>NC_136904.1:62579180-62897455 GCF_949606895.1 Notothenia rossii
ATGGGGCAGTGGGGCTATGACAGGCAAAGAAAGCGGAGTGACAGCTTCGATCCGGCAGAAGGCCCCAAATGTAGTGGCAACGCACTGCATGTTCCGTCGGGAGGCACTTGTACACATCATTTTTTTTTTAATTGCAACAGGGGGGTCCCCGCCAGAGGATAATGCTATATGGGGGTCCTTGGCAAGGCAAAGTTTGGGAAACCCTGTGACAGTGAAAAAAAAAAACAGTTTGAAAGGGGAGTGATTAGTAAAATGTGCATACATAAAAGGAAAGAATACTAAATATAGGTAACATAAGATAAGAATAAACTAGTTTAAATGATTTGCTATTGGTTGTGATCATATTCTAAAGATTTTTTGAATATTGAAAAGTATAAAGCTCCCTTTCATCTGAGTGTTGAGAGCTGTATTCATGAATTCATTTTGTGCTCAAAGTGCACCAGATTGATGCATCTAACTTCAACATTTCAAAAAAAATCTTCCCGGTGCTGCATCCCCCCGGACCCCCCCCCCCCCTAGAGAAGGTTATGTCCACCCCCAAATAAAGCAGGTTCAAATCATTAAATTGCATACATTCTCTTTTTGTAAACACTGAAAATGGGTCCCAGAGACCCAAACAGCACACAAAGGTAAGCATATAATAATGTGTAATGAAACAAATACCAATAACTGTATTGTATTGTTTTCTTAGGTGTATACGCAATTACTTCATACTGTCTTTGTCTTTTTCGTCCTGCATTTATTGTGCCCCCCTCAGAAAATAACTGGCCCCAGCCTGGCCCCCCCAGTCAAATTGGTCTAGAACCGCCATAGAGAACCGCAGTGACGTGTCGTAAAACCCGGAAGTAAACTTCTTCCGGTTCCTTCTTGAAAAACCAATGCAAGTTCTCCATAGGATTTTGGAAAAAAGCTTGAAATAAGGTCTGTGGTTGACACACATTTAAGAGAGGGATCACGTTTTGTTCAGCCGGATAATCTCCACATGTCAACCCTACTTTTATAATTTTTGAATCATAAATCTAGTCGCCAAAAGCGAAATGCTAACGTTATGCTATAAACGAACTACAAGCCAGTACAGCAGCAGGGTCGCACGACTTCAACGTCACGCCAACTTAAGATCGTTTCAACTGACTTGCACTGAAACTGCCCTTTGAACACTTTAAATATATTAACATTTTAAACTGTATACCCCGGTTATCTAGGCCCGTTTTGTTTAATGTATACCACGTTTATCTAGGCCCTTTTTGTTTTATGTATACATGTCACACTGTGGGAAACGATATTTCTGGATGTATAACACATGTAGAATTTTTGACAATAAAGCTGAATTTGACTTTCGCGTGCTTGCATATTTTAACAAAGCTTTTCATTTTAGCCGCACTGATTTAACTAGAAGTCATGGCTGTGTCAATTACCAGTCTGATATCGTTTTACAAAGATGACAAGAAGAGTGTAGATAGAGGAGAGAACCACTACAAATCAGGACACGTAACAGTGCAGCCTAGATGAAGGTGTGCTTACCGGTGTTGTCAGGGCTAGCATGAGGGACAAGGTTTATAGTGTCGGTGAGTAGTGAGAGCAAGACTACCGTTAACCTAGAGTTAATTTATTCACATTAATTCCCATCAACAAATCAATTGTATGTGTCACATGAAATCTTTATTAGGCAAGGCAAGTTTATTTATATAGCACTTTTCAACACAGGCAATTCAAAGTGCTTTACAAAAAATGAAAGACATTAAGAGTGTGGCATTTAAAATCAGTCATTAAAAAGAAAAGCTAATAAAATAAACATTAAAAGAAAAAATACATGGATAAAAGTTACAGTGCATTCTAAGATATGAATAGTTCAATTAAAAGCAGCGACAAAAAGAAAAGTCTTCAGCCTGGATTTAAAAGTAGTAAGAGTTGCAGCGGACCTGCAGGTTTCTGGGAGTTTGTTCCAGATATTTGGAGCATAATAACTGAACGCTGCTTCTCAATGTTTAGTTCTGACTCTGGGGACAGAAAGCCGACCAGTCCCTGAAGACCTGAGAGATCTGGATGGTTCATCATTTAGCAGGAGGTCAGAAATGTATGTTGGTCCTAAACCATTCAGTGCTTTATAAACAGCAGCAGTATTTTGAAATCTATTCTTTGACACACAGGAAGCTAGTGTAAAGACTTCAGTACTGGAGCGATGTGATCCACTTTCTTAGTGTCAGTGAGGACTCGAGCAGCGGTGTTCTGAATCAGCTGCAGCTTTCTAATAGATTTTTTAGTGAGACCTGTGAAGACACCATTGCAGTAGTCAAGTCTACTGCAGATAAAAGCATGGACACGTTTTTCCAAATCCTGCTGTGACATTAGTCTTTTAATCCTAGATATGTTCTTTAGGTGATAGATAGTAAGCTGATTTAGTAACTGTTTTAATGTGACTGTTGAAACCAATAACTAATTTAACCCGCTGACAAGAGAGCCCACCTCCGAAGATCGTGACTGGCTGAGGGACAGACTCGGGGGCAGGTTCTCAGGAATTTCTTGGCTTCTCTCCCCCGAGCCAGAAGAGGAACACTACAGCTTGGAAACACTCACTGTTCCTGAAATTATCAAATCTGTTGGGCATCAGGGACCTGAGGCAATTGTGGCAAGCATGGCATTGTCTGAAGAGCAACAGAGGGCAATTCAGGTGGCTACCACTGGTCAGCGAACCAACCCAAACTGGCATTTGTTCAGGAAAGGAAGGTTGACTGCCAGCAACTTTGGAGCTGTCCTGAGGTCAAAGCGTGTGACTGCTTCCTTTATTGCCAGGGTGCTAGGGCAACAACAGGCCCTTGATGGTGTTTTGTCTGTACAGTGGGGGACTATGAATGAATGTGAGGGCGTCAGGGCATTCACCACTGCAACTCAGATGCAGGTCCATGAGTCAGATTTGTGGCTCTCCCTATCAGGATTGTTGGGGGGATCTCCAGATGGTCTAGTAGGGTCTTCCGCTGTGCTGGAGGTAAAGTGTCCCTACGGAGCCAGGGAAATGACAATTAGTGAAGCATTGCAAATCAAGGGCTTCTGTGTCAGTAAGGAAGGAGAAACATTCAGCCTGCGTGAGGAACATCCTTACTGGCACCAAGTGCAAGGTCAGCTTCACCTCACTGCAAGGAAGAAAAAATAAAGAAATTGTGAATTGTTTTTAATTTACATTTACTCGCCTTTGCAATGTTGTGGTTGTTAAAGTGTGAGGTTTCCTGTCAGCTCGTCTGTTGGGAAGATATAAAATATTAGTTTCATGGAAGTCACACCGTCACATATACTGTAAGAGGATTAAGACATAAAGTACATAGGCTAAAACAAAACATCTAAAGATATAACCTTGCACTTTGATAAGTCTCGTGAACATTTTCACTATTTTGACATTTTTATAGATGAAAATTGAACTAAAGAAATAAATGGTAGATTAATCCATATTGAAAATAGGTGTCAGCTGCTACACTAATTATAATAATTATATTTCTTAATTAATTAAGATAAGATATTACTGTATTGATCCCAATTTGGGAAATGTTTGTGTTGCAGCAGCATAACAAGAAAAACAAAATATAAGTTGTTATATATACAAAAGTATGTGAAGGATGGAATATTAAATTGAATATAAATGTAAAATGTACATGTGATTTTACGTCCAAGAGAAGCTATGGAGCAGAGAGTTCTCTGCCAGCCAGAGGTGATTTGTTATTAGTTCAATATGTCAAACTGATTTCCCTGACTACAATCTTTAGTTACATGGTGAAACGTTATGCTGCTTGTACTAATTAGACTTATCATATAAGCCACACAGGTTTTAATAGGATGGATTCATTATCTTTACTTATGTTGCGGTCTTTTCAGCAGCGCCATCTCTAAAACGGCGATACAGTCACTACCCATCATTTACATTTCACCGTGACATGGACAAAAATGTAACGTCAGCTTACCTCATGGCACGAATCCAGACTCTCCTTTGGAAAACATTGGACGGGAAACGATAGAACAAGCACGTTTCATGCGAAGACCTGTGGTTGCAACCCGGAGCAAAGCAACAAACCATTGCGTAGCTAACTAGTAGCGCTAGCTTTAGCTAACGTTAGCCAACGAAACGAACTGCCGAGTAAAATTGGAAAACACTGGTAATTAATTATTCTATCATTTGTAAAACTACGGTGTTAAAAACGACAATTTCAAAAATACAGATTCTAATGGTCAGATATAGATATAGAGATACTAAAGATAGGCAGGTACTTGCTTTCAAGCAGAACACAGTCATTTTAGTTTAAGAGAGAGGTGGGGTTTTGGACCGAGGTCCTAACCAGAATAACTGATGTTGCACTAACACTGGCCTCTCGCAACTCTGCTTTCCGGGGTCACAGAGAGAAAATAGGTGATATAGATAATGGTAATTTCTTATCTACCATAGAACTTATGGCGCGTTATGATTCCAGTTCTGCAAAGGCTTATTGAAAGCAAAAAGAAGGTGCACTACCTAAGTCCTCAAACTCAAAACGAAATAATTTCATTGCTATCGAAAAAAGTGCAGGACACAATCATGACAGACATACAGAATGCAGAATTCTATTCGATTATAATGGATACTACCCAGGACATTTCAAAAGTAGACCAACTGAGTCAAGTGTTCAGATATGTTACTATAGCAAATGATGAAAATGGAAACCCTACAGAGGTGAAAATGAACGAAAGTTTTTTGGGCTTCCATGCAGTCACAGACCAAACTGCTGCAGGTCTAGAGAGAGAAATTCTTGAAACGATGGAGAGAAAGGGGATACTACTTGGGAAGTGCCACGGACAGGGATATGACGGGGCTAGCAATATGAGTGGTGTCTACTCCGGTGTACAAAAACGCATAAGGGATAAAGAGCCCAACGCAGTGTACATTCATTGTGCTGCGCACAATTTAAACCTTGTACTCAATGACGCATGCCAAAATATACCTGAGATAAAAGACTTCTACGACACTGTTGAAAGGCTATATGTATTCTTTAGTGGAAGCATCAAACGATGGGAGCTTTTGGAAACACACCTCTCAGTGCCCAAGGCTGGCCATCCTACACTGAAGAGACTATGCCCGACACGATGGGCATCAAGACAAGACGCCGTCCAATCATTGCGGTTCCGTTATGCTGACATTATGCAAGCGCTAACTAAGATAGACTTGCTCTCCAAAAAAAACGAGGAACGTGCCGAGGCGACTGGCTTGAAAAAGGCCATGGAGAGCTTTGAGTTTGTTTTAATGACTGTAATACAGGGCAAGGTCCTTGAAATAGTCAACATTGTGTCCCAAGCTCTCCAGCGCAAAGACCTGGACCTCTTACAGGCGACAGCAATGCTTGGTAACGCAACCGATACACTTGCCCAACTCCGAGGAGAGTTTGATGGCTTAAAAGCGCAAGCGCAAGACCTGGCATCCTCATGGGGTGTCCACAGTCTCTTCAAACACAGACGCGCAAGGCGCACAAAGAGGCACTTTTCAGAGCTTTGCGAGGACCAGCGGCTCCAAGACCCAGGGGAGCATTTTAGAGTGGCGGTATTTTACGCAAATATCGATATTGTCGTTGCCCAACTCAAAAATCGATTTGTTGGAATGAGCGAAGTTGCACAGCGATTTTCTTTTCTGCTTCCCCGCGAACTTTTGCGTGCAAAAGACAAGGATTTGTCTGAGTCCGCAAGTGCTTTATCAGGCCAGTATACAGACGACCTGTCAGCCAAGTTTGCTTTCCAGATCCTGTCCCTCCGTAATGCTCTTAGGCCTACCATAAAGAAAATTGAGCGTGGAGCAATCAAAGACCTTGCACAAACCCTGCTCATTGAAAATCAGTCAATTTTGCCAAGTATCCCCGATGTTGCCACAGCACTGAAATTGTTTTTAACTATACCTGTGACTGTTGCCAGTGCTGAGAGATCTTTCTCAAAACTTAAATTAATAAAGACATATTTGAGGAGCACAATGTCGCAAGAGAGACTGTCTGGGTTAGCAGTCCTTAGTATTGAGAGCCGACGCGCGCGCAGTATAGATTTAAAGACTGTTATACAGGACTTTGCGCAGAAGAATGCCAGGAGACGCGCTCGTATAAAATAATAGGCCTACAAAGCAGCTCCTGATTGCATCCTCTATGTAGCCTATAGGATGTGTTTTATTTGTTTGTTTTTTGTAGGCTACTTTTCTTTTATACAGAATGTTATATATATGTGAACCGTTCCGTTGTGTGAACTCCAATGATGATAGGCTATAACGTTCTACAATATACCTTCATGTTACAAAAAATACACAGCCACTTGTTTGTATTTGTCAATGATGTTTAAATCAGATGTATATTATTATACAGTTCCTACTGACCTTAGGCCTACTGTTTAAATCAGATGTATATTATACAGAAAGTTCCTACCGACCCTATACTGTTTAAATCAGATGTATCTTTATACAGAAAGTTCCTACTGACCTATACTGTTTACAAAAGATGCCTGAAAAAATAAACATTTAAAAAAGTTGCCGCGATGTCTATCCCATGTCACTCTATTATTGATTTAGGGGAGGGGGCGGGGCCCCATTGTCCGACCTGCGGGGGAACCCCGAAATATTGCGCAACGCCACTGGTGTCCACTGCTTTGCGCATTCACATTCTGCCTCCGCTCTGTTTCTGAAGGGCGGGGCTCCGCTCCGCTCACCCCCCACACACAGACACGCGAATGCACACACTCTAGTGATGGGAATTCCGGCTCTTCTTGGTGAGCCGGATCATTTGGCTCGGCTCACCAAGAACAGCGGGCTCTTTCGGCTCCCAAACGGCTCTTCAGTTTTCCACATATTATACCTTTTTATAATTAAATCAAATGTAGCCCTGTTTTGACTAATGATTTATATGTGTACACATATATCACTTAACTTATTCAATACATCCTTTGTACTGAAAACTACATGTTTAATATAAATGATTTGCTGTGGCCAAATGTTTTCATTGCATTTCCAGACCTTTGTTATAACTCTCTGATATACCACCCAATGAATGCATTGACTTGCTTGTAGAACCACGCTACACTAAGCAGATAGCAACACCTATAAAAACGTAAGCATAGACATTTAAAAAAAGGGGCTACTGTATCGACATTTTAAAATTATATTTAAAGAAAAGGCCCTGACAAAACAGCAGGGCTCTATTTCAGTAACTATTAACTATAGAAAAAAAGACAGCAACAGCTGACATCAAGTCTTTGCTGAGCCTAAGGATAATCATAAATAAATAACATAGTGAAAATAAATATATTGCAATACTCAAAACAGCAGCATCCAACCGTCTCTAATCATAAAAAAAACTAGGGCCGGGACTCGATTAAAAAAATTAATCTAATTAATTAGAGGCTTTGTAATTAATTAATCGCAATTAATCGCATTTTTAATCACATGTAAATATTTGACCTGAGAACAGTGAGAAGCACTTTTTTTCACATGGATTTTAGTATACCATTGAATAATGACTGAATACATAAGCTTAAGCAACAAAACATTGTTTATTTTTTTTCAAGGTGGTACTTAACCAAGACCAACAGAAAAGTGCAATTTTTGCCATAAAGTGTAGCAATAGCATATTTAGGAATATAGTACATTTCAGAGATTCAAGTAGCCTATAGGTAGGTAGACCTTCTGTAAACTATAACACTTTGTTTTTTAAGTAAAACACAATACTTTCAAGTACATTCAGAACATTGGAAACCCTAACTATTAGAAAACATCTCTCTGTTGCTTCAGAGGCCATAACAGACTTTGTTGATTTACCAACAGTTGATTTAAAAAATCTATTCAATTTCAGTCCAACTCTCTCAATAACCTTGGCCAAAACAATAAACAGTTCAACATAAAGTGCCAGTTGCACGAACAACGTAATAAATAGTTCAACATAAAGTGTACCATTTAAAATATAATAAAAAAGTGCCAGTGATTGACCTCAATCCCTCCTATTCTTCCAATATCCTGATGAAAAATAAAATCTCTCTGTTGCATAGGCCACTGTTTGATCAACGCGAATTGGGTGTGGGTCCTTGTACTCCGAGTCGGGCTAACGTCCACGCTAGCTTCCACGCTAGCTGCTATAGGTTTTGCATTGAGGTGATACTTGAGGCTTGATGTGCTGCGGTGATATGCAAATTCCTTTTTGCATAATTTGCAAACAACCGTGCTCTTATTGACGCTTCCATCCGTCCGTTTTTTTAAACAAAATGTCCCATCCACGGGGCCAACCAAAGCGGTCTCATCAGCTTCTTCGTTCATGTTTGACTATTGTTCACTGTGGTTTTTTGTTGTCTGAAGTCATGAACGTTAGTTGGTGCTCCAGTATAATCGGTACCCCTGAAACTCATTCAGTGAGAAACGTTCCGCGGTGCAAAAATAAGTGCGATTAAAATGCGTTAATTTTTTTGTAATTAATTCATCTTAATTAACGCGTTAAAGTCCCGGCCCTAAAAAAAACATAATAAAAATAAATGTATTGCAATGCAACAGTCTCTAATCCTTGGATATTACATGTCACTGCATGCATGCACGGAGCAGCTGTAGCGCGGAGATCATCATATCATTCTGTCTTGTATTATTTAACAAAAAAAGACAGCTTGTTCGCGGGCGCGAGCCGGCTCCCTTTAAAAGAATTGTATTATTATTTTTTAACCGCAAGCCGTTATCGTCACGGGAGAAGGACACACACAGCCTGCCCAGGTGGACGCGTGCGAACGCGACAATGAACGTAGCTTGCGCATTGTAAAAATAGCTCACAGATGGTGAGCAGGTACCGCAGTGTTGAACTACAGTAGCCTATGGAATTTGACAGAAAACAACAATGAAACGCAGCAGAAGAATAGTCTAATGAGTTGGGTAAAAAAAAAAGTCAGGAGATGTGAGTTGGTTTATTCAGTAAATTAGCTCAGGATAATTGGATGTTCTGTCACTTGTATGAGGCTAATGCAGGATTTGCTAGCTTGATGCTACCGGCATTTAGCGGCAGTGACTCAACAAATTGCCACTTAAAATGTATCGTCAGCAATGTATGACAAGCAGACTGCTTGTTTAATGTTAGACTCACCAATAGCTCAATATGATCATAACATTGCTTTCATATCAGAGATCAGATGAGGTGGAGCTGCCTCCAGCAATAGAGGATGAGGCAGGGAGAAGCAGCAGCAGCACAGGGTTGCAGCAGGTATGTTATATGCTGTAGTCAGGTGATTTAAATGTATCAATGAAAGGAAGAAGTGTAGGCTACATGATAAGAAGGGAATACAGTTTGAATAAAAGTAATACAGTACAGTGTAACACTTTGTTACTGTACGATATCAATAACAATAATCCACAGCTCCTCTCTCTGCTCCAGAGGATAAAAAAATGTGTTCGGGGTACCCGAGCAGCACCTTGCCAAGGCAGTAAACCAAGGGGAAACACTGGAGACATTTTTTGATTATTTAAAGAACAACTTGCCTTGTTGTAGTCAGATGAGATTAGCATTTAGCATTAGCCTTATTGAACTTGAATATTTTCTTTTGGCTTTCGCATGTTCCATTTAGCACATCAATCATTTTTAGACGAAAGCAAAAATGCATCCAATAAGCATAGAAAAAAATTATTGGGCGATTGAGGACGTTTTTTTCGAATGATGCCTTTTCCATGCATCGATTCTTGAAAATGTGCAATAAAATGGGAACCAAAACATTGCTATCGTCATATTTATAGCTGATACTGATCGTTCCTGGCAGCAGCAGCTGCTAATTTTGTGCGTGCACTGCAGTGTATGTGCCATTTAGAATTACTATCAGAAAAGTGTATTATGTAACCAAGGTGTGAAATCAAGAGAAACAAATGCTGTAATGACTGGAAATGGCCGCCTATAACTAGCTCTGCTAACAACATGTGTGCTGCTGGAACATTAAGAGGTGGAGGTCAGAGGTCAGGGTGTGTTGGCCATACAGAGCATGTGACTTTGATATTGGACACTGCAGTTTGCATTCCATCTCCGACCAACACTCAACTTCTCATTGTGCTGGCAGGCTGCCCCCAATCTAAACCGTGACTGTGCACTTTCTCTAACGTGTGAAAATAACTTCAGGGGTTTAGGATTGCACTTCCTTAAACCGTGCAACTCATGGGAAAAAGAATTAAAAAAGATCAGGTAGTCAAAACAACACTCTAAAATGTGTCAAACACAACTTTACGGGATCCTACAATTCTCATATTGTATTATTGTATTTGTAAAATAAAAGGTTTTGCTTGATTGTTTTCTGACTCAAACTCAACCCCCCCCCCACTATTGTGCAACATTAACGTTTAGAAGAGAAGGCTTTATGGTTTGGAGAGGTGTTTGTGTATGTGCACATACGTTTTTTTAAAGGAAACAAAGCACGGATGATGCAAAGGAAAAGGTGGTGCTTAAGTGTTCTGCACATAATGCAGGAAGTGTTGTGTCTCGTCAAATGTGTTAGTTATGTTATGTATTATGTCTGACATTTCATGTTTTTTCACGTCTGGTCATGTCTGTTTATATTAGGTAATTTTATCTCTAGTCAGTCTCTGTGTTTATTGTCATGTCTCGTTTACCATTTCCTGTTTTAATTTGTACTTACCTCTTGTTTTTCATTTCAGGCCCTGTTTTCTTCCTTCCCTTGTGTGTTTTCCCGCCATCATCAGCGTCTGCCCCGCCCTTGATTGTTTCCACCTGTTCCCACTCACCTCATGTTTAAATAGTCCTGTCTCTCCCCTGTCCTGTGTCAGTGTAACAGCCTAGTGAGGCCTGTTAACATCAAATTTATATTAAAAGATTCGGATTCCCGGCCACACCAATACAGTGAGAAAGACAGCACAATATGTGTAAAATTGTTTATTTATACAAAGTTACTTTAAAAACACTCCTTTTATAAATACTTAAAATAGCATAAAGTTAAAATAATGTTCAATAAATATAAACCAGTTACTTAAGAATTACAGTTCAAGCAGGGGTTTATAAAATCCTGTCCGCTTGGAACCGAACTCCACTCCCCCTTTTTGCCAGGCAGAAATGCAATGTTCAAGTCCCTTCCAGGAAATCCAGTGCCGGGATTTCCACTTTGCCGGCCCGCCACACTCTGTCCGTCAGCCTCTGGTCGCGGAGCCCTCGGTAACAAACAAAAGGATATTCAGGTGACAGCAACGTAACTTTAGTGACATAAAACCACACGCCCAAAAGCAGGAGAAATAGCCACTTCCCTTAATCTGGAGTTAGTTTGAGCGTTGAATCCGATGGTTAGAGGAGGGTCTGGTCAGGGGCGGCGGGTAGGCTAGGGAAGGCTAAGTCTTCCCAAATATTTGTGTCACTGCATCCTGGTAAAAGAAAAATATAATGTATAATGTTTGTGTCTTTGAAATTAGCGCTGCTATGCAGCCACCTGTGCCCTGTACTACGAAGCCAGTTCAACAGACCCTGGATACGTTCGAGTTATTAACTAACCCTAACAAACGCGCTCTCGCTAAGCGGTCCTACGACGCTGGTTATCAACTCGGTAAATCAAGCCAGGGTCTCTCTCCAGCTGAGAGCGCGTTCACGTGAAAAGGGCGGGGTTAGAAACATTTGACCAATCACAAACAGGAACAAGTGTAGCCTACTGACAGCGCAGCGTCATACTTCATTAATGAAAAGTAAACTAATATTAGACAAATATGAAATTTAACACTAGAACCGCCAACGGGGTCAATTTGACCCAGAGCTGTTTTATATTGTATGTAACTTTTTTTCAATAATATATTAAAGTCTCCCAGTCCTTGACTTTTCCTGAAAGTGTGTTATGTAGCACCCTATGTTGTTAAAAATGGTCAATATTAAGTCAGATTGAAGAAATCGCCCCAAAAATTGCCATTTATACCTATTTCTGCCAAGCGGGTCATATTGACCCCACCCCTTTTCACGCTATTGATTTCGTGTGTAAACAAACATGACGTGTTGCTATAGCCAGGGGCGTAGCTGGGGGGGGGGAGGTTAGGATGATTCCAAGGGCCCAGCACTGGGGGGGGGGGGGGGGGGCAGGTGCATCCCCACAATTGACCTTGGGGGAGCAAACGTGTGCTTTTGCACCCCCACTTTTTGATCATATGAAAAATATGATATGTCCCCCCCAATATATCAGTGTAAACATAAGTATGTAATTTCAATCGAATTAATAATACGCAATGAAAGAACTTGTGCTGATTATAGACACTTAATAGCAAGTTTTTAAGTTTCCAAAGATTGTGACCCCCCCCCCCCCCCCCCCCCCGCATTTCGCTCACAATGGTTTGATCAACTGCCTCCCACACACAGCAGTCCTGATGCAGGTAGGCTGAGTGTAAATCACCGCGACCAGTCTGTCATTGGTGGCAGACCTTTTCAGTAAGTTGTTCAAACAAAGAATATGTTAGACATGTCTTTACTTCTACCACTCAATACAATAAAACACATTTATAATCATCACCTTCTCTTCATTTTCGCTGCATTGAATTACAGGTCACTCTTTATGTTAGCTAGCGGTTAGCTGAATTTGCTCGCTAGCTAGTAACATCAACCTATGTGTGTGTTTGACTAGCTAGCTACCTGGTAGATCGAAGCCCGTTTGAGTTTATTAGGATCCCCATTAGCTGTTGCATGACAACAACTAGTCTTCCTGGGATCCACACAAAACATAAAACATTACATTCGACAAGACTTTTACAGAACAGTAAATAAAAAATTAAAAACTGATTTCCGAAGTCCATTTTCCTTCAAGCATTGACTTTCATATTTTCCATCATATAGGCCAGCCACTTATTTTCTGATTTCATTTCATTGGAAAGAAAATGATGATAATGATAATAAAATAAGAATAAAGTACTTATATCTATCTACATTTACAGATGCCAGCCTTCAATTCTCTTAAGGTACAACTACCTGAATGAAAATAAAAGAAGAATGAATTATAGAATGATAGAAGATAATATGATAGAAGCCCATCTCCTACTGTAACTAACCTGCACACCATAGGGGCGCCGCCCCACCTCTTCCCACATACAAAAAAAAATATTAAATAAAAAAAAATATATATATTTCAAAAATATATATATTTTATATTCTTTATTTTTAATGAACAAGGTAAATATCATACAATTGGTATCAGTAAAATGTATAATCTACAATAAAATCTTGTTTAAAATTGTGTTACGATGTCTAAAGTTACTGATAATTCACATGTTTCCTGCCTGGCCTTGCCCTTGGCATTAGTTTATCATTACGGGGCGCTGCTCCCGAGCCAAACAGCAGCAACCAGCACGTTGCAAGATTCTCAATAGTAAACTGTGCCGCCGAAACATAATTTCAGCCAATCAGCGCCGTAAAATATTTTGGTCACGAGGGCGCTCACGTTGGCGCCCACGTTGCTTACGTGCGTTGACGTGAGTTGTTTTTTAGACTCGTGAGGAACTGGGGTAGTATCTATAGTAACGCAGTGTAGGCGGAGCCGTGACGTCATCTTCAATGAGCTCCCCAGAAAAACAACACAGCCGTTAGCTCTGAGCACTCAGAGCTCACAGCTCTTCATATCTGTTCAGAAACTAGACAAAAGTTAAACAAGTACAAACCACATAATGTCTGTGTGATGGCGAATACAGTCGCTGGTTTATTTATGTCTGTATAGGCCGTTGTTGTGAGTGTGGACGGTCGGAGCATTTACAATGTTAGCTTAGCCTAATCTCCATTAGAAAACACGCATTTTAAAAGGTTTTTTGCCTGCCGTCTGTCTGCAGACTTGTCAAAGCCTTAATTCATGGTTTTTACTACCCGGTATCAGTATGTTGTCTTCGGCATCATTTTGAAACGTGTATTACTATTAAATCACGGTCAAATATGTTAATCTTGTTGTAGTTGTAGCCCCCTTGACAGCGATTCTCTCTCTAGTTTAGCATACTCAGCCCGACTCAGCCTGGTTGTTCCTGGCCCTAGAACCACGATTTTATGGGGCCATTACATCACCAGAAGTCCCAATTTAAGGGGTCATTTCTCCCCCCAAAAATTTTTTACTCACTATATCAACAGCCCCACCAAAAATATGTTCCACCAGCCGCCACTGCTGCACACTGTGTGTGTGTGTGTGTGTGTAGCCAGCCAACCAGGTAGAACATGGCAGAAAAAAGAAAAAATCATGTATTCAACCCAGTTCAGTGTATTCATACGTGTATTGCTCTCCTGTGTAGAATGATGTGGTGGTGACAGTGCAGACTCAGGGAGGAGGCAGAGAAGGAGAGAAAGAGACACAAGAGTTACAGGTAGTGGAAATATCAGTCAGCTTAAAGTGTAGGATAACATAACAAATTAAGACACAAATACTTGGATAATATATTCCCCCCTCTCTACCTTTCTTTACAGAGTAGCATAAAGATTGTGTATTCAAACCAGTTCAGTGTACTCATAAGTGTATTGCTCTCCTTAATGTAGAATGATGTGGTGACTGTGCAGACTCAGGGAGGAGGCAGAGGAAGTGAGAAAGAGATCCAAGAGTTACAGGTAATGGGATATCAGCCAGCTTAAAGTGTAGGATAACATCCCAAGTCAAAAAATGCTATAGGAATCTCTATACGTTTTTGGAACCCTATAGGAATCCTTTGGATCCCATAGAATTTTGAGACAGTTCTGTGCTCTATATTGCAGGAAATTGCACGTACAGATGTAGCGATTCATTTCAGACAGTTTGAGACGCGAGGGCCGTGATTGGTACGTGATCTGCCCTCGCTCAAGGGAAAACCTCCAGTTTGACTTGAGACCGCCCCCGTGATAGATAAATGTAATTATAATGAAGCCAGCTGCAATGGATCATTGATCCACCAGGGGGTGCAGTGGGGTTCCACACTGGAGCTCATGTGAAATAAAGTGAGATACAGTATGCTGGATGTACAGCGGAACTTTGTTAAGATCCATATGTCACGCATATCATACTACTGTGCTAAATAAGAGACATGTAATCATTTACAAAACATCACCATGTTGTTATTTAACAAAATAATTTTGTTATTCGAAAAAAACGAACGGGAGGAAATGCAGCCCGGCTCTCGATTTGTAATCCTAATTTAATCATCATCTTCACCACGATCATTTATGTTTATGTTTGCCGAATTGACATGAAATCACTGACACATATGAATATACTGTATTCAACTTCATTAAAACGTTATTAACGTGCCTAAACTCAGTAATTCGCCAAAAATATGTATATTTTAATGGAGCTTCGTCGGTCGATCAGGATCCCAAAGTGTAGCGGAGGGATACTCATCTGGATGAAGGGTGTTATTTTCCCCATAAGGAACAAGTCGCTGCAAATTATCCCGCTTATTACATGGCCACATTCTCAACAAAGTAACGACATGACTCCCAATATTAATTGAAATGTCTTTATGGATTTAGAAAATGTTTTTATTGATTTAAAAAATAGTTGTATGTATTGATTTAAATTGACATGCATCCGCTAAGAAAAATAGTCCGTTGTTACCGTTTTTTAAACAGTGTGAATGAAACGGCAGCTCTCAGCTGTGTATTTACACAACTAATGGCCCATCAACCACAGCTCTCTCCCCCCCTCCCCCCCCCCTGATCTTTCTTCTCCAGCAGCTAAATTAACAGTAGGTTACTCTGAGTGACCATAGACTGTATGTGACAAGCTTACAGTTAGTGACGTAACAACACCATAAAAGCTGTTGGGTTGAAAGCAATACGGGAGGTAAAAATAACTAAAATAATTGTGATTTATTTATTGTGGCTTTTATGTTTTTAGGTATAAAATGTTATGTAATTCAGGCTTATCGTTCACCCTTCTCTAAAAGCCTTCAACAATGACAATATTCATAGTAATTTAATAAATCCTTCCAACACACATTCTAAAAGATAGTCTACTGTAGGTTAAGAAATCATTTCAATATGTACATCTTCTGATGTAACAACAATAACATTATAAATAGTAACATAGCTGAACATGGTATTGCACATTTAGCTTTGAGTGTTACTGACCTGAGATGTTTTTATTACATGAATTAAGGTGACTGAGGCTTTTTAACATACAGGGATGCAAACTCATCAGGTATGAAAAAGGTGACAAGGATCAGAGCCCCCGGCTCCCCCACCCCACGGAATGACAGAGGATTTTAGCAGTCAGAACAACTAAAGCAGCAGTGTTAATAATAACAGAAACGCCAAAGAGTCACATCTAATAGAAATATATAAAAGCATTTATTTTAAATTGTGGAGCAGTCAGTTTATAATTTTGGCAGCACTGTTGAGCATTTTGAAAATGTATTTTCGTGCCTCTGTGCAAGGCTTAAGTCTTTTTATCTTTATAGCCACATGGTGTAAAGTAACTAAGTTCATAAACTCAACAAGTACTATACTTGGGCACAATTTTGAGATACTTGTACTTTATTTAAGTATTTCAATGTTTTGCTACTTTGTTCTTCTACTCCACTACAGTTCAGAGGTACATGGTGTACTTCTACTCCACTACATGTATTTAATACCTTTAGTTACTTCACAGATCTGGATTAATTAAGTGAAATATAATCAAGTGTTAAATCAGACTTTAGTTCCACCTGGAGTAAATCCACAAGCTACCCTGCAGTATACAAAGTCATTCAAACTAGCTGCACCTTTACCAGCTTTGAGAACACTTTCATGATCAATCATTATAAAACATATCATATCTATTATTCTGAAATGGACCAATCTGCACAATGACTACTTTTACTGTCGCTACTTTCACTATATTTTGATGATAATACTTTTCTACTTTTACTTGAGGAACATTTTGAATGCAGGACTTTTACTGTAACAGAGTATTCCTACACTCTGGGACTATTACTTTTACTCAAGTACAAGATCTGAGTACTTCTACTTTTACTCAAGTACAAGACCTGAGTACTTCTACTTTTACTCTAGTACAAGATCTGTGTGCTTCTACTTTTACTCAAGTACAAGACCTGAGTGCTTCTACTTTTACTCTAGTACAAGATCTGTGTGCTTTTACTTTTACTCAAGTACAAGATTTGAGTACTTCTACTTTTACTCTAGTACAAGATCTGTGTGCTTCTACTTTTACTCAAGTACAAGATCTGAGTACTTCTACTTTTACTCAAGTACAAGACCTGAGTACTTCTACTTTTACTCAAGTACAATATATATATACTTATACCACCTCTGTTTATAGCCTATGAAAAAAACTATTAGAAATAGAAGGCTAAAGCTAACGTTAGCAGATAGTGACAATGTATGCTAGCTAGCTAGCTCAACGATTCCTTAAATAATATTGCCACAGAAAAACTTTTCAGTTCACATCACGCTCTGCCGCTCCGACAGGGAGCTCTGCTCTGAACACCTGAACAGCCCGTTCTAACAGCTGTTCACCAGCGGTCCAGTCTGTGCCACAGTGACTCCGGACGCACAGTTCATATTAACGAACGCACCCGTAGTTAATGTAGCTGCTGAAGCTAGACCAGGGTTCCCCAATTATATTTACCAAAGGGCCAATTTTTTTCAAGCATGACAAGCTAAGGGCCAAAATGTTATGTTGCACTAAAAGTTGTTTTACACTATGTGCAGATGTTACCTGTATTATAATTGTTGTAGTAGTGGCAGTAGTAATTAAACAAACCCTGTGTTGAGAGTAAAGGAAAAATGCATCCTTGAAACAAAATTAGACCGAAATCAAACATTTATTAACAATAATAATAAATAAATGCTTTAACAAATACAAATGATTTTGCTGTGGTCTGATGGGGCATAACAATAAAACAAAAATTAAAAAAAACAGAGTGAACTCTGATCAAATAGTCAGACAGGTCCACATCCAATTCAGCAAACACTGTAACACACACACACACTGGGAAAGACAGGAAGACAGAGAGAGAGTTTCAGTTAGTTACTTTTATAATGTCGTACCAAAATACACCACATTATTAGTTTTAACATTTTTAAATATGTGTACCAAATAATATCATGCTGTAAATAACAAATAGTATTGGGGTTTTTTAACTTTATTTTTAATATATTATTTTAATGTTGTATTCAATTTAAACAGTTTGTGGGCTGTTGTTAAAAGCCCTGCATTATCCAAGGTTTTTTCTCTATCATATTAATAATTTGTTTTTAATTACGCTGCGTAGCATTTTATTTAGGAAATGAATGTACATATAAAATATAACTATAAAATGGTTATTTTTGTCTTAATAATTATTATACCACAATAAAATTGACAAATTGCAAAAATAAATTGATGTTGTTCACTCACCAATCAGTGAGAGAAGTGAGAGCGGCGGGATGAGGCAACCTGTCTGATGTTGGGCTTGTATTCTGTTGTGGCAATCCTGAGGCACTGTCCAAGATGTGCACTGGAGAGTCTGTTCCTGTCCTGGCTTTTGATAGCATTCATTGAAGAAAATCCTGATTCGCAGATGTATGTTGATGGGAACATTGTGAGTAGGAACATAGCAATAGCTCTGGTGTTTTTGAAACGAGCTTGGGGAACCACGTTGCTCCAAAAGTCACACACTGGTGCATCCTTGTTTTGAGCTTTCAGCAACTCAGAGCTTCCCATCTCTAAGACCTCCATCTGAAGAGCTCCCTCTTCTATGGAAGGCACCAGCCTTTTGGCCTCTCCAGTCCACTGCCCATCTGCTGACACAGAGAACGGCTGTCTGAGGAAGAGGAGGATGTCACGTGAGATTTTAGGGGAGCTTTCAAATCGCTCCTTGAAGTTTTCTGCCAGTTTTGACACAAAATCCTTCATTACTGGATCTTCCGGCATTTCATTCTTCTCGCAGTGCTCACGCAGACGTGGAAAGTGCAGCTTCCTCCCATGAATATCTCTCTCCAAAAGGTGCAGCTTTGACCGAAAAGCTTCAACCGCCTCGTACATCTCAGCAACAGTGTGGTTCTTGCCTTGCAGCCGCAGGTTAAGGTGATTTAGATGAGACATGATGACACACAAAAAATGAACATCTGCTATCACCTTGGTGTCAGTTAAAAAGCTCAAAAACTCATGGGCATTTTGGCTCTGCAGGCTTGATAAGAACGACACCAGTTCATCACTCAGGTCGCACACCCTCTCCAACACACGGCCCTTGCTCAGTCAGCGAACATCGTTGTGTAGTAAGAGATCCTTGTGTTCAGAGGACATTTCCTCTAGCAACGATCTAAAAAGGCGATGCTGCAGACTAGAGCTCTCTCGCAAAAAGTTAGCCAGTCTCGTCACAGTATCCATCGTTTCTTTCATTTTTCCACACAGTCTTGCGCACAACACTGATTTGTGAATGATGCAGTGAAATGTCAGAAGCGCCGGGTTAACGGCGGAAAGCCTGCTTACCAAGCCTTTGTGCTTTCCAACCATCGACGGAGCCCCGTCAGTTACAACAGAGACGATTTGACTCACATTCAAACCATTCTTTTCGAAGAACTGTGTTAGCTTGTGGAAGATTATTTTCCCGGTCGTGTGCCCGGGCAGAGTAAGCAAACACAGCAGCTCTTCCCGGAATATCTTCCCATCAAAAAATTGTACGAACACAGACAGCTGTTCCATGTCGGTTCGGTCACAGGAGGAGTCTATGGATAAGGATATAGCCTCTGTTTTCTTCAAATCCGTGAGTAGACTGGAAAAACACTCCTCCGCTAAAACCTCTACTCTTCTTGTTGCTGTGTTAGCCGACAGCGGCACCTGCTTTAATAGCTCTACAACCTTTTTTTGTTGTTATTCATCATGATTTAAAACTTCATGAGCCATGTCTATCGCACACCGTTTAATTAACTCAGCATCAGCAAACGGCTTCTTGGCTCTAGCAAGCGTCCAGGAAACGTGCAATGAGGCAGCTGTTGCGCTCTCTTGTGCCGATGTTGTTTTTGACATTGTGGAAACAGAGGGCTTGTATGATGCAAGCAAACCTGCTATCTTTTGTGTGCGCTGGTCGGATTTCTCTGGATAGTTAGCATTAAAACTGGCAGCATGAATAGAGGTGAAGTGCCGCTTCAGGTTGTCTGATTTGATTACAGCTACATTCTGCATGCAAATCAAACAAGTCGGTTTAGCATTGACGTGGTCCGGTAAAAAAAACAATTCTTCTCAGTCCAGTCAGTTTTGAACTGACGGTTCTCCTGGTCTACCTTCCTCTTCTTAGCGAATTCCATCCTGGGTTTGAGTTATCCACGGCCCGTTAGTGTCATGTTGGTCAATCGCTGGGCTGGGATGACAGGCGGCTAGATGGCGAGCTATTGTTTATATGTGTTTGCCGCTATTCCAGGTGGTGACGAGTAAGTCAAGCGCGCGAAGCACGTCTTGCATATGCACGCGATAAGGTCATGGGTCAGGTTTACGAGTGTCGACGGAGGTCAAAATAAAGCGACACCGCAGACATTTTATTTTATGTTTTTATGTTATAACAAGTGAATGCCAGTAGATCAGCGCGGGCCATGCATTTGCCTCTCGCGGGCCGGATCTGGCCCGCGGGCCGCTAATTGGGGTTGGCTGAGCTAGACCATCATTTCGGAGCAGCAGAGCCTTATTATACATTCATGAGCAGAGCCGACAGGCAGGAAGACTCGAGCACACAGCTCGTACTTCATTATAATATATAAAAAAAGAACGCCATGCGTGTCATGATGGCACATAATAGCTCATAGCCGCAGATTACTCCGGGTCCCAGCCCCCCCCATACCCCAAAAATATTTGTATTGCAGATCTACATGAATCACACAAACGACTTATTTTGGATTCAAAACGGCGAATTTCGCTGAAAGGTGACAAGTTTGCATCACTGAACATAGACAGAGCACAACTGAAACATAACATCTGAAACGATGTAACAACATAATTGACTTGTGGGGATGCTTGGGATGTGAGGAGTGAGGGACACGGCTTAGAACGGGCGTGTCGCCTGGCAGGACAGGAGAGTGTGCACCAGTCTGCATTGATCTATGAATTCATGTCCGTGACACTCACTGCTGCCCACAGCTGTTTTATAGAAGGAAATTCCTTCACTTCATGAAATTGTTTTAACCACACACACCTCTACACACACATGACTGGTGTTATTTTCCCAATAAGGAACAAGTCGCTGCAAATTATCCCGCTTATTACACGGCCACATTCTCAACAAAGTAACGACATGACTCCCAATATTAATTGAAATGCTTTTATGGATTTAGAAAATGTTTTTATTGATTTAAAAAATAGTTGTATGTATTGATTTAAAAAATAGTTGTATGTATTGATTTAAATTGACATGCATCCGCTAAGAAAAATAGTCCGTTGTTACAGTTTTTTAAACGGTCTGAATGAAACGGCAGCTCTCAGCTGTGTATTTACACAACTAATGGCCCATCAACCACAGCTCTCTCCCCCCCTCCCCCCTTGATCTTTCTTCTCCAGCAGCTAAATTAACGGTAGGTTACTCTGAGTGACAAGCTTACAGTTAGACACAACACTGTCATTGCAAGTGACCCTCAGTTAGTTGACTTTTATGTTCAACTGCTAAATTCATTACTGATAAAAAATAGGGCTTCTACTGTACCTAATTACCTTAACACTAGAACCTCCAGAGGTTTTTGTATAGGCCTACCTAAACCGGTCAAATCCCGCTATTAGAATGCAATTTTTAACAACATAGGGTGCTACATAACACACTTTCAGGAAAAGTCACGGACTGGGAGACTTTAATATTTTATTGAAAAAAAGTTACATTGCACACACACAACACACATCACACAAATTGACCCGATTGGCGGTTCTAGTGTTAAATAAACTCACTAATTAATGAAACCAGTTCAATACGCATTATTCTTATTCTTATCATTCTTTATGAGCGCAGAAATAGTCTTAAAATCAGATCTGTTTTTTAAAGGAAATCTGACGGCAGGCAGTTAGCTCTGATCACCTATGATAAATGCGCTGCACCTAATCGCTGGCCATTCAGCCACAGACACTGTTCGAAATGGGGGGGAGCTAGGGGGAGCTTGGCTCCCCCGAAGAGGGAGGGAGCTCCCTTGAAGGCTGACTTTGAGATAAATAGGGGGAGCCCAAAACAATCGTGCATATTTGTGTCACACAGATTAGAAATGTTGAGTTTCTGTAAATAACAGTTCTTGAAATAAATAATAGTTATTGTTCATTACAGTTTCTAAATATTTGTTTTATATTTGTGAATATGTCTGGGTGTTGCCATCTGTACGTGGCTGCGCTGCATTCTTACTTACGTTGCTATGGTTATGGCGGTGATGCCGGCGCGGTATTTGAAATATTAATATTGATATTTTTTAACTCTGGCTGTGTAATAAAAAAATATGGCAAAACGAAAACAGCCAAGCGTCACAGCTTTTGGATTCACAAGCAAAGAAGCGAAGGAGTCTAAAAATGACAACGTGAACGGAAAAGCACTTTTAGTTGGCCGGCTGTAAGCGGCGTTAGGGTCGAGTTTGACAGCTCCACACCGAGAGAGAGGCCTGCCGATGCGGAGCCTGAAGAGGCTTCAACAACGGCCACATCCGCCGGCATAGTGAAACCGTCTGTATTAGTAGAAGAGTGTTTTTATAGCAATTGATCGCATCCGCGCTGCTGCGCCAGTCAACAGAGCGTGCGTGTGACATATTTAGTAGCAGGATGTGCTCTGAAAAATAGGGCTCCCCGAAAACAAATGGGTAATTCGAAAACTGACAGAGCTCCTTCTATACAAATCAAACTCTAGACGGTGTGAAAGCACCTATTGTTTTAAATAATGGTCGGAATGTGACCTGTGAGCCTTCTGAATTACCGTGGGACAGCACATTCTAAACTAAAATGTTCAATCAATAAAGTAACATCTTATCTTATCTTAATAATATCTTCATATTAATAATAATAATAAATCATACAGTATGTGTCCGAAAGGGAGCAGGAGGAAGCAAACACAAAAATATACTGCATATTAAAGCAAACGATTGTAAAGGTTAAAGTATGAGCATAACAAATAAAGAAGTGTAATGTAAACATTTACATTATAATTATGATTATTTAATATATAAAGACTATATATTATTGAATTACAAGATTAGATATACTTTAGTTGATCTAAAATATTGATGTGTTCAAATGCTCTTCAAAAAACAACTGAAAGTCCATGAAACTTGTCTTTCTGTATTTGTGAATGAAGCGCCATCTCCTGGTTAAAACCTGAAATTGAAAATCTGGCAACGCCCTCTTGGAAAATAGTGGGAGGGCTTAACATTCCTCTATACTGGTCTTTGGCAGGCCGTAGGCAGGAAGCTGTGAGCTGGAGTCCGAAATTCAGTGCTACATCTGTACAGGTGTTCATTAAATTAAAAAAATTCTGCCGTGGAGGTGGTCGTGCCTGACCCACTCCAAACCACCCCTTGCCTGCCAGTTACTAATCTTGCACCCCCACTTTCAACTATAACTAGGCGGCACAGCAGCGCACCAGCAGCTTGCAGCTTGAACAGACTGACAGAAACAAAAGAAAAAACGTCAGCAAGAGGAAAATAATAAAAGAGGTCGACAGCTAGTCACCAAGTATTTTCACAAGAAAGGTATTTATTCACAGAACTTGTTTTGACGCCGGCTGTTGCGTCGCCGTGTTCTCCTGCGTCTTGGCCATGTGTCGCACTGGAACACACCGCAAAGACTTCAGTGCGTGAGTGGCAATAACTCTCCTTACCAGCAGGCGGCGGTAGTGTGTATTCGTCATTCGAAAGAGGCAACAACCGGAAGACAGAGAAGAAGAACAGACTTGACTTGATATAAACAAACAACAAATAGCGTGTGCGTTCCATTTTCCCTCTCGTCCATCGAAAACATGTTTCGTGCGGCACTGGAGCTAGATTTGGGTTCTGCCCGCTCTGTACGAATGTCATGTGGATTTTCCTGTCATGTTGACAGGTTATCATCATGTAGGCGTTGATAAAAGCTCATTCTAATTTTGTGTTGTGTGTATGAAGGTACGAAATAAAGTTTTGCATTGCCTATCGTGCTATTTGTGTTTATTCTTTTAATCACACAGCGATAAGAAACAATAACAATGTGCCTACATAACTGTCAGTTGCAGCCCTAGCATTAGTTATACTAACAGTTACAAAATTAAAATACTTCTAGGCAGATTGAGGAGGATAATGGGAGAATGAACAGAGGGGCAAAAACATCCATCTGAATAATAATAACTTTATTTGTATAGCACCTTTCACACAGGGGATTGCAGTTCAAAGTGCTTTACATCAGTAAGAAATAAGATATAACATTTGTGTAAAACAAGCAGCAAGAGCAAAGCATAAAGTGGGATAAAATAATGCATATATATATATATATATATATACTGTATATAGTAATCCCAACAGGCCACCTTGTTTATGGTTTGATTCAGTTTTAGAAGAATATAAAATACATGAATGAATGATGAAATGAGCACTTAAAGAGCAGGCATACTATAATTATATTGAGGTACTTGAGACTAATCCTGCAACTTTATAGTTCTGCTCCAAAACAGTTTGAGAATGAAGAAACCATCACGTATGAAAGGCTACATGTGAATAGAGGGGCAGAAAACCGGCTTGCACATTTACATTTCAATCTTAAACAATGAACAGCGGTAGACAGTATCTCATTTAGTATCATCATCCTGCGCTTCGCCGGAGGCCTTCGAGTGCTGAGTGTGCTTGACCTCTCTCCGAGCGGTGCCAGTGTGGTGCAGATGGTGGATTCTGCCAGGGGAGTGCAGGGCTCAGCATCAAAGTGGAAGGACTCCTTGGTGGTGCTGGTCGAGGTTTCACTGCTGTGCTGGTGCCACCGGGGGTTGATTATGCAGCCACCGGACGTTCCTTAATTTTTTTTAAATAAATTCACAGTTAGTTGGATTTAATACCATGGCTTCTTAAAACTGTTTACTAAGCATTCATAACAAAACAATACCCTGAAATGTGTGTGCCACCATTAGTTTGGGGTGCGGTCAAGTGTGAGAGGTACATTGTAGACACATTGTGATGGCTCTATTCAGATGCTAAAGACATACTTCGAGAAGATTGATTGACTGACCAATGCCTAAAGAGCTTGGATACTGTGTACCATTGTGCCTTACGATTTATCACTGGATGTGGATATCGAGTACACCATTGCACTTTATATGCTGCTGCTAATTGGCCATCTTTGTCTGCTCGCAGACTTTCCCATTGGTTGGGTTTTATTTATAAATCTCTGCTCGGGTTGGTTCCCTCCTACATTTGCACATATATGTGTCAAAGAGAAAGTCTATATGGCCTGCGCTCCCAAGATTTTATTCAGATGCTGGTCCCTACAGTGAGAACAAAACTGGGTAAAACAGCTTTTAGATATGCTGCCCACACAGCTTGGAACAATGTACAGAAGGAGCTGAAACTCAGATGTAATCACTATGGGGTAATTCAGGTCAATCTTAAAGGACAGAGAACACGACACCATTGGTAGATGTAACTGCTCGTATATCCTAAAATCGTTTTAAATTTTGCCCGTTTTGAATGATTTTTAATAGTTTGTTTTACTTCTCATATTGACTGGCTATTGTGCCATTTTATTTGTGTTTTACAGCTGTATTTTTCTGCCTGTCATGTCTGTGTTTTATCTGTTGTAACTTTGTACATGCTGCCCTTCTTGGCCAGGTCACTCTTGGAAAAGAGATTTTAATCTCAATGAGTCTTTTACCTGGTTAAATAAAGGATATATATTAAGATTCAGAACACTACAAAATATAATCAAGACATATTTTATCATGTATTATTATAGGTTAAGATAAAAGCAGTATTGATCCCATGGTGAATTTCATAAGCTACCCAGCAGTATATCATGTAATTTAAATTAGCTCCTCCTTTACCAGCTGCAACATTAAGGTGATGAGCACATCAATAATTATAATACAATAATATATATATTATTCTGTTATTGTTATATTTACCACTGTAACCACCAAATGAATGAAAATAATGTTTTTGTAAATGAAAGAAGCAAGAAACACTATTTGTACTCAACAAATAAAATAGTTACCGTGATGGTGAGGTTCGAAGTACTCTCCTTCCTTCTTGTGTAGGGCTCTAAAAACTGCAGCCTGGTCAGGATCCACTGCTGTCTGCCAGTCCTTTGTGCTCCACAACTACCTGAAGGGGCAAGTTTCCTGTACCGGGTGTACTGGGTTCGCGGAGAATCCCACTTGTTCCTCAGCTCTTACTCTGAAGCACACAAATAAACGATGTAAGCATTGTGGCTAGTTAGCATGTCCAATTCATATCTATATGCAGTGCCAAACTGCACAGCTAGCAACAGCTAGCAACAAGATAACAACAAAACACAAGGTCGAAATAACAAATTACATTTCACGTTAACGTCACTGTACGCTGGCAAACAATAAAAAGCCAACAGTATCTGCTAAAGAGCTCAATTGATGAAAAATATCATCTTACCCGAGAAACCAAGTTGCGTTTCAATCTCTCGCCAGAGTCCGGTTTTCACTACTCGGTTCGAGTACCTTTTCTCTTTGATGTCGTACAGAGCTGGCCTCTCCTGGATCAAGGTGATGAGCAGGTATTCGTTTCCGTCATTCCAGATCGCCATGATGAGATGAAAATGAATAGCAGTCTGTGTGTGCCTTCTTAAATCGTTTGTTTACGTCCCTCACTTCCGTTTCGCTTCTCATGCACTGATTCGCTAGCTGAACAGCCAATCAGAGTGATTGCTTGGTCCGACTGCCTAACCCCATGCATCGGGTCAGGCAGTCCAAATAAGGCGTGTCACGGCCGACGGTGCGGGACACACCAAATTGAGTTTGAGCGACAGGACACGCTTTGTCTTCCGACTAACGAAAACGGCCGAAATCGGCCTGGTGTGTCAGGGCCTTAAAACAAGTTATTTAGCCTTCCCAGACCTGAGCCTCACGCGCCGCCTATGTGTCTGGTCCAGCCGACAGGAAGAGGAACTGCAGGGGTCCGTTCTTGGCGAGGAGCAGGAAGGAAGGATTCGGTCCGGTCCGAACTGCGGCGAGGTGAGGAGGAGCAGGAGGGATCCGATCCGGTCCGATTTGCGGCGAGGTGAGGAGGAGCAGGAGGGATCCGATCCGGTCCGATCTGCGGCGAGATGAGGCAGCAACTGTCAAGAGAAGAATAACTCCCGTCTAGCAGGTAGTCTGCGTATTTATGGGGGAGTGGATTTGGCAACTGGCGAATGAGATCGCTGATTTTCACTGGGTGCCGGTGTGTCAATCCAACCCAGTCTCATGGCATTTCGTGTTCACCAACACCATTTTTTATCTATTGATTCGTGTTCACCAACACAATTTCACCCTTTTTTTCGTGTTGCACAGCACGATTTTAAAAGCTATGTATTTCTATTGGTGGTCTCACGGCATTACGTGTTATAGGAAGACCGGAAGCTGTGTGGTTCATAAAAACATATTCTTACTCAATATCAAGCCACAATTATTGCTTTTATTTTAAATCGTATAATTTCTGACTTTTGTTGCCGTCTGTAAGGAAAATAAACTGGGCTGAGAGCCTCAGGATAGTGAAATCTGTATTTTTAAAATCTTTTTTTCGTTCTAATTGGTTATTCTTTTCAAAATAACACACTGTTATTTACTCAACAATAACACATAATTATTCTTGTTTTTATTTATTGGTTTATTTTGATAATCTCGTGATCTTTTTACGTCCGTCAGGAACTGAATTTCAAAATAAAAATAACCGGAAACAGACGTAGGCCTCTAGAAGTTTAGGATGGCCGAAGACACTACACTACCCATAATCCCCAACTATCATTTAGGACTACAGTACCCGTGATTAATCTTCAAGCTCTGGGATTGGATGTTGGAGTGGCAGTGCGCCAAGGTTAGCCTAGCGACAAACAGCTGTTTGAAATGGAACGAAACCATGCCAGACTATCCAAAACTGGAATCGAACGCCCCCCCCCCCCCCCAGAACTACACATGCTGGCTATTGTGTTTCGCAAAATGTTCTATGGGACGTCTCTACTGAACGGTTTTGTTTTTCCCACAATTAGAAGTTGCCATGACATTGGTGTTATCAAATGTAAAACATATAATTAATACATGGGGGAAAATCGCTTGTGTCCATAATGCGCAGCATTAATATATACCCACATGACAGCTAATTGTTACTTTGTAATTCTACTCCACTAGAATACAGAGGTTAACCTGGTATTTTTACTCCACTACACTTATTTGAGTTACTTTGCAGATTCTGATTAATGATGTGAAATATAAACAACCCTTAAATCAGACTTTAGTTACACCTGAGTAAAATTCAGGGAAGGTGATTTTCAAGTGCCAACAATCAATTGACATGAATGGAAACGAGTAATAAAGTATATTCATTACTCGTTATTCTCTACTAATAGTTAATTAAAGACTGTATAATGGCTATTTTGCACATCCCTTTCAAGATTTTCAAAGGTTATTGACATATCATATACACAACTACGGTATATGCAATGAATGAAAATCTTGGGTCACAGGTTCCTCAACAGCGCATTACAAGACATCTATCAATATGTGTCTATGCCTCCACAATTAAACTGTCATATTCTGCACATTTCTTATACTATCTACATACATAAGAGAATAATTAATGTGTATAATATCAGTTAAAATGAGTGCTCCAACATAGTTAACATTGCAGGAAAGCAATATATTAGACGTTAAGTACTTTTTCAGGCTTAATATTTATCTGTAGACCCCTAAAGCTTTTTTTCTTATTTAAAAGAAGACCTTAATCTAAAGTATTATTTGATGTTTAAATAAAGGTTAATTCATTTGTCTGTTTTGCACATCCTCATATTAATATCTTTGTACATCCTGCACTAAACTGTTTTATTGTAGAGATCACTTCCAGTATCTTCTTGATTTTTTATATTCTATATTGCTATCACAGACCTTCTACTTTCCCCCTATGAAAGTATGTACTCTTAATATTTTTTTAATCAAATATAACACATAAAAGCAATAATTCAATAACGTGCTTTAACCACTAGGCGGTGCACACAAGGTACACACAGCCATAATAACTTTTTATTATTAGTGTAGGACACTTATGTATGTACAACATCTGAAGATGTAGTTTTATTCATATTTTCACATAATTTTACAGCATATTGCTATGCTATTTTAGACTCAGTATTTACATTCTTATATTCAAAGAAAATCTGTAATATCTTTAAAAACTACAAGTCCTTTTATATCAGCTGTGCACCGTTATGGTGTAAATATAACCTATCTACCAATTGGATCAAATGTAAAAGTCAGCCGAATTACTATTGATACTGCGAAGAGACGTATTGTGTGAAGAGAAATTGAAGATGTTGTTTAATTGTTGATATATTTATGATCCACGTCAAGTATTCAGTTTCGGCGGCATTTCTTCCAGTTTTTCCAAAGGTCTTCCGTTATGTGATGACTTTCAAAGAGGAAAGCAAGAACACTCGGAATTAAGTATTCTTTTATTCTTTTAAAATGTTTTTCTGATTTCATATCATATAAACACCAAATCCCAACATGCATTGCGGCTAAAACATCCGAGTTTAAACCATAGCTGAGGATCTTGGGTAATCGCTCGAAATGCCTACGTCTGTTTCCGGTTATTTTTATTTTGAAATTCAGTTCCTGACAGACGCCAAAAAAGCCAGAGATTATGGAACTAAACAAATAAATAAAAACAATGATAATTGTGTGTTATTTGTGAGTAAATAACAGTGTGTTATTTTGAAAAGAATAACAAATTAGAAGGAAAAAAAGATTTAAAAAATACAGATTTCAGTATTCTGAGGCTCTGAGCCCCATTTATTTTCCTTACAGACGGCAACAAAAGTCAGAAATTATACGATTTAAAATAAAAGCAATAATTGTGGCTTGCTATTGAGTAAGAACATGTTTTTATGAACCACACAGCTTCCGGTCTTCCTATAACACGTAATGCCGTGAGACTACCAATAGAAATACATTGCTTTTAAAATCGTGCTGTGCAACACGAAAAAAGGGGAAAATCGTGTTGGTGAACAAGAATCAATAGATTACAAATCGTGTTGGTGAACACGAAATGCCATGAGACTGGGTTGGTCAATCGGCAGTGTCTGTGTCTTTGTTGTGGCAGTTAGTTGAGGAGGTTAAACAAGCATGCAAATAAAAAGAGTTCATCGCTATATAGCGCACAACATTAAAATCACAACACTATATGTAACATGCAACAATTATATAAAAGGTTTAACCATCCGTCCCACTGTGTAACACAGGGGTCTGCAACCTTTTTGACCTAAAGAGCCATTTTGATCCTTTTTCCCCACATTTTTTTTGTCTGGAGCCGCAAAATATATTTCATAGCTTGATAGCTTATAAAGTTGTATTTATTGTTATATCAGATAAAAACTACAGTTTTTTTATTTATTAGGCTATTTATTACATTATATAAAACTGTTAACCTCTAATAAGAAACAAAGAACTCTTATAAGGAGAATTAAAATTAAATACACAGGCCTACTTTAAAATAAATTAAACACAGCACTTGGGGAGTCCTCTGCACATTTGAAGGAAAGCAAATATAATTAAAATGGGCCCACTTTGAAATAAATAAAACATATAGCTGCACCCTAAAAATAGTTAAAGGTAGGGTACAGGGACGTGCACAGACATTTGGAGGGGCTATTGCTCTCAACTGGAAAAAGGGCCTCCCCCCGAAAAAAAACATAAGACCTTTTGAAAATTGTAACTTTTTAAATGTAAAAGAAACCAAACGATTATTACATCAACTAAATTGAACAGTCATTCACATCTCATAACAAAATAAGCTAAGGCGACTACTTGCATTCGGTGACTTGATTTAAAAAATGAAAACCAGGGACATTTTTTGTTTTGCGGTCCATATCTCATTAAAATATCTAATGTTAGTAACTATTAAAGACAAAATGGGGACAATCCTGTTTCAATGTAGTTTGACCTTTGTAACTGCTCTGCAGACATTCTGATAAAATAGGGCTTCTACCTAATTAGTGTAAATAAACTCACTAATTAATGAAACCAGTTCAATACGCATTATTCTTATTCTTATCATTCTTTATGAGCGCAGTAACGGTAAGGTATCTAATTACTTATTTATTTAGTAGGCCTATTCCATAACTTAATAACAGAGATGGTCAAACTAAAGTGGTAGAGACATGGCAGAAATCCTACAATGAAGCGGGACATTTAACTGTTCACCCGTGAGAGGCAGAGAGCGACCGGCCCCGTTGAGGAAGTTCACAGATGAAAAGACACAGAAAGACAGAAGCACAATAACAACAAGTAGGCTATATTTAGGTGTTTTTTGTAAATAACCGACGGTATCAAGAGGAAGTACAGTCCCCTAGTTTTTCCCTTATACCCTAACTGACATGATGAGACAACTCAAAATCAGTTTTCCAAAATCCAACACTCAGTTAACGCACCGGCAGATGACAGCGCTGACAAAGTGTGTTTCCCGCAGCGAGACGCTACTATAGAGAGGCGAAGTCACGCCCATTTACTTCCGGTCCATGGGACCCCGGAAGCGAAAAATTATACATTGAATTCAATGGAGAGAGAAAACGTATCTTTTGATCCCGTTTGAATTGTGCCACGAACTACACATATGATGTTTGTCAATCTTAAACAATCATTTCCATGTCAAAAAAGTCACATTTTGTCGTAAAACTGTTGAAATATAAGACTATGAAAAATACGCGACTACAAAGACTACAAATCCCAAATCCCATTCTGGCTCGCGCATGTGATGTCACAGGCGATAATGCTCCAAGTGGTTGCGACTCGTAATTAAAGCGAAGAAGAAGATTTCATAACTGATTTATTCCCTCCAATAAATATAAGAGATTGCTCCAATACATTTACTTTTACAAGATGCCTGTGTGCTTTGTACCATGTTGTAATCACAAAAGTGATCATACCACTTGCTCGTTCTATCGCTTCCCCTCTTATGAAAGGACCAGGAGTCGCTGGATCAGACATATCAGGTAATATCATAGGTAATATACATGTTGTGCATGGAACATAGTCAAGTTAGCTACCTAGCTAGTAGCGACGAGTAGCGAGCACGTTAGTTAGCATTACATTACTTAGCCTTGTCATTATTAGTAGCCTTACCATTAAGTTATTATTTTATTACATGAAGTACACCAAAATGTTAAACAGTAAGAGTAGTCATCATGGTAAGTATTTCGTGAAACATTTGAAGAGTGGCCTACTGCGCCCTCCACCGGGTGCTAAGGAAGCAGTTCAGGGAGAGTCGAAGGAAGGCAGGCAGGCAGGGAGCTTTGCATGACATTCTTCTGGACGTGTTTCATTGTGATGACAGTGAGGGTGAGTCAATCTGTTGGTTGGAAAGACAGTAGTTGAGTGATTACTGAGAGAAAATTATTAAAATAGATAATTATTCAGTGTTGTTACTTTAAAGTGTTGTTACTGACCTTTTTCTCTTTTATTTTCTTTACCTCACCTGTAACTGCTGAGACCCTGAGGAACATGCACACTGGACTGACCTGCTCTGGCAACCTGATTTCCACTGTACGTAATAGTATTTGGTTATGGTATATTATTTATATACATCAAAGGCACAATGCACCCCCCAGAGAGACACATGTATTGAGTGTGATATTTGGCATAGGTCATGTGAAATCATCTTTACACACTAGAAAACTGTAGGAGCGGCAACTTGTTTTGAAATTGAATTTTTAATATCCGATAATAAAGTTGATCTGTTTTCTTTATTCTTCTCTCTTCCCAGCTCCATCCATCACCGTTCTCTGTTCCTGCAGGTCCTGCTTGCTAATAAATGCTTTATTTTTTTACACAGTTACAAATAAAGTCAATGTATTGTATGACATGAAGTTGTGCTTCATTCTGAGTCAATAATAAATTCATTCTGCCTTCAACTGCAAAATGATTGTGGACTGCACCGACATCCATGTAGCTGCCCCCCAGTAAGATGAACCAAGCAAAGCTGACACTCAACATACAGCTGTGCTCTTAAGTTGACATGAAGAATTTGTGAAATATTGGTAATTATTTGGAAAAAATGACTGACGATGCAGAAAACTTTTTTTATTTAGGAACAGTGGTCAGGTGAAGCATTTATCACCACATATGTGTCACACTTAAAAGGCCAAACACACTGGCCAAACACACCTCGTTTACAACTCCCCAGTTGACAGCCATGACTCCGTCTAAATTGTACCCCCCAAGCACCCTCTTCATGAGGAACGCGCATGGAGTGGATGAAAGTCCCGACCTCAGCACAGCACCAAAATTGCTGGCTGTCAACCTGCCCTGCCTGTGTAACTGCCACTGAGGATTTTTCCGCTGTCCTACGGTGGCTGTCTGGATGGCAGCTTGCTGGTCTCTGCTCAGTCGCATTGAGGCAAGAATTGCCTCAAGCCCCCGACCCCCACGCTCCTTCACCAGCTCCGGCACGTTGAAAATGGCCTGATGTTGAGGCTGCAGCTCTGGCTCAGGTGACAAAAGCCATGCCATGCCATGCTGCGCCCCTCAGTGCAGACCTGAACAAGTCTACTTCCTCAGTGGCGATGTCTCTGGCCAGTGGGTTGTATGTCTCCTCTTGCTGTTGGTAGAGTTGAGACACCGGCTGGACTACTTTTGAAGTGCCAGGCTTCCTCCACTGGCACTCAACTTCTGTGGAGCTGATCTGCCACATGGCAAATATTGCCAATGCTGCAGCGTGGCTGCATTTGTACATCCCCCGTGCACAACCACAGACGGCGCTCTGCATCACGCCATCCTCTCCCATGTAGATCTGTACAAATAAAGTAAGTACCATGTTTGTTAACATGCTATAATAGATTGAATGAGCAATACAAGGATGGTCCAGATCTGGGGGTGGGAGGGTTTATTTTTCCATAGTTTTGTCCTCTTGTCTGATTGTTGTTTGTTTTTTCTGATTTTTTTGTAATTTGTGTTGTATTGGTTGTGATTGTACATTGTATTTTTTTAAATGTGTATTACATTTTTGAAAAACATTTGATCAACAAAAAAGGATTTGGTCAGGGTCTAGACTCAGTGTGTAGTTTATGAATTAATCAATGCTCTCTACATTAGGAAAACATACCAGTGTACCAGAGGGAGTCACACACAGCTGTGCCTAGATAACCAAACAAATTGACAAGATAACCAAAATCCTTGAATCTACACACAGCAAATAAACTCAAATGACACAACGAGATGTAAAAAGGAGATCACACATATAGTCGATATAAAACTGGCCGCTTCAATCTGAAGAGCAAATAAAACAAAACACGGGAGTGTACCTTGTTCTTGTGAACACTAATGTTATCCACAGCATACACACCCGTATACAGTACACCCGTTCTAGGTTCTGATTGGCTCTCTAGGTTGGCATTCTAGCTTCTGACTGGCTGTCCAGGTTGTCAATCACAGCCGTGGTTCATATTATGCTAGTCGACTCGTAACATCGCTAAACTTTTTTTCTTGACGGTTTTCTCAGTCAACTAATGCTATTGATAACAGTAACATAAATTAAAACAGCCCTGCACACTGCAGTCATTATATGCCGGGTCTGTGGTTCATCATCTTTTTTTTCATTCTCCTCCTTATTGACTGACATTAACCTTAAACATTGCACTCATATTACTCACCGAAACCTTGTAAAGCCGGTCCCGCATGCTGGCTCTTACAGAACCGACTAACTCCCCTTTCGTGTATGTACAGCTCTCAACGTGCCCAGACTTGTAGTGATTTTCACCTCGTTTTATACTTTTATTCTCATTCTGAAAGAATAAGGTGAAATGTGCCAATGTGACGGTCATCTTTGTGTTGGTGACGCGTATTGTGCGGGACCAGAGACATGTAGTTCACTGAGCGGCTTAACACAAACAAATGTGTTACTTCACAGTTTTACGACACATTTTAATTTTTTTGACTTGCAAAATGTTCTTTTAAATTGACAAACATCATATGTGTCATTCGTGGCACAATTCAAACGGGATCAAAAGATACGTTTTCTCTCTCCATTGAATTCAATGTATAATTTTCCGCTTCCGGGGTCCCATGGAGGCTCCCGGAAAGGGAGGGACTTCGCCTCTCTATACTAATTGTGGGTTTATCATGTTGATTCGGCCGTTGCCCGGGAAACATTAGCCCGTACCTGTGCACGTCCCTGGTAGGGTAGGCTCACCAAGAAGAGCCGGCTCTTTCGGCTCCCTAACGGTTCTTCAGTTTACCACATATTATACCTTTTATAATTAAATCAAATGTAGCCCTGTTTTGACTAATGAATGATGTATAGGCCTATGTGTACACATATATCACTTAAATTAATCAATACATCTTTTGTACTGAAGTATTCAAAAGTAAAAATTACATGTAAATGATTTGCTGTGGCCAAATGTTTTCATTGCATTTACAGACCCTTGTAACTCTCTGATACCACCCCATGAATGCACTGACTTGCTTGTAGAACCACGCTACAAAAAACAGATAGCAACACGTATAAAAACTATTTAAAAAAAGGGGCTACTGTATCGACATTTTAAAATTATATTTAAAGAAAAGGCCGATTCTGTGAGCTGCAGCTGACCACGCCCCCCTGCAGGAGAGGGGAGCGTGCTCTAAGATCAGCTGCAGGGCTCTCAGAAGAGGGGGAGAAAAAGAGATCTCCCTCCTCCGTGTTTTATTCTTATAGAAGTAAGAAGAGAAGTAACGGGGCAGAAATCCTCCTTTTTACTCATGCGGTCCAGACATAGATGGCGACACATATTCAGTTGATATTTACTTTGGCATTAGGGCAGGGATATCTAGATACTTTCCAAGGTTTGACATAATGAATTGTGCTACTTTTAAAGCAAGCAACGATGTTTTCAAATCTGTAATCAAAAAGCTCCTCAAAAACACTATCGAAGCAGTTCCTGCCGTCACTACGTTAGTTCAAACAGTAACAACGGACTATTTTTCTTTAGTGGATGCATGTCAAATTAAATAAATACATACAACTATTTTTTAAATCAATAAAATCATTTTCTAAATCCATAAAAGCATTTCAATTAATATTGGGAGTCATATCGTTACTTTGTTGAGAATGTGGCCATGTAATAAGCGGGATAATGTGCACATTGCATAATGTGCCTTCATGCCGATCTAGATACCTCCGCAAAAAAAAAAAGAAGAACCGGCTCTTTCGCGGGCGCAAACCGGCTCCCGTCGTTCACTTTGAGCCGGCTCGTTCGCGACCGACACATCACTAGAACGCGCACATGACTAATGAGGGCACGAGATAAGTTTGTGCACAGATGGAAGGCTGACAGGCAGGTAGGCCATCCAGTTATTTTAGCTTGGCAGGCTAAAACTATTGGTCGTGCTTTTTACAGCGCTACGGCTACATTTTTGTATGTATTTATTGTCAAAGCATTTAATACATTCATTGCTATCGGGACGTTAAGAGCATTCCATGGAATATATCAAAAAGTGTTTTCTGAAATAAATGACATACCCCATTGAATTATGACTGAAGATCGTCAGCTGTCTTCCTCTCCCGTGTTGTTCTTCGATACGTAAAGGCTGCAGCACCTTTGACAACTTCTCTCTAGATATCAAACATACCGGTAAACCAGCATCATTTGCTGTGAAAGCATATAACTCTGTCCACGCAGAATTAAATCCTGTGTTCCTCCGATACTTTTTTTTCCTTTGATTTATCCATAGTTCGCTCATCGAGCCGGGGGTCAGTTTATTCGCCTGCAAGAAAAGGCGCTAGTGCGGGACCGTAGCAGGATGTGACGCATATTTTAGTTGAACTAATTAAAACCGTTTTGTTTTTTATTTATGTGTCACAGTATCACCTCAAAATACAAGATACGAAACATTTTCAACCATGCAAGAAAATATAAATAGTCCTACAAATACTTTTATTTTATTTCCTTCTTATTTTTGTCTAAGCTCAAGGGAGCCAGAGCAGAGGGCTTAAAGGGCTCGAGGGCCGCGGGCTGCCGACCCCTGGTCTAACATAATGACTTTATTCACTTTGTGACACTCCTCCCCCCTTTAACAGTTGTCGTCCCGACAATCTTACTGTCCATACCTGTCTGGAGGCCTACCCCTGTTTTGTCTCTGAAACCTTCGTAGGGGTGATGCATTTCTCTGCTCTTGTGGGGCCACAGGGTCTTCTCCTGTGGGAGAAGCAATTACTATAGGCACAAGGGTCAAAGGCAACAACAGGGGCCTAGGAAGTAGCTAATATTGACTTTGTTTCAATCTCTGGGGTATGATGTAGTACTTCAGGTGCATTGAAAGGGCAAGGCATTTCCTCGGGCCTGTAGGTTGTGGTTCGGACCTTCACACACCCATAAAAGCTGCACAGCTGTGCTACCAGGTTTGACTCAAAGGCTCCCCCTTGGTCAGACAGGATACGTTCCGGGCAACCCCATGGCTGGATGAGGTGTCGCCAGAGAACACGAGCTGTGGTGGCTGCCGTCTGGTCTTTTGTAGGGATAGCCCATCCATACTTTGTGAAAAGGTCAGTCATAACCAATAGATAAGGGTAAGTGTCGCCATGCCGGCCAAGAGACAGGTAGTCGATTGAGACAATTTCCAAAGGGTATGATGTTAGGATAGGAACCAAAGGTGCTCTTACCTCTGGGCCCTTTTTCTGTTGGGTGCAGCTTGCACAATTGGATGCCCATGTCTGTAGGTCAGTTCCCATCCCTACCCAGTAGAAAGTCTTCCTCAGCAGGGCATCGATCTTGGCTATGCCCATGTGTCCTGGGGCTTGGTGATACTTTTCCCACAGCTCCTGTGTCTTGCCAGTGGGCACCACAATTTGGGAGAGGTTCAGCCCAGTATGACGCTCTTGGGTTCTCCGCTTCAACACACCTTCCTGGATGTATAACCGGCTCCATTCTCGCAAGAGTCGTTTTACTGCAGGCTGACTGGCTTTCCTTTCCTCAGGTAGTGGGAAGTGTCCTCTTGCCACCCACCCCTTCACTTGGACCACTGCTTGGTCTCCTTTCGGACAATGCTTCCAATGGTCTTCAGTTTCAGGGGTGTCCTCCGATTCCACCACTGCTGTCTCTGCTTGGGTCTGCTGGGTGGGTTCTGCGTCTTGTGGTAACCTGGACAAAAGATCAGCATTCTGGTTTGCAGAGCCAGGGCGATATTTTAAGTCAAAGTTTGCCAGCTGGGCTGCCCACCGCTTTTCAGTGGTACCCAAGTGTGCTGTGTTCAGGTGGACAAGTGGGTTATTGTCTTTAAAAGCCAGGAATGTGTTGCCCCACAAATAGTCTTTGAATTTCTCAGTTATAGCCCACTTGAGGGCCAAAAACTCCAGTTTGAATGAACTATAATTTTTGTTGTTCCTTTCAGTGGGGTGTAAGCTTCTGCTGGCATAAGCAATAACCCTCTCCCTGCCATCCTGTACTTGTGATAGCACTGCCCCCAATCCTCCTAGGCTAGCATCAGTGTAGAGATGGAATGGCTTTGCGAAGTCGGCAAAGGCCAAAACTGGGGCACTCATCAACGCAGTCTTCAGAGCATTGAATGCCACCTGGCAGTCTGCAGTCCAATCCACAGCATTCTTCCCTTGTCGCATTCTAGCAGAACCTACTAGGAGAGCATTAAGGGGTGCAGCGATTTTGGAGAAGCCCTTCATAAATCTACGGGAATATCCTACAAATCCAAGGAATGACCGTACCTGCTTGATGGTTGAAGGGGTTGCCCAGTTCCTTACAGCGGCGGTCTTTTCAGGGTCTGTGGATACTCCGTCCTTCGAGATGACGTGTCCAACCTGCTCCAGGTGTTCAATGTGGGTCTCAAAATCAGGGGAGTAAACTACCACGTAATCCAAATAGATCAGTAGAGACTCCTGGGCCTGTCCTCCCAGGCAGCGCTGCATTAGTCTTTGGAAAGTCGCTGGGGAATTACAAAGGCCAAAGGGCATCCTCTGGAACTCGTAGAGGCCCATGGGGGTGGTGAATGCCGTCTTCTCCCGATCTTTTGGGTACATTTCCACCTGCCAAAATCCACTGGCAAGGTCCAGAGTGGAGTACCAAACAGCTTGTTTGAGACTTGTGAGGGATTCTTAAATTCTTGGCAAGGGGTAGGCATCTTTGTGAGTCAGAGCATTGAGCCTTCTGTAATCGACACAGAAGCACCAGGATCCATCTTTCTTCCTTACCAATACGATGGGTGCCGCCCAAGGGCTGGAGCTTTCCTTGATAACATCTGTGTCCAACATGTTTTGGATGAGGCTCCTCAACTCAAGGTAGAGGGTTGGTGGGATTGGCCTGTAGCGCTCCTGGCTAGGTGGTGCAGAGCCTGTAGGGATGGAGTGGAGGACTGCATCAGTTTGACCAAAGTCCTCATCCCCTGCTGCAAAGACATCCCGCCATCGCTGCAACAGGGAGTCCATTTTCTGCTGTTGTTCGGTCAACAATTCCTCCCCTTTTAGCAGGTTGACTGGATGCTGGCCTTCAACGGTGACCCGGTTCACCTGGACATCCACCTCTACTACACCTGGGTCTGAGGCTTTCAGTACAAGGTCATTTTCTCCCCGAATCTTGCTTGGTTCAATCTGGAAGACATTAGCAAGCGGGTGCCGTTCGGTTATTGTGACTGGGTAAGGATTTGGGTTACATACACTTATGGGGAGCCGTGCTTTCACCACCCAGGCGACGGTGCGGGCTACCTGCCACTCGTCATCTCTTTCTGGTCCTTTCACCAGGGCACACAAATCTGACTTGGTCTCTGCCCTATACAGCTGTGTCCAGAGCACCATCTCGCTGTTTGGAGGCACAACCACTGATTCCTGGCACAACCACTGATCATCCTTGCCACTGCCACCGGTCCATCCGAGGAATCGGTTTGTTACATTAATGACACCTTTTGGCAGACAGCAAAGGCATGTTCCCACTCTCCTTTGGCTTGTTGGGACATGGTGACTCTGAATGCAGTCAATCCGGGGTGGACACCCTGAAACAGTTATTTCCAGCAGTGTGAAATCACATTCATCCCTAGTATACCTCTTTCCGGCTTCAGACACTCATCTTTGACAATGATGACTCCTTTACCTGACACAGTGACTCCTCCCACTGAGAAATCCAGGATGGCGTACCCGGTGTAAGGGATCTTTAGTCCATTGGCTGCCTTGAGCGTTAGCCAGTGCAGATCTTGTGGGTTTCTTTTCTGTTCTCCACTCAACCATTTCTGAAAGAAAGTTTCACTAAACAGCGTAACTCAATCAAGCAAGCAGGGCAATGTTACTCCTGCTACTAGTATGTCAACCCCTGGGCACTCCCCAACAATAGAGGGCCTGTCTGCTTGGTTTCCCTGATTCCCCTCCCCAACCACATGGCTCTCAGTGGCTGAGGCTGTTAGTTTAACGGCCCCCTTACATGCTGGCAGTTTCTCTGATTATGGCCAGCCTGCCCAAAGCCTCTGCAAATAGGTTGGCCATGTTGGTCCCACTCAAACCTTTGTTGCCTGGGGGAGGATGCGTTTTGGCCTCTCTGAGAGAGTCTGTTAGGGGGTGGGGTAGAGTCTCTGTGCCCAACTGGGGCATTTTGTGGTGAGAGTTGGCGTCTGATCTCTTCTGTAAGAGTTTCTCTAATAATTGACAGTTGGTCTTTCATTTCTTTCCTGAGTTCAGTTCTTACTGTTTCTCTCCATTCTTCCAGGCTAGGTGGTGCCATGGCCGGTCGTGGCTGTGGCACTGAAACACGTGATGCACAGGCAGACTCCATCCTTTGTTCAGTTTCCAATGCTTTAACTTCACCAGACACCTCACGGAAGGACATTGTAGGATTTCTACGCACCTGCCGTTGAAGTTCCTGTTGTACCATACCAGGCTTCAAACCAAGGAGCTGGTCTCGGAAGGAATCATGCCGACAACGCCACTAATGTAACAGCCTTGTGAGGCCTGTTAACATCAAATATATATTAAAAGAGTTGGATTCCCGGCCACACCAATACAGTGAGAAGGACAGCACAATATGTGTAAAATTGTTTATTTATACAAAGTTACTTTAAAAACACTCCTTTGATAAATACTTAAAATAGCGTAAGGTTAAAATAATGTTCAATAAATATAAATCAGTTATTTAAGAATTACAGTTCAAGCAGGGGTTTATAAAATCCTGAAAGTCCTGTCCGCTTGGAACCGAACTCCACTCCCCCTTTTTGCCAGGCAGAAGTGCAATGTTCAAGTTCCTTCGAGGAAATCCAGTGCCGGGATTTCCATTTTGCCGGCCCGCCACACTCTGACACTCTGTCCGTCAGCCTCTGATCACGGAGCCCTCGGTAACAAACAAAAGGAGACTCAGGGGACAGCAACGTAACTTTCGTGACATAAAACCACACGCCCAAAAGCAGGAGAAATAGCCACTTCCCTTAATCTGGAGTTAGTTTGAGCGTTGAATCCGATAGTTAGAGGAGGGTCTGGTCCAGCCAACAGGAAGAGGAACTGCAGGGGTCCGTTCTTGGCGAGGAGCAGGAAGGATCCGGTCCGTCCGAACTGCGGTGAGGTGAGGAGGAGCATGAGGGATCCGATCCGGTCCGATTTGCGGCGAGGTGAGGAGGAGCAGGACGGATCTGGTCCGATCTGCGGCGAGGTGAAGAGGAGCAGGACGGATCCGGTCCGATCTGCGGCGAGGTGAGGAGGAGCAGGAGGGATCCGATCCGGTACGATTTGCGGCGAGGTGAGGAGGAGCAGGAGGGATCCGATCCGGTACGATTTGCGGCGAGGTGAGGAGGAGCAGGAGGGATCCGATCCGGTCCGATTTGCGGCGAGGTGAGGAGGAGCAGGAGGGATCCGGTCCGATCTGCGGCGAGGTGAGGAGGAGCAGGAGGGATCCGGTCCGATTTGCGGCGAGGTGAGGAGGGGCAGGAGGGATCCGGTCCGATTTGCGGCGAGGTGAGGAGGAGCAGGAGGGATCCGGTCCGATCTGCGGCGAGGTGAGGAGGAGCAGGAGGGATCCGATCCGGTCCGATCTGCAGCGAGGTGAGGCAGCAACTGTCAAGAGAAGAATAGCTCTCGTCTAGCAGGTAGTCGGCGTATTTATGTCGGAGTGGATTTGGCAACTGACGAATGAGATTGCTGATTTTCACTGGGTGCCGGTGTGTCAATCGGCAGTGTCTGTGTCTTTGTTGTGGCAGTTAGTTGAGGAGGTTAAACAAGCATGCAAATAAAAAGAGTTCATCGCTATATAGCGCACAACATTAAAATCACAACACTATATGTAACATGCAACAATTATATAAAAGGTTTAACCATCCGTCCCACTGTTTAACATAATGACTTTATTCACTTTGTGACATCAGTTCGTCTTGTTTGTTTCCCCGAATGGTCGTGCCAAGCTTCAGCTCTGAAAGGATCGCTTTTCACTCATGTCAGGTTTTGTTATTTTGTTTATTTTGTTGGCTTAAGTTTTTATTAAGTCCTCTTTTATGATTTTTTCCTCCTTGTGAGCGCCTTTTGTTATTTCCACCACCTACTCTGTTAAGAGGGATTACCTGAACTGTGAAAATAAATATAACTTTTTTATATTCAAGACTTTGTCTCTGGTTCGTGCATTTGGGTTCATTAGTTTTTGTCGAGGTCCTGACAGGAAGCCATGTTTGAGGATGTGTTCAGGGCTGTGAACACGTTTACGTGATGAACTCCATCAAACCACTCTTTGATTTTCAGCTTCCCATGGATCCACAATTCTGTCATTTCCAACTGAACCCTGGGACCAAATCAGCCTTACACTCAATCCCAAGCTTAACCAAAGTGGTAGCTCAGAATGGTTGGAGTAATGGTTTACATGTCAAAGGATTACAGTATGTAATGAGGATACCAAAGAAATGTAACTGTTTAACTTTACAACAACATTAAAAATGTCAGATTACTGTTGAACATATTTTAAAATGAGTTTACTAGCAGGATTACAATGTTTCAATACATTTTAAAATAAAGAACGATACATTATTGGTAGACTTACTACCAATTAGTAATTAGTAAGTAATCAGGCTACATTACTTTTTATATTTTGATACTCAGATTAAGTTTCTGATAACTTTTTTTTTACAGGTAACTAGAAATGGAATACATTTTTAAAGCAACCCTCCCGACCCTGTCAGTCTGGTATATTTAAATGTTTCAGTCACAGTGACATGGTTGTTCTGGGATGGAGTTTAGTTCGGTGGAGAGATGAGGACTGCTGAGCCTCCAGGAGCAGCTGGGTGTCCGAACACAAGGATCCATCCAACTCCTTCTCCACTCCCTCCATCCTCCTCACCCTTCAACTCCACACTCCCCCCTGAGGAGCATGATCAATAATTCCACTAGACTGGAGCCCTAAAAAAGTCAGCTGAGGGGGGGAATGCACTTGGTGGGAGCCTTCAAAGTGCTTCGTATGCTGCTACCGGTAATGAAGGAGCAGCATATCTATGTAGCAGGAAAACCTTGTATCTTCTGCCAGGGAGTCAGGGAAGTGAGAACAACAACACATTCTGAGAGTTGATCAGGAAACAACCCAGCAGGGGATGACTCCATGGACTCTGTGTCACTGTCTGCACTTCAGCTGCAGCCATACCAAGGGAATGTCCAAAACTTCAGGAGTTAGGAGGTTTTAATGCGACAACATGATGTGTGTTGGAGTATTTGGCATACTGATCAGGGGCTTGAACTACTGTGTGGGAGAACTCCCCAGCCCCATTAATTATTCACGGGAGTGTGAGAGATATCTGCTTCCCAGATTACTTTTCCTCTGAGGTGGAAGAGAGGGAGAGAGAGAGAGAGGGACGAAAAGATGGAGAGAAAGTGAGGGACTGTTGTTTTTCAATGTGTAGCAATTAAATATAGTAATAATAATTAGATATGTAAAGAAAACTGAATGCAACAGTATAATATAGAACCTGCATGTGAATCCATCAGTATCTTATGAATATTTCGCACATTTCTGTTAAATGCATTTCCTTTCAAATCTGCACAGCTCTTCACTTTAAATGTTTAATATACTGTGTTTGATCATATATCCACTTTTAGTTCTTTTTATATGTATATTCTGTGTTAAATAGTTTTTTAAAATATGTCCTTGTTATACTATTGCCGGGGCAGCAGTAGCTCAGTCTGTATTGTTTAGGAACCAAAGGTTTGCTGGTTCAAGTACCGATCAGACCCACAAGTGTGGACCTAAAGTATGTGTGTCAATTCAAAATAACACTAAAGTGAAACAAATTATTTCTCCTCAGGCATCAATAAAGATGATAGTTGTATGCTCCTTTTGTTACAGCGTATTTCCTCTTACTGTGTTTAAGCATCACTTCTATAAACCAAAGCACATTAAACTTAAATGTCTAAATCGTCTTGGTAATAAACGGCAGGAACAAAAAGGGAGGCAGAGAGATAGATTTGTCTGTAAATTAATAATTAAAAAGCATTCAGTTCTATAATGTCCTGTTTTTGTCATATATGGATTACTAAGGCAATAGTGTATAGGTGGCTGTAATATTAAAAAGATGTGCATTTTTTAAACGGCGGAGTGCTCTCTTCAAGGACAACCCAAAATAAAAAGACATTATTTTTGTCTTCAGTCTGATTTTGTTGTTAATTTGTTGGTGTCAGTTGTTGAGTGTTAGGGTCACAATTGGTTAACAAAAAAAAAGGTGACAGGAATGCAATCAAACCAAGTTTAAAATAAAAATAAAATGAAATAACATAAAATAAAATAAAATACAATAAAAGTACCTTAATATATCATTTGAAGACATTTTAGATCGTTTTTTAAGAAGCTGCTCACACTGAGCTCTGAGGATTTTCTTGAGTAGCCTGGTACTTGTAATGTGATGGGAGGATGAGAGGTGCACAGAGGTCAGAGATCCATGAGGAACCTGAGGTGAGGAAATGTAAAACTCTGCCTTGTAACTCCGCGAAGAATAAACAATGAATATGCTTTGCTCCATCACTGAACCATACACCCTCAGTATGTAGGTCCACTCCACTGTCTGCCGACCTATACACACTTCGAGAAGAGATCATGACCTGAGGAGGTGTTAACTCCTGTAAAGTGTAAATCTGAAGAAAAAATAATGAATAAAATAAAATATAAGTTACATCGGCTAGAGATAAAACAGAGTAAGCTAGTGGTAAACAACATTAACTCTAACAATGAATTACTTATGAGCAAGCGCTGTGATGTTAAATGTCAACTGTTGACAAACTAGCCATAGCATCTGTCTGCAGTTCCTTATTCTAGAACTCATCTGAGGAATTTGTATTCCAAATTGCCGCAGTGGAGTTTTCAACATGAGAAAGAAAAGCTTTTGGATGGTAGTGGATAGGATGTTAAGCAGAGACTTCTGGGAGATGGATAAAAGAGCCAGAATATGAGGTTGTGTTCCAGTTCATATGGAGTATAGTTCTCTATCTGTAAATGCAGCAGCTAGCTATGCTGTGCTTCAGCAACCAGATACTCAAAGTGAGGGTAAGGAGGGTTACTCTAACAATGTAAATGGCATTACTACCTGTAAAACATGTAATCAGTAAGCTTATTTGAGTATGAAAATAAAACGTAATGTATACAAGAGAGAATAAATATCAATAACAGGTTTTACTTAAGTGTATTATGTTAAACAACAGAACAATGTGACATTAGAAAGAAGAAGAAGATATTTAGGATCAACATGATTTTATTTATAGAAACCCTGCCTTTCACTCAGCATATTCAGGCAGCGGCTATACACCAACACTGAAACACATGAGCACATACTACAGTTCATAAAAGCAGAAATCAATTCTGAGCTGACAGAAAATGCTCCGTGTTAGTGTAATACACACAGTAAAGCTCAAACACACTAGTTTATGAACATATAGGTTCACCTGCTGAATTAAAAAAAGAACAAATGAAGCAAAGAAAGTGAAAACCATAAAGCAGATTCAGGCAGTAGGCCTATAGATTCACGCTTAAAATATTATCCTACAGAAAAGTAGCTCACAGAGAAGAGATAACATTGGATCCTTTACAACAAACACTATGCTCTTTTTAGATTTTTAGTAACATGTAATCCTGCTAGTTATCCCCAATTTGTACAAATCCTGACTATACCGTTACATGTAATCTATTACTCCCGAAGCCTGCAGATATTCCGGATGGATCAACAGGAAGATGTCTGGGCTCTATGCTTGGCACCATTAGCTTAACCACAAAAATGTTCCTAAAAGTGTAACGCCTACTATGTGTTGACTCAGACGCCTCCAGACACATCATTGTATGTACACACTGAGACCCTGGGAATATGCAAAGTATACACAAACTCATTTTAAAGACAGAGAAGAAGTAGACTGTGATGGGAGTCCCTGAAGACAGGAGCTGTAAACTACACTGTGACATCTCTACTGTATATCTGTGTGTGTACGTGTGTGTGTGTGTGTGTGTGTGTGTGTGTGTGTGTGTGTGTGTGTGTGTGTGTGTGTGTGTGTGTGTGTGTGTGTGTGTGTGTGTGTGTGTGTGTGTGTGTGTGTGTGTGTGTGTGTGTGTGTGTGTGTGTGTGTGTGTGTGTGTGTGTGTGTCTGTGTTCTGTATCAAAGGTCCAAGCTTTGCTATGAATCAGAGTGGTTCACAACAATGGTTTGCTTTGTTTGACAAAACACTCAAAGATTTTAATGTATTATATTAGCAGTTGTATACAAATTATTATTATTGGAGTTACTTTTCTGCAAATGTCAGACACATTGCATTGTATTACACGTCACTTGTTAGACGCTTTTACCCAAAGTGACGTACATCCCCACAGCATTGAGAGTAGGTAAAACTCGCACTTCTATTGGCTAGTCCTTCAACACATTGTATATGCTACTCCAAGGGGCGGGACATTTACAACGTATCTCTTAGCCAATCACATCTTGAACAATGATAACAGAGTCAGCCAGACAACCAATCAGAGCAGACTGGGCTCTGGTTTAAGACAGAGGGTGAAAAGAGGTGCTGCAGCACAGGCAGTATGAGAGAAATAAAGAGCTTTCTGAAAATTAAAGCATGGAGACATGTCCCAGCAGAGACACTACAAACTGATATGAACCTGAACATGGACAGAATATGTCCTCTCTAACACTTAAAGATTTTAGTAATATCTATGAATGTCCTACTTCTACAGTTCAGTCAATGGAAAGCCACGTGAGGAGACGAGAGGAGCAGATTTAAAATAATTAGAGTAGATTGTCTCCCGAAATAAAGACTATGAGATAAAGATGAAGATGAAGAAGACTAAAGCGGCTGATCTGAAGGGATGTCAGCTTGAGGTGGGGTTGTGTTTGGACTGTCTTTCATGGCTCCAGCATCATACAGACAGGGTGACAGAAAATAAACTGGAGTCCCTTTTAACTGAGCTTATCCACGCCGTCACACACACCCAGCTTGTTGTCACGGGCAACCAGGGGACCCCCGCTGAGGCTTGCCAAGATGAGTCAGAAATGTACCTCATATCCAAACAGAGGGCCAGATGGGAATATATGCTGCTCAACTCATCAGATCTAGTTGATATTGTAATTCATATTTAAATGTATTTTAAAGCTTCATGGTGTTTACTGTTTTTGGGAGACTGCTTATTTTGCACTGGCCAGTTATCCCGAAAGCCCGGAAAAGATATGTAATCAGGTTTGGGGATTAACATGTAATTGGATTACGTAATCAGGATACACAAAAAGCTTGTTTACTTCCATCACAACATCAGGCTGTAGGACGTGCGTTTCTATTGGCTAGTGCTCCAACACATTGTAAGTGATATGCTAAGGGCCAGGACATCTTTAAGTAGTTGACCAATCACAACAGAGCAGGTCAGCTAACCAATCAGAGCAGACTGGGCTCTGGTTTCAGACAGAGGGTGAAAAGAGATGCTGCAGCACAGGCAGTATGAGAAAAATAAAGAGCTTTCTGAACATTAAAGCATGGAGACATGTCCCATACTAAATACTAAAATAAACAATTTTCATAGTAACCCTCCCAAGATGATAATCCTGGTAAACATTATAACTAGTAGTCATGCTAATATGTTGCTATGCAGCTGTTAGCGCAGGGAGCATGACCCTCCCCAGTGTTTATATCCCTCACATGCTCTCGTTATGCTGCTGAGCTGATCAACAGGTTTAGCCCTCCTGCTGTTTAACGTCTCAGGTTTGATCACAGCGGCCTCTCTGTGTCCTTTTTCATCGAGCAACGAGCCCACCACCTGCCTGCTCAGAAGAGTGGGGGGTAAAGTGACTTCTGAAGAAGTATATGTGCAGGTCTTGAGATGAGATGTTGGTGGTTGTTTATTCAAGTGTGTGTCGGCACTCAAATGATTCTGTGTTTGTGTTGTGTGTTATGCTCCTCTTTGGGCTTGAGCAGGTGTGTTTTAAGCCTACCTTATTGCACTGTTTATATACTCAGGGTGTCCAATAAATTACATTGTTTGCTACGTAATGTTTGCTTATGTCCGTGTGTGTGAGTGTGCTTGCATGAGAGAGATGATTAAGAGTTGGTCATATAAGGGGGACAGAGAAGATAAATATATACTGTATATCTGATATATTATGGGGTTTTAAACTCTGACTTGCATTATGAGCTGTTTGTGTGTGTGCGCTGCTCCAAAAAGTAGCAATACTAAATTACATTACATACAATTTAGCTGACACTTGTATTCAAAGCAACCTATACTAAGAGCAAACATGAAAACTCAAAAGCAAGAATCTTGCAAGTATACATTTCCTATAAACTGTATAAACCCAACCACATTAAGTCAGCTTCACTTAAAGCCCTTCAGTGACTCATAGAGAATTTTATTTATGTATTCCTTTTGTATTTATTTATTTTTGGCCAAGATGCAGTGGAAACAGGTGAATTTTCAGTTTGCGGTGGAGGATGTGTAGACCACCATTTTGGGGCTAGGATAGCTAACAGGTTGAGGGTTACCTGGGTTACTCTAACAGTGAGGAAGCAGCTAGCCGATTGGCTGATGCAGAGTGAAGTGCAAGTGCTGGAGTGTATGGCCCAACTTTCAGTAGAACCTGCATTCAAAATCATACTTAAGCTTATTTTGCACTATGCTGACTTTAAGGGGGAGCTAATTCCGCTGGGTATCTTAACCTATATGTATATGTCAAGATGTCTAAGATAAATGTATATTTTGTATCAGCTAATAATGTGAGACTGTAAACTAATAAGCAAAGCTGTCAGATAAATATAGAAGAGTAAAAATAACAATAATGGCTTAGTAGAAGTATAAACTGCTTAATTAAATTAATTACTGAGTTAAAGCACAGTACCTCAAAATGTTACCTAAGTTGAGTAAACATACTTCACTACATTCCACCTATGTGAGTGTGTGTGTGTGTGTGTGTGTGTGTGTGTGTGTGTGTGTGTGTGTGTGTGTGTGTGTGTGTGTGTGTGTGTGTGTGTGTGTGTGTGTGTGTGTGTGTGTGTGTGTGTGTGTGTGTGTGTGTGTGTGTGTGTGTGTGTGTGTGTGTGTTATTGTTGTTGTTGTTGGCAGCAGAAGCAATAGAAGCCCTGTTTGTGGTGTTTTCACAGGCCGAGGCTGTTTGTTTGTTTTCAGGTGGATGTGGTGTGGGAACACAGCGGGGGGTCATCGCGCAGCGTGTGAACAAACACACTGCTTGCGTGAACACGCACACTCCTGGCGTGAACACGCACACTCCCGGTGTGTCCGTCATCATCTGTCTCTAATGTCGGATCCTCACCTGTCGCCGGGCAGCTGCTGGGGGAGGGACACAGCAGGGGATGGGTGGGTGGATGTAGGGGGCGGGAGGGTTCAGGCTGGATGGTCTTCTAGTGTGGGACAGGAAGATGCAGCAAGATAAGCAGAAGAGACCATTTTTGATTAAAGGATGCTAAACTGATTTGCTAGAATAATCAGAATCAGCTTTCCAAAGCCTTTTCAATTACTCGCCTATTATTTAAGGGGAGGCACTTAAATACAGCTTGCTTTAATTCAATCTTTCTTTCAGTGATTGAGTATCTCAGTATCTCAAGGTTGGTGGATTAAAAACAAAGAAACTATTGTCAAAATCACAGCAGCACTGATGCTTAGTTAATGTTGTGGGTCAAAAACCAACAAAAGTGTATCCTAAAATTCAGCAATTGCAAATTATGGGAAATTATAATCTGTTCTAATAACATCTTGACCAAAAAACAGCATTCATATCCGTTTGTTTGCCAAAAAAGCTTCTTACATACTGTATGTGGTTTAATCACTAACATGTCCACTGTGGTCAGTACTTTTTATAATACTCTCAATGTGCAGATGCAGGCCTCTAAACTATTGCTCAAATCACATTTGTTCAAATAGGTGTGGTTCAGTTAAAAGAGATTAAGAAAAACATGAAGACAGGTGTGGATGAGATTGTTTTTAGTGGGGTCACTTGAAGAAGTCTTAAGTCAACATCACATTGTAGAAACTGCGTTAACAGCTGTTGGCTCTGGATCTGTCTCTATGCTGAGGGAAGGACTTCAGCAGGACAGATACTCACTGCTGACTGATGAGAGAGAGAGAGAAATACACGACTCCTTCTTAGTTCCAACTAAAATTGACTACTAAAGGTTTATTTTGCTTTCTGGGTAATGTCTCCTTTTCCACCCTTAGGGACAGGATTTCTCAGGAGTCACCTTATGCAAATGTATAACAATTAACGTACAAAATGAATAAAGTAAACAATAGGTTTGCTTGAATTAGGTTCAATTAAAAGTTAGAAAACATCAACACAGTGATTAGAAAACTACATTTGTTAAATTGACTTTTATAATATTGCATGTTGAGATGAGAAATCATTCAGCATAGTAATAAAGGGTTAGCTTTTCTTCACTTTGGAATCAGAGGGGCTGTGTTCAGTTATGTCTGTATCTTTAGGGGACATTCAATCCAACATTCTTGACCACTTCACGCAGGTGGAAACACATATGTGACCCGCTCTATCGAAATCAGTCGGAAGTCGCAACGTCTCATTTTAAAATAAACGTGGATTTGCGTAAAAAAATAGTTTTTCAGGGTTCGGGTGTTTTGTTTGATTTTAAATTAAAAAAGTATTTTTTCACCGAACGAATATAACGTTAATAAAAAATTGCTGCTGAGGGGCTGCAGCAGCCCAATCTGCGAGGCTCCACTAGCATGACATGGGACCCTTAAAAAAAACATGAAAATACAATAACAAGCAAGCAAGTATACAGTACAGTTCAAGTACAGATTATTTCAGTTCATCGAAATGCTGCACCTTAATGTTTATTTTATTATATTTTGTACTTATTTGAGTGCATACATTATTCAAAGGTTAATAGTAAAAAAAAGATATATGTATTTTATGTTTTGTGATCATTTTTTCTGCTGTACCGAAAACGTACCGAACCGTGCCTAAAAATGTTTGCAAACCGTTACACCCCTAACGTACACACACACACTAGCGAGCTTCCTCCAGACCAGTAATCCAAACGAAAATATCTTCCCTCCGTACTACTTTGATCATTTGCTAATAATCAATCAGATCGATGGATTCCAGAGAAGAGAAAACTTTGAAGGCCTTTTTCTCAAAATGATGACTCGGCAGTCATTATATAATGTGACATATTTCGCTTAATATTTGGAGTACAACAACAATCCTGATATCATTAGAAAGCTAGGAATCCCCTCTTTCCAACAGTGTATACAACTCAAAATGCGTCTTCGGCTCAATGCAACTGATTTCGATGGAGCAGGTCACATTATGCAGGGTTTTAACTCTGAAACATGGTCCGATGATTCCTCTATGCAAAACATAATCTACTATATTCTGATAGTAGATGGAGAAAATGGATTGAATATTTCAACAAAACTATAATACAATTGTAATGCTCCTTTTTTATTAAGACCACATTTTCCTTCTCTTCACTGCACACTGGTTGTTTTCTGTTCTGTATGCGTATTTATATATAAATGAGTAAATGTGTATGTATAAATGAGTATGGGTATGGCTGTGTATACTGTATGTGTGTATGAATGTATATAAAAACGTTCCTCTGTTTTGTTTACCCTTGATAAAGTATGAATTGTATGAAAGGGTATCAACTGGAAGACAGCAGGACATATCCTTGTATTAGGATTTAATGTAACTTTAAATATGTTAGTATTTTCACTTTTTGGTAGTAACATTATTTCTTTGTCACTTTATAGCGTATGCCTATACCTTATGTAAAAACCCCAAGTTTGTATTCTAAGCAAAAGGAATCTGTAAACAAAAATAGTTGCTAAATTAAAAGTTTTTGTTGGTCTGATGACTGATTTAGGAATTATTTTGTTAAATACAACTGCCTTTTAAGCACTTATGTGCTAATTATCTACTAAAATGTTAGATTTAATGCTCTTATTTGAACAAAATAACAGAAATTGTAATGAAATAAAACATTTGATCAGACTCTGCAAAATACCTTTGTCAAAAGAAATGTAATAACTCTTATTAAGGATGTTGCTGTTGAAAGTTGGGGTTTGAAACTGTGTTTACTGTACAAATGCTGGACACAGGAAGCCGATACCCAAAAGCAGGTTTCTTATTGCACTGTGGAAAATAAACACATGGGTTAAATCTTTCGATACAGCCTTTAAAGGAATGCAAAGGAAACCAGCAGTTATATAGAGGACAGGATATAAATACATTCATAGAGGAAACATAGGGGAAAGGAAATAGGTCATGGTCATTATAAAGATGCTGATTGGCAGGAAGAAGAAAGCTTGAGAGGAAACATCTGACGCCCAGAGGTAACCAAGGCAACCTGGTTAAAAACACATATAAAATCTTCCTTCCTTCTGCAGCTAACAACAACACTATCTCCTCTCCTCTACACCCCCCCCCCCACCTCTCCTTCCTGCTCTCACCCTCCTTCCTACCTCTGCCCCCCCCCCCGCTGTGCGATTATTATTGCAGATGAAGGGGTAGACCTTAAAATCAGCAGTGTTCCCACAGTCTGCCCAAACAATCCCGGGGGTCAGAGGTCACGGATAAATGCTGCCATATTATCTGGGAATCCAGTGGGCAGTTTTATGGCCACTGGAAGTCAAACTAGTTTAGGGTGGCAACTGCTAAAAGTGAGGCTCAGTAAACAAAACTACACACACACACACACACACACACACACACACACACACACACACACACACACACACACACACACACACACACACACACACACACACACACACACACACACACACACACACACACACACACACACACACACACACACACTCACTTTACTTGAGTATATCCATTTACAGTTTTTCTCGATTGCTAACACACGTTTTTTTTTTAATTGCTCAGTTTCTCAGAACACTAAACACAATTCACAAAACCACACGCCCAAAGTGCAAAACACCTAATTTCTCCTGCTAAATCAAGAACTGCACTCAAAACTACATAAACACTTACCAAATGCAAACTTTTGCACCAAATATAACACACTTCATTCATAATACTGGATTGTTTGACCACCCAACTACACACTGCTGAGCATAATCTAAAGCACTTTCATCTTTTATGGGCTATGCTCTGTACATAGAGGTTTCTGCAGAGAAAGATTGTTTGAGTTTCCAGAAATACAGTAAATGAAGAAATACAAATGAGTTGTTGAAAAAAAATCACATTTTATTCAAAAATAACATTGTGCAACATGCACACAGCACATAGTTACTCTGCTTCGGATCTCTCTAAGTGTGATGGCATTGTTTGCCAAAACCTAGTTTGTAACTGCTGCTTCCTGTGCCTCATTGAAAATCCTTAGCCTTCCACCTGCACCTCTTTGTTTCTCAGTCCTTCAGAAAAACAACAAAGATATAGTGGTTGGTCAGTGTCTGTGTTGCATAAAAATAAGTCTACCACAGTACATTGTGCAGGATTTTTGTACAGTTATAGTATGCAACATGCCAACAATTCAGTTACAGTAATGAAGTACATACGTTTCACACAACAGATATAAGCACTGATATATCATTAATTATGCAGAGATAAAAACTGGTAACTAACCTCAAGTCTAAGTGTCCGGATTACAGAGGCAACAGTAAATCGCCTTAGATTAGGCTGAACCCTCTGTCCAGCCTCTCTCATCGTCAAACCATGGTCGATAACATTTCATTTCATTAGAGAGTGCTCTTCTTTGTCCACGTCCTCTCCCTCCAGCTCTACCTCGACCTCTCATTCTTCCTCCTCTCACTCTCACCCCACCTCTTCCTCCTCCTCTCACTCTCACCCCACCTCTTCCTCCTCCTCTCACTCTCAGCCCAGCTCTTCCTCTTGCTCTCATTCTTCCTCCTCTCACTCTCACTCCACCTCTTCCTCCTCCTCTCACTCTCACCCCACCTCTTCCTCCTCCTCTCACTCTCAGCCCAGCTCTTCCTCTTGCTCTCATTCTTCCTCCTCTCACTCCCACCCCACCTCTTCCTCTTCCTCTTGCTCTTGCTTCCATGTTGGCTTCCATTGTTGCTGTAAGAAAATACTCACCTGTGGTCTTTTTATAGTGCTAACATCCTGATTGATGAGCCAACAATTATGCTATCAGGTGTTTGGTCAGGTGGAATGTGTTTATTGATCATTGGTCCATGTGTGAGGCATTTTGAATATCAGTGTTTTGTATGTGCTAACATGTGACTTTATGTCAGATTCCTGTGTCTTACGTGGAGAAACGTGTGCAGTGGTTTGCAAAAAGTGCCATGTTGATTTGCAAATTGTGTGAAAAGCTGAAAACGTGTTTGGGAGATTTGAGCCGATGTTTTGCTCTTTGAGTGTCAGTTAAAATACTTGTGCTTTATGTATAATTTTAGTGTGTTAGCAATCGAGAAAAACTGTAATGATACTTTGCACTTTGTACCCCACTCAAATTCAGAGGAAAATCGTGTACTTTGACTCCACTGCATTTATGTAGTACCTTTAGTTACTTTGCAGATATAGATTAATGATAAACAATATGATCAACTCTTAAATCAGACTTTAGTTCCCACTGGAGTAAATTCACAATCTACCCAACAGTACATTTCGTAATTAAAATGTGTTCCAACTTTACCAGCTTTGATACACACATCAATACTTCAATAATTATAATCTAAACATATAATATATATTATTCTGAATAATAAGTACTTTACAGCGGTGGCTCAGATCTTGAAAGGAGATGTACCAGAGAGTAGGAATATTCTGTTACAAGTAAGAGTCCTGCATTCAAAATGTTACTCAAGTAAGAGTAGAAAAGTATTATCATCAAAATATAGTTAAAGTAGCGACAGTAAAAGTAGTCATTGTGCAGATTTGGTCCATTTCAGAATAATATATGATATGTTTTATGTTTGTTTTTACTTGGGTAACATTTTGAATGCAGGACTTTTACTTGTAACAGTATTCCTGCACTCTGGTACTTCTACTTTTACTTAACTATAAGATCTGAATACTTCTTCCACCGCGGCACACACTCATATTCAGACTTTATTGACACAAGAGCTACCGTTAGCTGGAAAATAACAAAAGAGGCTCAGAGAAAGGCTCCATTTTCCTTGTCAAGATGTCTGAATTAGAACATCAATAGTTTTTTGATTACGACGCCCTCTGTGAATCACCTACAGAGCTTAACAACACAATAATTGCTCGGTTGAGATGTTTTGTTCAAAGGCGTCTGAACAAATGGGACATTTACAAATGATTTCAATAACTCAGTTTGTGCGGCTTGTTTGCCGAAAACTCAACTGACAATATCAAACCAGGCGACATTCTGCTCAAATCTTCCTTCCTCACCGCGGGGGAAACAAGAAAGATGGTCAAAAATAATGCTCGGCCATTCAGCGTCAATCTTACAAGCAGTGAGCGCCCTTCATTGAACCTGCCTGTCGGCGGCAGAGTGCTACCATTCCGCCCCCACCATCTCTCAGGAGCTGTCTCTTATCCCAAAAACAGCGACAAGTCAACAACTCTGACTGCGTGTTTAAGTGCTCTGACAAAAAAGAAAGGTGTGTATGTGTGAGTTTGCAACAGTGGGGCACATTCCTTAGCCTGAGTTAGCATTCAGCCCGCATAGGTCACGACCAGCAGGCTTTTGTGTGTGTGTGTGTGTGTGTGTGTGTGTGTGTGTGTGTGTGTGTGTGTGTGTGTGTGTGTGTGTGTGTGTGTGTGTGCGTGTGTGTGTGTGTGTGTGTGCGTGTGTGTGTGTGTGTGTGTGTGCGTGTGTGTGTGTGTGTGTGTGTGCGTGTGTGTGTGTGTGTGTGTGTGTGTGTGTGTGTGTGTGTGTGTGTGTGTGTGTGTGTGTGTGTGTGTGTGTGTGTGTGTGTGTGTGTGTGTGTGTGTGTAGAAATGGGGGAGAAAGTCAATGGGAGCCGCGCACACACAAACACTTTGTTGGTGAGTGGCACTCAGGGACAATCAGAGAGCTGCTAAGGCTTTCAAAGAACTTGTTAAAAAGAGTCACATGGTCTCACACATTCACTTAAATGTCAACTCGAGACGGGGGAAAGGAAGCTACAGCGACAATTAGAATTGTTAAACGAAGTTTGTGTTCATTTGGTTGTTTGTCCTCTGTTTTGAAGTTTGATTTCAAGGATATTTTAATGCCATTGTGGTAATGGTATGTTCTTCCAACTTATCTCTCCTTATAACTAAGAAATGTATGTGTTTGCGAGGCCGAGCGAGGCCTGCAGTGTAAATGCGCCATAAGGCTCTGGTGGCTGAACAGGAGCAAATCCCATTCAGTGTTGGTGTAGAGCAGGGGTTCCCAAAGTGTGGGAAGGTGAGCCTCCCCTCAGAGAACATAATCACAGCCGCGCCCCCCCCCCTCCCAATTATTATTGCTATTATTATTATTATTATTATTATTGTTGCTATAATGCAGAGGTATTCAATTGCATTTCAAAGAGGTCCAGTAAGAGAAAATGTTATAAAATGCTCTGTTTTCGCTACCTTCCTCTTTTTGCTGAGCGTCACCTCCTTAAAACATTAAAAGCTTTTTTAAACCTCTTTATCTTTATGTTTTAAACATGTTGAGGTTAAGGATGGCAGCTTCCTCATACGTTGCACTCGGAGAGAAATAGTTGAGACGGAGTCTTTAGCAGCAGGGAGGAGTAACTTTTCACCAATGTTGTGAGGTTTACCTGCCTTAGCTATCCGTAACGCCACTCGGTATGATGCTTCGGTTGCCTTTGTATTCGCAGTGCTAAATGTGTCAATGACATTTTTCTGTGACTGCAATTCCTTGAACTTCCGGTCAAAAAAGTCCTGTGGCTTGGTCACCAAACATGGGTGTTTCGTCTCAATATGACACCGGAGTTTACATGGTCTCATACTGTCATTAGCTAGCACCTCGTTGCAGATAACACACTGTGGCAGTGGAGTGTCATCAGGACCGGTCCATGAAAATCCTAGCTTCAAATAATCATTGTCATACTTCCTCCGTTTTCTGACAGACGCTGTCTCCTCTCTCACTTTAGGTAACTTCACAAAAAATCTGTCCATATTTTGCCGCTCCTATACACAAGTTATTGAGCCGTTTCCGCTCTACATCCTGAACTCCTCCCTTCGATGCAATGCACTTCCGTTTTGGCGGACTGGGTTTGTTTTGCTAGCTAGCTCCGTTGTGCCGACAAAGCACTGATATCGCAGAGACAAAGAGGATATAACAATTACAACATGAAGAAAAGTGGTTCGGGAACTACGTGTGCGGTAGTTGGTTGCAATCACTCGAGAAAGCACCTGAACGAGTGGTTAGATAGAGAGTGCTACGACCACAAACCAGCACCCAGCACCCAGCCATGTTGTTCATTAAATACAGATAAACACAACAAATACTGCATGCATTGTATTTTTTAATATTATATATGAATATTTTCATAGTGATGTAATTGTGTGGGCTGCTTTTATATTTTAATTTGTAATACCTGTTAGGATTAAACATGTGATCTTTCTTGTTGAAGCCATTTCTTTAGTTTCCTCTCAACAATTAATTAATTCAGTGTTATTTATGTACAGTATGAGCTTAATATGAATGATGAACTGTGTTAAAAGAAATTGTAGCACTCTAAGGAACATGAAATGCAATAATGCAATAACAGTGCAATAATGAAATTAAATTACATCAAACTTTATTTTCACTCAAACAGTACAGGCACATATGATATATTGCACAGCATAAAGAGATCATGTAAATTGTGCATTATGTAAACAACAGACAACTGTTGGCTCCTGTGGGCATGACCTAAATAAGGCAGTTTATTTTGGTTTTATGCTGGGCCACGTCGTCATGTTATCCTCCCAGTTTTGCACTGAATTCGGGTGGGGGAGAGTAACGCCATCTCCAGTCAAAGAAGTAGAATCGTGTTCCCAAGCTAGCATCACTGTTAGCATCGAAATCGCTGTGTTTACACCAGTGCCCGTCTGACTGTTTACATCGGTTTACACCGACAGACGCTGTGCAAAAGACTTCCGGCGGAAATGAAGTGCATTTGTGTAGTGTCATGGCGCTACCCGTGTTTTGGCGCGTAAACTTGTCTATACATTTAGCTGAAGTTAACTAGCTACATTTCACTGTTTCTCTTTCTTTTTTTCTGGCGGCTGCGCCTCCCTTGAATTTCTCTGGCGCCCCCCAGGGGAGGTGCGCTTCACACTCTGGGACCCCCTGGTGTAGAGGCTACTGCCTGGATATTCTTCATGAAAGGCAGCTTTTCCTATAAATAAAATAATATGTTATCCTAAATATCTTGGTTTCTTCTTTTCTAAGGTTACGTTGTTCTGTTGTCTTACATAATACTCTTCAGTAAATAGTTATAATTTATTCAGGATAATCAGCAAAACTGAGCAAATAAGTTATTCGAGCCTAATTAATTCTCATCACAAATAAGAGATGATCACTGGCATTGGGTAGAGACATAGCATCATCATTTTAAAAAGTGACATTTAAACGTTTCATCTCTGCCATGAAAACTAGTAGTACTACTGTAGGTCTCTAATTGAGCATGACGCTGTTATGTGGCACACCTCTATCTGTAAGGTGAGAGTCAGTTGGGTAAACTTAGAAAAGAAAAACAGAGTAGAATCCTACGCTAATGCCTTTACAATTTACCAGTCAATCCTAATATTCTATAGTCCTGATATTATTAGAAAACCAATGAGTTAAGTTAGCTTGTCTATGTGACAAACAGCTAAACTATCCTGACATTTTTGCACAGTATTATACTTAGCTCTAAGTAAACAGGGTGGTAGCCAAGATTGTATTAATACTTGTCAAAAAAATAACACAACACTTAAAATGCAACATGTGTAATCGTAGAATAAAAATCTAGTTCATCCTTCAGCTATAAGATGATTTATAAAAAAGCCTAGGATTGGTCAGTTTACCGGAATAGCCATTTAAGTACATTTAAAGTAAAGAGTTAACATTTCTATGGCAACAAGCACCTGCTTTGCACCTTTTCAGATTACTCTGCCACAATAAATGAACAAATATTACATCTTACTTCAGAATTTTAACATTTAAGTCTTGTTGACTTTGTGGTTAAATAATTGAAAGATTAGGACTGTGTTTAGGAGCATTCCTCAGGCCAGACACTTTGTTTTCACACAGTGAGCTCATCAGGTTGTTGTGTCTGTCACCAGTCTCATGTTGTCACCAGAATAAGCCACTGTAACCAATTCATCCAGACACATCATCAGCTCATAATCGCTTTGCGTTTATTTTTAGCAATTGTTCCTAAGGTGTGTCTCCGGCTAACAGCATTCAATTAAAAACACACAGCTAGGTGTGGGTTGTGAATTCCTGAGGTCTGAATCACTCTCTCATGCCCTACAGTCATTCTGAACCACAGTCACCAACGGCAACCAAGGCATTAGCATCGCTGCGTCTATCCTTAGCGGTAGGCGGTGTTAAGTAGCTTTTCTTGTCTTGTAACAGATGTGCTTTAATATATTTCCAGAGCAAGGAGAGGTGTCAAAGTGCAATCTAGCTTCTCTTAACCTGAATTCCTCAGATATTTCAAATAGGTGACATATATTTCAAAAACTAAAACAGTATTTTTCTTTGAAATGCAGCATACACTGAAATGAGTGAAAACGTTTACTTTAATTAAATGTATTATGCCAGCAGATTTCAAAATTGTATTAGGTTAGTTGAAAGCAATAATTTTGCGTTTGAATAAAAAAGCGTTAGGTTCCACCTAATATTATTGCTTTCAGCTAACCTATTACAGTTATGTGAAATTTGTTGACATAATACATTTAATTAAAGTCAACTTTTCAGTTTTTTCAGTAATCAGTCAGGAAGTTGAGCAGGGGCTGACTCCACAGGTCCTCTCAATTCAATTGAGCAGTTATGTAGGTTTGTGTGTTTCATCTAGATGTTCTTTTATCTCCTGAGACCTTTGTGAAAGAGCTTTACCTCCCTGATGGCTCACCGTGTGCTTTAGATAGATGCTGTACATGCAGAAGATGAATAAGACGAGTTGTTGAACTCTGTGTGCCGCTAACAGAGGCTTTTCCCTCCATCTCTTTCCCTCTCTTCTCATTATTTCTCAGACACCCTCATTTACATGTTCTGCCGCTCCATCAACAGTGAGTCCAGGCGTTTTTTTCTGCCTCCGTCCATAATTCAACATCAGCCATTAAACACGCTAGATCGCTGCACAACACATTTCCTCTGCAGCCATAATGCACTTGGCTTGGCAGGAGATGCCACATTGTCCCCCCTGACGGCCACATTATCTCACAACATTACACACAAATACACACACACACATCAATGAAACCAACAATCGCTAAGAGATGGATGCATCCGTTCCCGATCACATTTCTTCCATGTGTGATAAGTGCTTTTCCTTTTTGCCCATTTCCCCCTCTTTCATTTCCAGATCATTTGCTTCCAAAGGCACAGAATAACTTCTGTGTCTGACGTGTCTCTGGGTAATTGGATTCAAAAGTGACATCTCTTTTTCAGGAGTGAAAGACTTAGAGCAATTTGTTCTGTCTTTGCAAAGGGTGGCGTCATCGATGTGCCAAGGACATGTGAGGGAACACATCAGACAGAAGAACCTCCCTATGAACTAATGAGGAGAGCCGTTTGTGTATCACTAGGTGTCAAAGAAGGAAGTTCACAAAGGAAACAAGGCACAGTTTGAGGATTTACATCTCATAATAAGGGTTGCACAGTTTTTTAAGTGTTTGTTCATTTATGGCAGGGCCATCTTTGAAAATAAAAACATGTTTCTGTCATTGTGTCAGGTTTAAACTTAAATATATATGCTTGATTCTGATTGGTCAATTTAAACATTTCAGAGGTTGTTAATTGTCGTTAACAGACCGCTGCTAATAAGTAAAGACTTTGCTAAGGACGATCAAGGGTCTATGTGGAGTCATTCCACTCCACAGAAAGCAGTCCGGTCAATTTAACGTTAACAAACATTAGTTTTCCTCCATTAGAAAACACCATAGAATTCAAATATTCATTAATATTTGAGGAGGACATTCCACTATGGATCCATGATTGCTAAACTGTCCCCAGTAAAAGAAAAGAAAAAGAGAACAAGAGAATGAAAGAGGCCAAAGGACAGAGAGCTGGATGTCAGAGAAAACAACAGAAGAAGACAGACAGGAAGTAACACTAAAGGGAACAGCGCAAGAAGACAGAGAGGAAATAAACACTAAAGGGAAGAGCAGAAGAAGAAAGGCAGGAAGTAAACACTAAAGGGAACATCAGAAGAAGAAAGGCAGGAAATAAACACTAAAGGGAACAGTAGAAGAAGAAAGGCAGGAAGTAAACACTAAAGGGAACATCGGAAGAAGACAGACAGGAAGTAAACACTAACGGTAACACAGTATGGGCTGTGAGAAAATGTGAAAAGACTTGGACAGTTACAGCAAACCTCGATTAAATTACGTTACTGGTGCTGCAGTTCCATCCATTAGTACACAGCAGAATGGACTATTGTATTGGATCAATCATTTCTAATTAACATGTTAAGTCAAATCGTTGGTCAGTCGCCGAACACCAATATCGTAATTAGGATCCCAACACTAAACTGATACACATTGATACCAACTATGGTTTAAAAACATTGCTACGTGTTTTCGGTTAAAAAATTCTACTTTAAACATTTCAGAATGCCTTTCAACAGCTCACATACATAGAGAGATCAATAGCTGCAATAAGAACACACGTTCTCCATTGCACATATTAGCAGGTCAGGACAGGTGGCCACTGGTATCTCTGCCTACTGTTATTGTCCGTCTGAACAAAACCATCAGCCTTGAAAGAAGAAGTGACACGTATGATGCAGTTCTGATCACTAAAGCCTCCTGTGTGTACCAAATGCTGTCGCTTTGTTTTGTGAGGGAACAAAGGGGGAAAAAAGTATTATTATACTGTGTGTGCATGGGTAGTTTGGTAGTTTTGACCTGACACCAATCACCTTGCATGTGCATACATAGAAAGTTGGACTACAAAATAATCTGCAGTGTCTGAGGTAAGATACAAAACCTAATCACATAATTGGATAGTTGAAGTGTCATATTCTAAATTATATGGCAACAAGCGCATTGCTCTCTTCCCTCCAGTAAAGCTGCTGGGAATGAGGACATTATCTATATGTCATCTGATGGCAGAATCATGGCAACTATTTGGATGGTAAATTATGTCCTGTACTATATTTAGAAAGTTTAATCAAGAGGTGGTTTCAGCCTGAGAAGATTAAATACATCAGCTTGCCACATTATAAACATGTGACTCCACAAAAATATATAAAATGCACCTCCTTACGGCAACTAGGGCTGTACCCGAATATCCGATTATTCGTTCGTTGGAGTACTATTCGGGTTTCAATTTCGTTATTCGGATATTCGTTTTTTTCTCGTTTTTTTCGGCAGGCGCAGTGTGGCTGCCACAAAAAGTGCTAACACTTAACCATACACTTTATCGTTTACTTTCTCCGTCTTTATATGTATTGTAGATATGACTTTTCTCCGTTAATCTCTGTTACGTTGTTTCCATAGCAACAACAACTTCCTGTCAACAGCGCTAACTCTCCTTCAAAATAAAAGCATAGCAAAATGACACTTAAGACATCAACTGCAACGAAAGTAACAAACACAATGCAATATCCTTTTCAATTTCAAAGAACACAAATTGGGTTGGATACATTAACAAATAACCATAAAACAACAATACTGTAGAATAAGAAAATGAATGCCGTGAATAAACTGAAATACACGTGTTGAAGCGGTTCGCTACTGTTTATTACGTTTTATAAGCATAGATCAATATTAACAAATGTAAAATCCTACATTTCCTATAATGCAATTGAATAGCCTTCATTATTTTTAACATGTATTTTGGTGGTCCAATGAGAGCAGTTCACCTTCTTTTGCATTGCAAAAAGAGAGAATGGCTAAAATCCGGCAAATAAACATTGACTATTTCATGATGCGATCACACTAAATCATTCCAAGGGACTAAATTGGGCCAATGGCCCCTTGCCCCCGTTGCACACCAATCTTCAAACTTAATTTTGACCTCAACTACACTTTTGCGGAATACATCCTGCAACGTTTGGATGCTTTTGATTTCACAAAAACGCGCCATAGTCACACTCAAACACACAGACACACTTTTTTTGAAGAGCGTGAATTTTGTATTTTTTCCCTTAAAGTGGACCTATTATTCTATATTGGAAAAATATATTGTAGGGCAATGTCTATACAAAACACGTCTGTAAAGTTTTTTGCTTAAAATACCAAACAGATCACCCATTGTAGCCATGCCTCATACTGCTCACACCCCCTCTTTTGCAGCCCTGATTCTGCTTCTAGCCACGCCCCTTTGTAGCATCACGCAGCTTTCCCCTGCTACCGGGAGAAACTCAGCTAAATGCTGCAGCGATTAAATGCCATGTTATGCTCCTAACCACTTCAATCTTTATTTCTGAAACAGTATGGAGCTCAAACCTTTCTCTCTCGCAGGGTTTACCACAAGGACACTACGTTACACATATTCTCTCCAGCCTACAGCGTTAGCTTCATGGCTAGCTCTGAGTGTTAGCATGCTTGCTAATGTAAACACACAGCATATTACTCCCAAAACACGCTGCGCATTGTTTCTGATACAGCACATAGCTTGACATGTTCTTTCTTAAGTGTTTACCGCTGGAACAGTGCCATTATATGTATTATATAACAACTTTACTCTAAGTGCCTCCTGCAGACATCCTGCTGAATACACAGACACACAGCTCTGCAACGTACACAGAGACGATAGGTTGGGACGTGTCACGTGTGCCGGAGAATATAGGATGGGACGTGTCACGTTGGCCGGATGTCGCCAATGACCTTATAGGATTGAACATTCTGGATCTGCTTGTTAGCACCCCCCTTTTCTTTCTTTTTTTAGAGATGTGGGTACAGAGGAAAAGAGAGAGGGTTTTGTTTTCTGACACGTTGTGAGTCTCCTGAATCACCGGGGACACGTATTTATGTATAAAAGACATAAAAAAGTGCATTTTGCATGATAGGTCCCCTTTAACACGAGATGAGAATCAGAGTGAGAGATTTTTGGAGATAAGGCTACCGCAAATTAATTGATACATCTGCATAGAAATGACACAGCATTATCCCTAAGACAGAGCCCTGATGCACACCTTCACATATCCAGAAGATACAGTAAGCATCTTTAAGAAAAACCTTTATACCTACCATCATCTTTCAAACTCCATATCTCTTAAAGATTGAACTGTAGACTTTATTTGTTTGCATTTGTATCCCCTCTAAACCCAAACCGAGAAAACCTTGGTGTATTTCTCTTCATATTTACACTGTATGTGTGTGTTTTAAAGGAGTACAGTTGTTTGGTGTTCTTGGAATGCACACACTTCAGCATTTTTTTTGTCTACTTGTTTCTATTGATTTCAGGTTGAGTTTGTTCTCCAAATTGTACCTGTACTTTTATAAAAGGAGGAACCAGTGAGAACATGCCATGATAAGAGCCATGTCCCCCAAGGCTTCTGACAAACACACATTCTTTGTACATCTAAATGAGGACTGTCAGTCTGTGACAGAGTAAGAGAGGTGAGGAGAGAAGAAGGAAGAGGGCACTGAAAGATGTGTGCACACACTCACGGCTGTGTGCTTTTTGAGTGTGTGTGAGAAGCCTTGTGTTCAGAAGTCTTTGAAGAAGAAAGGGTCTTTTTAATGTATTAGTCTTCGCTGCCTCACGTCATTCTCACAAATACACTTCCAGCCCTGGAGCCATTCCTGTGATATCACAGCAATCTAGCTCACCTGCCTGTCCTTGCTCTGCTCTCCCTGGAAACGCTCCGTATGTGTCCTAGTTAAGCAGCGCTTCACTCCTGCTTCGCTTCATAAACTGACACTCTACCTCAAACCGATAAAAAGCCATTCCTGTCACAATCCTAATGTCATGTCACGTTTCTAGTTTAGTCTGTCTTGTTTTTGGTGTTATTTTGCTGTTCTGTTCCCACCTGTGTCTTGTTATCCTGTCGTTAGTTTCCCTGGTGTGTCTGATTGTGTTCACCTGTTGCCCGTGTGTTTCTGCCTCCCCTGCCCGGCTGTTTCTCATCTCGTGATTACCCCTACCTGTATTTAGTCTTGTCTCTTCCTGTGTTCCCCTTTCGGTTCATTGTTTGTTTGTCCTCCCTTCATTTCATGTTTCTTGGTTGTCTCTCCGGTCTTCCTCCATGTCTCTCACGGTCAGTTTTTGTGTAGTTGTTTTCTGTTACCGTTTAAAGTTATGCCATGTTTTGTTAATCAGCTTTTAAATAAAGCTCGCTTATGTTTCAAGACCTTTTTCCGTTTTTTTTAGTCTGCATTTGGGTCCTACCTTTTCCGCGATCATTACAGTGATCCTAACAATCCCTGTCAGAGAGCTCATGCTAAAAGCTTCACTTGCTCCATCTTCTTTCACAATGAAAATGGTAAAAATGCGCAATTGGTGAAAAAAATGTAGCTCTGTTTGAGGCTAGTTGGTGAACATTAGCATCGTGCAGGTGGCGTTGACAGGTGTGTTTCGTCAGATTGTGAGTCAGACAGGGCTTACTGTCACTCAATAAAGGTGAATACTGCATCATCAATGAATTCAAATGTTCAAACTTATAAATAGTACATCAAACAGTGAAATCAAGAATCTGCATTAAGCCCATCCTAGGATCAGCAGCAAGGGGCAGCTAATATACAGGGTCCAGTGTGGGGGTGGGAGGAGCTTGTTGCAGCTTGGCGGTGTGCAGGAGGCAAAGGACCAGATACCACTTCACATTCGGTAGTTGGTCTGTTCACTTGAATTGACGATTTTTTCCAGAGCAAAGTCACTGATGATTTACTGCCAGTAAAGAGACAGCCGAAGCCACTCATTGGTATTAATTGTATACCTTTTAAACCCATTATTGCCAGCTTTGCACATATTATCATATCTCTTTCCACCAGCATACTGCCATAGAACACTAGGCCAATGTAAAGCACAGAAACAAGGTCAGTTGTTCTTTTAGAGTGTGTACGAAATCACCGGTTAGCAGCCATTCCAAATATATGCACAAACATAATTGATTGTACTGGGCGACTATTGTATCAATGAATGCAATCAATTGTCTTGTTTTTCTAGCACGTCAATTTTAACTTGTCAAGGGCAGGGTGGGTCATTACATTAAATGACTGCAGTTCATCCTTCATGAAACGACCTCTTCCACAGTTCAGCCGGCTCCATTTGAGTCCATGTTCCTAATATGGCTCATTCCCTGGCAGTAAATCCAAGCCATTTGGCCATGTAAGCTGGTTAGAATAAATGTTAGGAATGTGGTGAAAGCTATTTGACACAGGTCTGCTATTGTGATCCCAAAGACAGGTTCCTCTGTCACTGGATAATGGGAAGCGCTGATGGTTTTCACAGCTATGAACTCACGCAGTGTTATTTGAGGGCTTTGTAATGTGTGAAACTCGCGGAATGCATGTTTCGCTGTGTCTGTGAATGGCCTGGGATGTGTGAATAGCATTTTTTCAGTTGGTAATGCTATTATTGAGCTCTGCTTTTGCTCATGTCAGGAATGGGCTACTTTTATTCTGCATTTTTTAACTAACTCAGACAAAATAGTCACAGGAGGTGGCATTGTAACAAATGAACAGCTAACAATTTAGTCTTTAAATGACCCAAGATTGCCACAACAAATTGTATAGGATCTGTGTTTGAGGGGGGATTTTATTTTCAAGATTCAAGATTGCCTGCTAGACGGCAGCACACAGAACAGTTTGTGGCTGGGGTGATGGGGGTCTTTTATAATCCTGAGGGATTTCTTCTTGAGCCTCTGGGAGTAAAGGTCCTCCATGGATGGCAGCTCCGTCCTGGTGATGTGAACACTCACACTTATATTGGATAGCGCTCCAACACATTGTATGTGTGTGGCTAAGGGGCGGGACATCTCCAAGTGGTAGACCAATCACTACAGAGCCAGCCAGCTAACCAATCAGAGCAGAATGGGCTCTGGTTTCAGACAGAGGGTGAAAAGAGATTCTGCAGCACAGGCAGTATTAGACATTAAAGCATGGAGACATGTCACAGTAGAAACACTAAATACTAAAATGAGCCTAAAAATAAGCATAATATGTCCTCTTTAACCTCATGGTGGCCCTAGAGAAAAAGTCAGGGGGTCCCCCTTTGGGCACTTGGGTTCCTGAAACCAGGACCAAGTTATAACAGTCCATTCATGTAACTCCAGTCCACTCCTCTATAGGGACTGAATGGACCCTCCAGTGGAGATAATCTGATATTGTTCAAAAAGACGAGGACAGAAGAAAAAAGCTGCACTTCAGATGTTTAGGTTCTGCCACCCATCTGCTCTTTGTAACACACACTCTCTTCCTGCACACTGAAGCTAATTCAGCCGCTGACAGACGCGTTGACAGACACTCCTCAGACAACACAGTCCGTCTGTCTGTCTCCCTCTCTCTGGACAATTTAAAACACTGTGCGTGACATTCCAGAGGTCCAGGTCATCAGCCACTTGTGTTTAGTCAATAATACACTCTTCCCTCCTGACGAACACACACTTCAGATATTACAGTCTTACCTGTTATCCATCAGCTTCTTTCCTTTTTAAATGCCTATCAACCTCTCCTGTCTTCACTCTAGCACACACACACTCACACACAGAAACACATACAGCTCAAGGGTTAATGTCCCCCAAGGGGCCACAGCAGCCTGGCCCTTAACCTTTCCCAGGATTCTATTCCGCTACCAGCCTCTGGACTAAATGTAATGCTCCATAACTGTCCTCAACCTACTTTCATCTCAGAGACACATTGGCAAACATTAAGCCATAAGCACACAAACACACTTTTCAGCAGTACAGCAGTAAAATAAGTCTTATATGTTTTTCGTCTGACACATTTAGACATTAAATGGTTAGAGCCATATAGGAAAAATATGAACTCACACACTCATTATTTTGTGGTTCAGATGGACACATGTGCCTGGCTGTGGAGACTGCTGCTACTTCTCATGTGTGTGATGGATGTCCCTGTGAGCACTTTGACTTGAACGGTTTTCATCTCAGTAGGAAGCTTTGGCTCTGGCAGTTAAAACACATTATTTTTTCTTACATTTCGGAGCTGCGAGGATAAATATGAAAACATTAACCAGTTGATGAAGTCGCCCAACTTAAACCAAATTAAGTCTTAAACACCAGCCCAGCAATAGAGTGGTGCAGTGCTGACCTAAGTTTGCAGGCCAATGGAGAAGTTAGCATCGCAAGGGCTCGCCTAAAAAAAAGGTGGGAAACACACTTTTAAATCTACCTACAAGTTATGATCAGAAGGGTGGTTTCCGTTTATTAACACAACCTGATTGATTTTTGAATTATAAATGCAATCGCCAGAAGTAAAAAGCTAACGCTAGGCTGTAAACGAACTACATCAGGGTCGCTTGGCCGCGCATCACCACTGTGAGCTAAAGGCGGCTAATGTTATGTGTGATGACCTTTAGAAGTTCATTTAGACACTTGTTAGCAACCACTTTTTTAACGTTTCGGACATCCCCCAGTGACGTATTTTATGTTGTCGAAACAAAACATGAAAATCTCTTAGCTTGTGTTAAAGCATACCTTATGTCATGCTTTTGTAGCCCTGTTATTCCCTAGTTTAATCAGGGAAGGGCCCTGAGTTTGTTAACTCAATAAATCTAATTTATAATGAAGAATACTTAAGGTAATGTTGTCTTATTTCTCTTAAGTTATCCTGTTTATATTTGACCAATGTACCCTTTGTGTTGCCTTGAGTCCCTTTAAGCACCTTTAAATACTGTAACTTAACTAGTATTAGATTATGTCTACTCTACTATAAAATATACACACTGAACAATTTTGCTGAGCGACATATATAGAAATGTGTATTTAAATGAGTTGAGCACAATGTCACTTACCTTTAGCACATTAGTTTAAATACCTCTATTAAAGGAAATCACCAAATATCCCACTGGAATCATTTTAAGAATAGAGATCTCAATTATTTGCTGTATACTTGTGAGCAAACAACATGAAATATACAGTCAGAATGTACCTTCAATAACGTCAGATTGTGTCAAATTTTACATGTACGTTTAGGACCATGTATGGATTCTCGCCACAAAAAAAAGGAATTGCAGAAAAAGGTTCCGCTGATGCAGCTGACACACTACCTGAGGAGACTATTTTAATGGTTATAAAATGAAGATATGTGTGTGTTGGTGTGTGCATGAGTCCTGTGTGGGCCTGCCAGTGTTCTACTGTAGCCGAGTTGCTAATGATGCAGTCGTCATGAGGCCTTCAAGGCAAACCAGGAGGCCCACCAGGCAGCCCACAGAGCCGAACATGTAGCCACAGCGCCCAATAAAAACATCACATCCTCATAAAGTTAACTCAAAGGCAACTACTGCTCCTTTTGCTCTTTTTCTTTTTGCCAGTGAGATTGTTTGGTTCTTGTTGAGGTCATGCAAAGGTAGAAATAGACCTTCAACTTGTATATAATAATATGGTTGAGCATCTGCCAGGCTAACTTTATGTTATGCCATTTGAAACTGTCATGATGGTTCACATTCTTTCTCCCAACTCATCAAATAGAGATGCTTGGTCAATGGTCCTACCCATTCCAAAAAGTGACCCTTTTGGAGAGGTCATGTTTCAGTTTTTGTTAATTACATTTATGTTCAAGTTTCCAAATAAACGTCATGTACACATGAAACATAGTTTTGTCTCATTGTATGCATATTCTTTTTAAAATACATTGTTAGGTTAATGGTAGTTTTTTTTTTTTTTCATAAATAAAAAAGGTTAATGGTATTAAAGTATTTTTTAGAAAAACATTGTGTTTTCAGATAAAAGAAGTAGGGTTAAGATTAGTTTGTTTCTTAAAATAAATGGACTTAATTTATTAAGCGCTTTTATATACAAGTTCACCTATTCACACGTATTCATACAGAGGCAGAGGCTGCTATTCACAAAAACTCGCACACCGTTGGCCATGCCATCAAGCAATTTGGGGAAGTGTATCTTGCCCAAGGATACATCCACATGAACCCCCAACCTTTTGATTGGCAGACGCCCGCACCTCCTCACAGCCATAGTTAGTCGCTCATGAAAATAATAAAATAAAATAAGTAAGTTTAAACTACCTAACTTAGTGCCTGTAATAAAAGCAATATTTCAGACAGGGCACAAATATGTCCCGTGTGAAACTGTCTCCTGGGTTGATTGATTAGGGTAATTATATATTTGAATAACCTACCACAATTGTAATAATCTTATGAATCCAAGCTAAGCTTAAACACCAGCCAAGTTTATTTATAAATTGACTTCACTTTAACTGGATTTCACTCGGTGAGGTTAACAAGCAATTACACAATATTTAGCTGATCCATGTAGAAACAAGGGTGCTCTCTTGGTACAAACAATGTGTTTTATACTTGTACACCGCAACTATAGGCTTAGAGTTTTAATTAATAGCATATAACGGGAACCCTCAATTGCAATATTCTTTGGCAAATGGTAATTTGTATTTTATTAACATTTCTCAGCCCTAATTACAACCAGCCATAGCTAATTCACCTTCATACTACTCCTTTGTGTTGCTATCTTGGTGTTTCATGTGGCCCCTTACGGCTCTCTGTAGAAAGAGCAACTTCACAGAAACACATGGATGCTCCCATCATGTTTGAGTAGGTGACCTTTCTTGGAAAAAAGACCAGTAAACCTTCACTTATAATAGCCCATTAAGCTTTTCTGCATTGCAACTCAATTTATCATGAACTAATTTCACTCGTGATGGATGGACTCCTCTATTATGTCTAGTCGGAGCCCATCACACTGTGGCATCAAATGGTTTTATATTAAGGGTTCCAACGTCTGCTTCCCTAGTGGCAGAGGCTATTGTCTCTGCCATCGAGGTCCCTGTGTGGCACAAATGACAAGCACCATTGAACCGGCAAAGGATAGAGAGCCTTTGAAGTTAAACACAGAGAGAAGAGGAACAAGAATGTCTGGCCATGTGGAGATATCCAAAGAGGAGACTGTCAGAGGAAACCCAGAGGAAAGAGAGACCCCAAACACTGGAAGAGAGGAGGGGTGTCAGCAGCTCAGGTGGAAAAATGAAAGCATGAGAGACAGTAAAAGATGGAAAATCTCTTTCTCATGGACCCATTTTCATCCGCACTGAGAGGCTGTCCACACACCATACGCCCCTCTGGCTAACTACCTGACAAAACAGAGGAGTACCAGTGAGCCCAGCAGCCTGTTAGCACTGAGACATCAAAAAGCCAACCTGGCGAATAAGCTCCTGTGTGAGGGGCCCTGAAAGCACCAGGCCTGTCAAGTGGCACTGCCAAGGAGAAACCTGGGTAAGGAGAATAGCACTGAGGGGAGAAGACACAAGAAACAAATGGTGGAGGCGGTGTGTGTGAAATTGCAGGATATTTGGACTCCAGCAGGGACACACTGAAAGCCATCAAAAGAACTACAGTCTAGAGAGAAATCCAAAACTGAAACTGGCTCTGGCATATCACCTTTTGAACGAACATTGCAAACAAATATTAGATATAAACAAGTATGAAGTACGTATCCGAATCAGCTCTCTTTGTTTGTGTACATATACAAGGAATTATAACATATATCAAGTACATATTTTATTTTAGGGACAAACACGTAGCATATCGCAGCAATTTATCTTCGGTCTCAGGCCTTTTCTTCAAACTTTCTCGCTGGGCTTTCAATATGACTTTTGTAAGTAAATTGTGCATTACCCAAACAAAAAGTGAAAAGTAAATGTTTTGTATACGTCCTGATTCAGAAAACTAGGTAATGTTATACTTATTTATTTTTGTATTAACTTGAAATGCTGATTGTGTTCAGCTGAGGCCTAATTTTCTGGAGATCTGTGGTGTTTGTTCAAGGTGTTCTCCTTAGTCTTAAAACAATCAGGCCTATTATATTGATGGTTTCAATATTATTGTCAGGACAAATGATTGACAATCTTTCAACAGTTGTTAAAGGGGACCCATTATGCTCATTTTCAGGTTACTTCAGGTTTCTTTATTGTTCTCATACTGCCTGTGCTGCAGCACCTCTTTTCACCCTCTGTCTGAAACCAGAGCCCAGTATGCTCTGATTGGTTAGCTGGCCAGCTCTGTTGTGATTGGTCAACACTTAGAGATGTATCGGAAATGTCCCAACCGTTAGGTACAATGTGTTGGAGTGCTAGCCAGTGTGTTATAATGATGTCACTATGTTGCCGAATAAAACAAAGGAGTCCATGGAGACTCCAAAATGCTTGTGTGTAAAGTAACTGTTTGTCTATCTTTTTTAAAAACTTCCCATGAACTAGTTTGCTTCAGTAGAAATGTGATTGCAGTTTTTTTTTCTTCAGCTGACTCTTCACTTGGCATTGAAATAATTTACAATCCACTTGACAATGTTGCTTTCTGTCCGGTAAAAAGTAAGATACTTCAATTTAATGCTGGTACTTATACATTTTATGTAGGCTTTGACACCTTGGTAATGCAGCAGTTGTCTCATTCTGTCTGGTGTGGTTACAGCAGAGGAATATAGCAGCCAGGTGATTTCATCAAACTGTGGATTCAGCATAGCCCATCATTGTGGTGAGGGAGGTTTGAATCACTGGTATCTCTGCTTTTTGTTCCTCGCTGTTATATGTAAAGGTCTTTTTTTCAATGATTGATCAAAGCCTTCAATGCACAGTTTACAGGACATATGGCTTCATGGTCAGTTAAAAAACAACTGTTATCTGTTGGAATGTGTATACGAGAGTTGAAGCAAGACACATTGTGTGAGTTACACACTTATAGCTGTCAAACTGAAGCGTACGTGTGATCTTACCTCCAGCTCTAAACCCGAGACAGTGGTGGGCCAAAAGCAAACACACACACATGTACAAACACTGAGCCTGCATGTGTTTGTGAACGTGTGAGACAAACATGTGTGTGTTCAGATGGAATACAGCCTGCTTCTCCTCCCCTCTCCTGTCAGAGCAGGAGAAACATGATGTTTCAGGTGCTCTGATGAGAGACAGTGATGTTACACTCTGTTATTGGACTCATTCATGTTCAGGCTCCTCTGCTTGGCTTCTTTTTTTAGGTTTACAGGTGTGTTTGTGCCATTGATATAAATAGGTTTGCATTTTATTTTCATTTTCTTCAGGTTTTTGGCAACATACAAGTATAGAAAGGTGGAAATCAATTAGCACAAGCACTTCAGAAATGATTCTACCCTTGTGAATTCTTTTTTTCTGTTAGAACCCTGGGGCTCGTTTCTCATGTGTCCCAAATGTAATATACGTATTTTAGAGATTATGATTTTGAAACTTTGACGTTGAGAAAAATACTAACTTGTTGAAAGATCGGGAAGTGATCAGATGGAATACAGCCTGCAGCCACTGTTTTGTAAAGTGTCGGAGTTATCCCCATTTTCTAGAAATGTATCAGTAATCTGATTACTTTGCATGTAACTGTAAGGGAAAACCATTAACTTTCTTTTGTATCCTGATTATGTAATCCCATTACATGTATGCCACTACTCCCCAAGCCATGTCATTTATTTGCCTTCAGCTCATTATTTGATGTTGATGGTGTCAGGCAGCATCACAATTCACAAATCACATTACCGCAGAACCCCGATGCACTTACAACGGGAAGCCCGTTTGAGAGTCAGGGGGGGCGTAACTCCCCACAGGAAGTGAGAACAGCGACCATGGGAAGTAGCTAGGTAGCGGTTAGCCACCTTCATCCTGGGCCTTTCCAAGTCGACCTATAGTGGTGAAGCGACGGACGTCACTTATTAAAAATAACATGAAAACATTTCTCAACATAACTTTAGCAACATTAATGAAAAACATGAGAAACTTTCCATGTCCTTCTTCTAACTTAATCCATCATCATTTATGTAAATAGAAGCCCATAATTCCCCGTTCTGTTCTCATCCCTGCCTTTACTTCCTGCACCTCCCTGCCTTATTGAATTCTCCCTCGCTCTAGCAATCACTCTCACTCCCATCCTTATCCGTTACTCTCTCTTGCCCTTTCACTGTAACTGTCAAATCCTCCAGTCTCTTCCTTTTTTCACTTCACTTCACTGATCGCTCTTTCGCGCTCTCCGTTTTCTGATCCTCATTTATAATTCATAGACTGAACCGCTCGCTGGATTCCCGCTTCATTCGCCTCCCATCATCTACTCCTGTGCCCCCATTGGTGCCCCACAAAAACCCAGCGCCCTCCCTCCACATCTCTCTCCATGTCCTCCAGGTTCCATCCATCCCATATCATCAGGGGAGAGCTGAGTGGATTTGGGTTTAGTTGCCACTGCTGCTCACTGCAGTCTGCTGAAGTGACTCTTGTACCCATGAAAATAGTGAAACAGTGCCTGTGTGTGTGTGTGTGTGTGTGTGTGTGTGTGTGTGTGTGTGTGTGTGTGTGTGTGTGTGTGTGTGTGTGTGTGTGTGTGTGTGTGTGTGTGTGTGTGTGTGTGTGTGTGTGTGTGTGTGTGTGTGTGTGTGTGTGTGTGTGGCTTCTGACAGATGTATGCATGTTGTGTGCCCACATGAGTTTTTGTGTGTGTTTGCTTTCTCAGATGGTGCTCTTGGCAGTCCATCACGTCCTTCCTGTCTGGAGCCCGGCTATAAGAAGTGGGCCATGTTTCCAGGATGGAAGCTATACTGTAAATACTGGAATCTAGGGTGGGCCTGAACATCTGTACCCACCCATTCCCAGGCCTACCAACCCTAAAAACAGCAGCAACAACAACAACAACAACCCAGAAACCTACTTTAGATTAACATACCAATTGTGTCTTGCAACATCTAAAAATATTAAAGTTGCAAATATGTCTTCTAATCAATTATTTATATTGGTTTTTTCAAGTTAATTGTAAGAGGATTAACCCAGAAGAGTAATAAGTGTGTTCCTCTCAATGTTTTCAGCCCTGGTCCAGGAGGGTAGAGGCCCAGTATCACCATCTAGCAGTACTTGGACAAACATCACCTAAACTGCTTTCTTCCATATCAAAAACAATGCCCGCCTCCATCCGACCCTCCATCTCTTTTACCGCTGCAGAAACACTCAAAATCACCAATAAACTCCAATATGTCCACAACTCTGCCCCACTGCTCACTTCCAATCACTGGTATGCTGACAAAACAGGTCTACATATCCACCACACCCAATGCTGCCCTGCCCCCACCTCACTCTCTCACCACCTGCCTCCAGGACATCAGGAGCTGGATGAGCCGTAACTTCCTTAAGCTCAACGGGAGCAAAACGGAGGCCCTGCTCGTTGGCTCCAAATCCACCCTCTCCAAAGCTCAACCCCCCTTCCCCAGACCTAATCATAGACGGTTTCCCTGTTCCATATTCTACCCAGGTCAAGAGCCTTGGTGTCATTCTGGACAGCTGCCTCTCATTTGCACCCCACACAAACACTTCACCCGGACTGCATTCTTTCATATACGAAACATCTCCAGACTCCGCCCTGTCTCAACCCAGCACTGAAGTCCTGGCTCATGCATTTGTCACATCCCGTATTGACTACTGTAACGCCATCCTCTCAGGCCTTCATCAAACTCCTCAATAAACTTCAAATCATTCAGAACTCTTCTGCCCGGATCATCACCCGCACCAAATCCTCTGACCACATCACCCCCATCCGTCTGCATTGGTTACCTGTAAAATACCGGATAGACTTCAAAGCCCTCCTGCTCACATTCAAAGCCCTCCACAACCTGGCCCACCTATCTGGCTGACCCCCTTCACCCCCTCTCGCTCCCTCCGCTCCTCCTCTGCTGGCCTGCTAATTGTCCCGACCCCACGCCTAGTCACGATGGGGGCTCGGCCTTTTAGCTGCACTGCTCCCAAACTATGGAACTCTCTCCCCCTTTACATCCGACAGTCTGACACAATCACCGCATTCACGTCCCTCCTCAAAACCCACCTGTTCAGATCAGCCTACTCACTGTAGTGCTCCCTATCGTCTGTTTCCAATGAATAACCTGTCCCTATCATTTGCGTCCACTTTAATTATCTTCTCCATGATGATATGTTTGTGTTTGTGTTTGTTGCTTTCACCCTTTAGAATATTTAACAAATTCTACGGTGTCCTTGGGTGTCTTAAATACAATTTATTATTATTATTAGACCACATTACTCTAGGCCAGGGTCTGCAACCCGCGGCTCTGGCTCCCTTGAGCTTAGACAAAAATGAGAAGGAAATAAAATAAAAGTATTTGTAGGACTATTTAAATTGTATTGCATGGTTGAAAATGTATCTTGTATTTTGAGTTGATACTGTGACACATAAATAAAATAAAAACGGTTTTAATTAGGTCAACAAAAATATGCAGGTATGTGTTTTATTTATTTCAAAGTGGGCCCATTTTTATTTTATTTATTTTATTCAAATGTGCAGAGGACTCCCCAAGTGCTGTGTTTAATTTATTTTAAAGTAGGCCTGTGTATTTTTTTAATTATCCTTATAAGAGTTATTTGTTTATTATTAGAGGTAAACAGTTTTCTATAATGTAATAAATAATAAATGCAAAAGAACGGTAGTTGTTTGTCTATGATATAACAATATATACAACTTTATTAGCTATCAAGAAATCAAATATGTTTTGCAGCTCCAGATAAAAACAATTGGTGGAAAAGGGGGAAGAATTGCTCTTTTGGTCAAAAAGGTTGCAGACTGTTCTCGGCCCTCACTCCCTCCATTGGCTCTCAGTTAAATACAGTATAGCTTGGTTTCACTTGACGTCACACCGCTGAGTTCCTTTGGCGCGAAATTCCATTGGAGGTCAGGAAGTAATTTTCTACAGAGGATCTAGCTGCTGTTACCATTGTGAAAATGCCGGTGTGTTGTGTAGTTTACGGTTGTTCCAATCGATCCGGCCAAGAGAAAAACAAGAGGTTTTACCGAGTGCCGAAGATTGTCGTCCATAAAGCTGAGCAATTTAAGAAGCTAACCGAAGAACGCCAGAAAAAATGGCTTTCAAACCTACATCTGCGGTCGGGAGGAGCAGAGTCGTCTAATGCACGTGTCTGCAGCGACCACTTCATCAGAGGTATTAGCTAACTTGGTTTTTGTGGCTTTGTTTATGTATTATTGGGTTGTTGTTAAATGCTTATGTACTTAGTAATACTGATCATGTTTAAGTTACCTGTAGTCTAATATGGACTTTGTTGGGACTTTTTAGGGTGCCCTAGCGCTTTGGGTGACGTTGAGTCGGTAGACTGGGCTCCCACTGTTAGCCTCGGTTACCACACAACAAGTAAGCCCAGATCAGAGGCATCTCTTCGACGAGAGCAGAGGATGGAGCTCAAGGAAGACCAACAAAGACAATCAGAATGTGCAGAGGCTTTGTTGGATCTCCTGCAGACAACCGAGAGCCCAGAACCGACGCAACCCCCGTCTGACAGCCCACAACCAGAGGACACCAGTGGGATATTAAATGACCAACAAGGTCAATTAAGCACCAGCATTATTATTAAATATTACAAATGTGATTGTCAGAAAATCAATGCAAACTTTGAATTAGGTTTAGGTTTAGAAAATAGAGTACTAACTTGAGAATCTGCAATAATTGGAACAGAGAACTTGCATGTCTGTAAAAAGGTTATCAAAAAGATAACTTCACAACAATTCACATTCATATTTGACTATTTTAAATAACTAATTATGCTTGCTACTGCTATATTGTATGCAGATGCAGGATGCCAGACTGATTTAACGATGGAGGACATCGAGAGGATGGAGGATGTTCTGAGACAGAACACAACAGAGCTGGGAGATCTTCGGACAAAGGCACTGGACACAAAGTTCAACCAGGAGTCCTTTGAGAACAACGAAGAGAAGACAAAGTTTTACACCGGGCTCCCCAACTTCTTAGTTTTACTTCAGGTTTTTCAACTGTGCGAGCCCTACATCACCTGTGTTTGTGCTCTCCAAATTTGAACAGTTCATTTTAGTTTTGCTGAGGCTGAGACTAAATCTCCCTCTGAAAGTTTTGGCTTTCAGGTTCAACATCTCTCTCTCCACTGCTTCTAGAATTTGGCAAAAGTTAATTGACATACTTCATGAGAGTACAGCATTTATAATTGAGTGGCCAGAGCGACATGTACTTCAAGCTACAATGCCAATGGGATTCAGACAGGCATTTGGATGTAGAGTTGCTGTGATTGTTGACTGTTTTGAAGTTTTTATTGAGAGGCCCTTTAATTTACTAGCTAGAGCACAAACATGGTCCAACTACAAGCATCACCATACTGTTACATTTCTGATTGGTGTTGCTCCCCAAGGCTATGTCACTTACATATCTTGTGCCTGGGGAGGAAGAGTTAGTGATAAACAGATCACAATACAGAGTGGGCTCCTAAAAAACCTCTTACCTGGAGATATTGTCCTAGCAGACCGTGGGTTCGATATTGGCGATAGTGTGGGATTTTACTGTGCTTCACTAAAGATGCCTGCATTCACCAGGGGGAAAAGTCAGCTGTCAGCATACGAGGTGGAAGAGACAAGAAAAATAGCTAATGTGCGTATTCTTGTCGAAAGAGTCATAGGATTAGTCCGAAGAAAATATCAGATTCTGCAAAGCAGGGCTGTGCCCATAGAGCACATGCTAACAGAACCAGGTGAGGCACTAGCATTAATTGACAAGATTGGGGTTATTTGCTGTGCCTTGTCTAATCTGTCAGTGTCTGTCTTCCCATTGGAGTAAAGTCATGGAGCTGTAGTCTTGTAAATAAGAAACCATGTATTATTCAGTATCATTTAATCTTTTCAGTAAACATCTTTTTATGTTCAAACATCTTGTGTTCAAGTCTTTTCAGTAAACATCTTTTTGTGTGTTGTAAATTGTGTAGCCCTACTCAATATACAACTTTCATCTACATTCAGGCTTAATTCATTCAACAATATTCTAGAGATGACCATTGGTCTGGTGACGCTCCCATGTATGGCCATTGAGGGTTATTGTAAATGTTAATAAGAAACCATGTATTATTCAGTCTTCTTAGTATCATTTAATCTTTTCAGTAAACATCTTTTTTACAATAGCAATATATCACACATCCCTACTTCCTCTAGGGAGTGTGGTCAGTGAATATGAAGGTGCTGTAATGCAGGTTAAAGAGCTGCCACTGTGCAAATAATAATGCAACAAGGAGAGAACCACAACTTCCGCTCACAACAAAGTCTTCTGTCACCATGGGGCAGCCAATCAGATCCAAGGAGCAGATGAATGGTTCGGGTTTTTTTGGATCTATTCCGGAGATCACAGGCTCGATGTAGTATGGCCCAAACCTGATGAGAGCATGACATATTTACCATTTATGCAGGTATTTTTGCCTACTGTAAGCAGCTTAAATGTGGACATGGGTCTATATTAAGTTCAGTGCACTCACCTCTTCTCGTACAACAGGTTGGACACCATGCTCATGAAGGTCTTGGGCTTGATCTGGCGACCCTCCTTCAGCTCGTACAGGTTCAGTCTGAATTTAAGCCTCTGGGATCTACACACAAGGCAAAGACGTCCATCAATCCTCAGATATTTACATTGAATTCAGTAATCACAAATCTAACTTATTTCAAAGCTATGGATAGCAGAATTTCTAATAACGTTTTCTCCCCTATTTATTAGAATGAATAGTAATACTATTCAACTACAACACTTTTGTTGTTGGTATAAACATTATAGGTGTAGTATTGTACTTGACACTCCAGGCTTTCTCTAAATGAGAAGTCTTACTTAGTCTAGATCTGAGAGTTGTAGCTTTATAGAGTTGTAAATCAATCCTGTCATCATAGTACCCTGGTGTTCACAACTGTTTAGCCACTTTGAGAGAACAAGGTGGAGGTCTACACACTCACACTGTCTGAACATCAGTGGCCAGTCCTGCCAGCCCAATATACAGCTTATCTCCCATGGGGAAGATCTTCTGGAAGTCTGTGGTGACCATCTGAGCCTGGATGCCAAACCTCCGATCCGCTGCTATCGCCACACAGTTCTTCCCTCGCATGGCATCCCTCCGTTATAGGACATAATAGACTGGATGAAGAAGGAGAAACGTCAGAAGAGTTAAGTTAGTCAGAGCTTAAACCATTGATAGATCGGACAACTGATTAAAGAGACAAATCAAACTATTTAAACATAAAGCTCATTTTTAAGCACATTCATTGAAATTAAAATTAAGTTTAAGTTGAGGCCCTTCTATACAGCATAACATGTAAAGAATATCCTAAGAATATATATTATTTGCAAAATGCAAATAAGATACTGAATAATGTTGCCCTCAAAATAAATGACTGAAATCTATATATTTCATTTAAGGACCAAAAACATGACTCAGGGTTATTTCCAACCACCCAAATGCATGGGCGCGGGAAGGGGGGTGCTGAGGGCGCTGCAGCACCCCCTAGCGGCAGGCAGGGGGTGCGGAGCTCCCCTGTCTGAATTATTATTTGACGGTTATTGCTGCTCCCACTGTGCATAATCTGTGTAATATGTAGCCAATAAATTCCACATTGTTGGTAAAATGATATTTTGGCCTGCCCCGAATGTTTTTTCTGCAACAATTCTACCTCAATAATATAATACATTAACCGTGCTTTACGTGAACCTCATCAAGACACTAGAAAGGACGGCAGGACTGTAATTTCCCGTGTTCAGTGAATGCAACAGAGGCAAGACACCAGACCAATCAGAGTTGGATGGAAATAAAAGTGTGCTTGTGTCATTCAAGCTCGCGGCTCTTTGTGTGTGCGGAAATAGCGCATTTAGTGTGTGTGAGAGAGGGGGAGAGAGAGAGGGACCGGTGCCAGCAGCAGGGACCGTGTTGTTAGCATCTGGTTAGCTCGCTGCACTAACGGACATACGGAGCTGTTTGTTCCACAACAAGCTGGAGGAGAGCTCTCCTCTCAGACTGAGAGGCTCAGGTGAGCTAAAGGACTCTCTGAGTGTTTAGATAGTTAACTTTAGTCTAAGTTATCTCAGTGGGTCTCAAACGGTTTGGGAAAAAATTATTCAAAAGATTATTTCCGCGGCACACCTTCATATGATCATTATAGTTATAAAAAAAATAAGAGAATAAAGGAAAAACAATTATGAAATACTGTATGGCAGTAAAACAAGAATACAGTTTGAAAGGGGAGTGATTTGTAAAATATCCATAAAGAAAAAGAACATCTGCTTACAGTTGTGTTTCATCTGGGTGTTGAGAGATGTATCCATAGATCTCTTAATGTTGCTCTCAAAGTGCACCAGATTGATGCTTTTAACTTCAATATTTTAAAAAAATCTTCCCGGGGGAGCATCCTCCCGGACCCCCCTAGAGGAGGTGAGGTCCGCTCCCCACTCGTAAAAAATAGCACTTTACCCCTGCCAATATGCCGTGAGCTGATTATCGAGCCTTCATTGTAACAGTCGCGGGTTTACTGTGTGTTTGCATGTGGGGAGTTTTTTTGTGCGTGCTCTATAGTGCCCGTAATAGTGTTCACTGGAGTCCAGCACCTCAGCACCCCCACTCAAAATACCTTCCCGCGCCTCTGCCCAAATGTGTAAACATGGAGCATAACGTGCATCTAAAATCATTTCAACGATCAAAAGAAATAAAAGTAAGATAAAAAGTGTAGTTGTAGAACATTATTATTGAACCAAAGTCTTTATTATCCCGCGTTATACATGTTTAAATGTAATGATGTATAGTGAAACCTCGTTGCTCGGTTGTTGAAGTCGTTGCAGTTGTCTGCTGTCAGTGGACTCACATTAACAAATTGCTGACTAGCTTAGTAGGTTAAGGCTTTAGCTAACGGTTACCAAACTAGCAATGTCTAATTAACCAAACGTTAGTAGATGTTGACACAAACGCAACATCAGCCCTTTAAGTGAACTGGATTTATTGTAACAGTTAAGTTAGCCTACAAGACACAACGTTAGCTCGTGTGCAGCTAGGTAAGCTAAGTATTTAGCATTGCAGCTATTCCCCGGCTACCATCACAATGAAATGTTTTGTATAATTAACTACAACATTGAATATATTGAAACGTTTAGAGTTGTGAGATTGAAGTTACTTGCAACCCCAAACTTAAAATATGTTTTCATTGAATATTTGCTAAGTTTAAGCAGGATGGAGAAGTCTATAAGCTAGCTGGCTACCAACATTAGCTTAGCCATCTCTTGTAACTGTTACCCTTAAATACTAGTTACATTTGACCATTTACCTAAAAACACATTGGCATGTGATCTAATGTCTGGTGCTCTTACCATTGTGAGTGTGTTTTGATTTTTTCACGATATCTGCGGCGTGCAGGTTCATTTAATTGTTTGACATAGTCTGTGTCCTCCATGATTCCTGCGTTGATTAATGATTGCGTTTTCACTTCCTGACCTCCACTTGAATTTCGCACGTCGTAGAAGTCACGTGACTGAAACCAAGCTATTGACACTTCAGCCCCAGAGACCTGGCCACTCCCTCTCTCTGACCTCCTCCACCTCACATTTTCAACCGCTGTCTCAGGTCTAGAGATGCAAAAGTCATAAAAACCACAAGGACTACGCTCCAGGGGGACAGGTCCTTGTCTGTTGCTGCCACCTCCCTCTGGAATGTACCAACAGCCAGTGATGGCAGCAACATAACTTAAAAGGATGGCAGCACTGATCAAAGTAGAGTTTACTTCCTCTGTTGATTTCTCTGACCTCTGGCGCTCTGTCGTTTGACGGCTTTCCTTTTCTTGCATTCTCTTTCTTTTCTTTTCTAAGGACAGTTTAGCCATCATGGATCAAACGTTTTGTGCCCTCCACAAATGAATATTAAAAAGCATTCCAAAGTGTTTTCTGGTGGAGAAAAACTCTTTGTTCCACAGCTGACGGTAAATTGATCAGACTATGACTGCACATAGTCCCTTGATCCTCCTTAGCAATGGTCTTTTGTCTTCTTTGTATAAAAAAAGGTGTTATAGGAAGAGTGGTCGCAGAAAATGTGGTTCTTCACTTTGGTGTTCTTTACATACAAACATTCACAAACAGGACACATAGACATGCACTAATAGAGAGGTAGCAAAGGGGTTTTGGTTCCCAAGCAGAGTCCCTACAGACTGAGTTACTGCCCCATATGACAGGATAATCACATTCACAAGTTGTTTTTTTAAATGCTTTAATGTGGAAAGAAGTGCTGTGGGAAAATAAGTGTTCTATTCCTTTTGTATACGACTTGTATTGACTAAGATGATACTGACAGTCCACATTGATTGCTATGATCAGCATCATTCTGCCCGAACCTTGTTTTATGCAAAGATGTGGATATTTCTGCAGCACGATGTAGTTAAGTGGAGCTTGATATTGACCAATCAATGATTGACAGACACTGATGAAGAGGAGAGAGTGCATGCATTGTATTACAAATCATGCTGAGCTTTTAATGGAAGACAAGTTAGCAAAGGATCATTATTCTAAAGTATTCCCTTAGATTGTCCTTCAGCCATGTTGGATGAAATAGTCTCTGAGACCATGGACCACTGTTTCTTCAGGATTCCCCGGGCACTTGCTTAGACATAAACATTAGATCGCTTCCACTCTTAAAAACACTATAACAGCAGCACTCTTCCCCTGAGCTACTGCTAACAACAGAGCAACACACAGGGATCTGTTCTTGTCTAAATATCGCAGCAGAGGCATTTACACAACACTCATTCATATTTAAACAGCCCATTGCCTCATGATTCGCTCCCTTTTGCAGTGGAACGTCCGCACCTTAAGTCAGCTTCTTTCTCTAAGTTCAGCAAAAGCACAGCGGCAGATTTAGTAAGATCTAGAGGGCAAATGATGGTGAATTCCTCTTTATAAAATAAGTATGTATATATCTCAGAGTGCTGAGCATCCACACATACTGGCACACCCATAAAGCATCTTCTCTGACCTCTCTTCATGATACTTCAAAAAGGAACAGATTATATCGCAGTGCCTCTCGCTCTTCTAGAGAAAACACAGCACATCCATATTTCAAAGCCCGGAAAGTTAGCAAAACAGGCCGTTTGCTGAGATTTTTTTTTTTTTGGGAGGCCTTGAGTGTCGTACAACTTTAAAAGCCTTGTATAATTAAGAGCCACTCAGCGATTCACACGATGGCTGGCTTCACTGCCGCTAATTGCGAGTGTTTCCAAGTCCTGCGCATGGTGTTTGGAAAGGGAAGAAATGGGGTGAAAGCGATGGATCTGTTGGAGATGCAGAGATCCTGACTGATATCAAAAAATCACTTTGGCATCACGTATTGAGGTTTTTACTGCAAAGCACCTCTTCGAGAATCCGGTTAATTTGAGTCTGAGATTATTTCCACAGAGGTCGGCGACTCCTTTGCAAAATGTTTTGGTCACGCTTTACATTAAGTGGGTTTCTGAGCATCTCCGTGCAGTTAAGTAAGTGCCGTGCGGTTGAATGAAAAGCGCTGACTTGTGCCGTCGAATTATCATGAGGAGGAGTTGAGGAGGAAGATTTTATCGCTGAGAAAAAAGACAATGTTAAGCTTTGGAATGTGGTCAAGTATGAGAGTGCTATGTACAGATGTACAGTACTTCATGTACAGAAAAAAAGTATTGGTACAACATTTCTGTGCGATTTATGTAAAATATCGTTTAGATTTGAGACCAAGGACTGATTTGCTCATATGGTTGTCGATTCTAATATGTATATTATGAAAAGCTGTGTGTACTTCCGTGATTTCCACTGTTAATCACTTGAACACGTTTCTCTTTTTTTCTACAATTTTGTTGTAAATGAATTGTCCGAACATGGAAAAAAGTTGCAATCATGTATATATCGATAACAAATATGTTTTTTAAAAGTTTTTTGTACAAGAACAAATAACCCCCCAACCATCATTGGAGCTGTGAAATAGCTTCAAACAATGATCCTCATTCGTTTACTCTAAAATGTATAAAATTAGACAATAGATTACATTTCATTTAGCTGATGCTTTTATCCAAAGCGACTTACAATTACCAATTACAGGGACATTCTCCCTGGAGTAACTAAGGACTAAGTGCCTTACTCAAGGGCACACTAGTGGTGGTGTTCCTGGCGGGATTTGAACTCTCAACCTTCCGATCTTCAGCCCACCTCACTATCCATTAGACCACACTATACCCCAATACTGTATGTAGAGTTTCTATTTGTCTATCAATTCCACCGATTCAATGTTAAAGGCGGTGCTTTGTCAATGTTTAATGGTGTTGGCCACTGGCGTTATGAAACTGCAGGTTGGAGGTGGAGGCCGGTCAAGTCTCTCCAATCTAAGAACACATGTTCTCTATGGAGCAGGCTTGGTGCACGGCAGCAGTTGTGTTGAAACTGGACTGGGTCTTCCTCAGGATGATGCCACAGGGCTGGAAACACACTATTGTTTCAAATATGATGCTGTAAAACTAAAGCCATTGACATGTATGTCATTTATAAGTGAGAGGCCTTGCTCAGAACATGAAAGTTGTCCTAGTCCAAAGTACACAAAAGAGTTCTCCATAATTCGCCATTACCATACGTACATCTCCAATTCATTTGAATAAGAATAAGGAAATCTTATTCCTGTCTAATTCCATCATCTAATTTGAAACGATTAAAAAATCATTATTCCGACGCTGAGTCATGCCACATCATGCAGAACAATCAGAGACATTGATTGAGGCAACGGAATAATTAGGCCCTCCTCTGGCAGATTAAAGACGCCTTCCCCAGATCAATTACAGCGGAATCTCCCCAAACATCAGAGCTGGTGGAGCTGGCCTTAGCTGCTCCGCCTGCTCGCTCCCATTCATACAAAATGCTGTATGAATATGGATTATCGAGTGAGGCAGTCCGGGAAGAGCCCCTCTCTCTACAGGCCAGCTCTGGATGAACGGTGGTGGAGCTGCTGAGCAGAGCGGGGGGGCGGTGAGCGTGCATCCGTGGTCATGCATGTTATCTCAGTCAGTCAGTCAGAGGGATGTCATGAAACATGTATGACCCCTCACAGCAGTCAAGACTCACTCACTCACAGGGACACGGAGACATGTGCAGAGATGTGTTCCAAAAAGGCATCTGTGGAGGTTTAGGGGTCAGCTGTCAGGGGCCGCTCTGACACATTTTGGCCTCTAAGCTATTCATTGTTGTGCGGAGTTCACATAGTAGTAGGACTTAAGGAAAAAAAGACCAAAGTGTGGCAGAGGTCAGGTCCGGTTGACTTATTGTACTGGAGTGTGATAGGTTAGGTAGGTTTTTGTGCATGTAAATGGTCTGCAAAGGCTAACATCCCTGTTATCCCTCTATAGGGAGTTTCTCTCCCCCTGCCTGAAACACCTCCATTGGACTCCTTTGTTAACTTCTGTAACATAGAGACATCACTATGTAACACACACTTAGTATTGGCTAATTTTCAGTTAGAGAAAAATAAAGAGCTTTTTGAACATTAAATAATGGAGACATGTCGCAGGAGAGACACAAACAACAAAGATGATATTGAGAATGAGTATAAAAGTGGCCCATGAAAATGAAATTATTAATTTATTGCAGGTCAATTCCTGTCAATTTGTGAATGAACACATGGTTGGAATGACCTGTCGGTTATTTTGTGGGTCAAGATGATTTGCGGGGCCCCTTTGAACCCTCTGGTCTCACTCTTTGTTGCTGCATGTCCAGTTTCTCTCTGCTGGAACCCAGCCTGACCCCTTATAATCTGAGTGGTCATTTCATTAAAGGCATGATCAGGTCACATGATCAGGTCATAAAGCAGGGTCCACCGGTCAATAGATATTGTGATTTAGTGGAATGCATTTCATGAAAATAATTATGTAAAACTAGCACACACAGAATGTATTGGTCTTTAAGGGTTTAGCAATCTGATTACGTATTTTCTTATGTAACTGAAAGGGATACAGTAACCCTGTGTTGTATCTTGACTACGTAATCCTGTTACATTTAATCCGTTACTACAGTACGCAAGCCTAACAGTATAGTTTATTTACATTTAGAGTAAAGTATGTTCAAGAAGCATCAAGTGGTGATGCAAATGTTAAAGAAGACCTGAGGCACCCTGAGCAAAGAGTGTGTGTTTCTGCGTCAGACCACCGTGGGCCCTCAGTGAAACTCATCCCATTGCATAAAAGTAAAATGACAGAATTTTCTCTCAAGAATATCTTCACTGTTGTTCTATAAAACACAGTAAAGAACCTGGCAGCTGATAGAAGTCGACTTCCAAAGAAAGATGAAAGCCATATACACACACACACACACACACACACACACACACACACACACACACACACACACACACACACACACACACACACACTCGCACTGACCTGAGGCATGCTTCACTTACACTCACAAGCAGCATACCAGAGATGCTACAGTAACAACATGTCCCCAGAGACAGACAACAGCACACCACAAAGCGCCGTGCTGCTGATTTATTTCCCTCAAGCTGATCTCTATCTGCACCGTTTCACCTGGAGTGTTTTGAACACAGCATTTAATTAAATATGGAATGCAAAGTCAGGTGATCTGTACACGCTCCATTAAACTCCAATTCATGTTGAAACGTCATCAGCCTGGTGTTGACAGACGTCAGATCACGGCTGTAATCCATCAACTGTTTTCATGACACTTTTAAGAAAACCTGTCATGGTTGGGCTGCAGTTTTTATAACTGCAGGTCAGTTTCCAGTTTTGTTTAATCAATGCACTCAGCAGAACACATTTAGTTTGCATGTTTGATATTACTGAATGAAGTCAAACCAATGTTGAAGATGATAAATGGACTGAGAGAAAGATCCTGGTTGCAGATTAGTTTAGTCGAGTATTTCCCAATGTTTTTTTATTGAACGAGAGGACATCACAATTGAGGCAATCATCTTCCATCTTCATTTTTTCTTTTTTTTACAATTTGTTATAGGTTGTAGTTTAGTTTAACCTACCGTTTTACTCAAACTCATGTCCTCTAAGAGTTTCTTCTTGGCAATGAGGATCTGTTTCTTTCGTTTAACACTCCCTGGCCTGGAGCAGTGAAATGAATGCACTCATTCTGTTTTGTAACTGAACTCTGAGTGAAAAGGCCCTGGGTGAAAACCATAAAGAAGTAACAGCAGGAAGTAAAGGATCCTGGAGGGTGGAGTCCAGGGTTGTCAAGGACAATTCAAGTCCAGTGGTGGAAGTATCTACATCTTTTAAGTTGCAGTCTAACTGTAAAAAAGTGTAAAAACACCTGAATTCAAAATATTACTTAAAGGTGGGGTAGGTATGTTTGAGAAACCGGCTCGAGATTTTTGTTATATTCCATGGAATGCTCTTAACATCCCGATAGCAATGAATATCTTAAGTGGACACAAAATGCCTGTCAGCCTTCCATCTGTGCGCACACTTACTGTATATCGTGCCCTCATTGGTCATGTGCGCATTCGTGTGTGTTGGAGGAGGGGCTCTGTAAGGAAGTGGCCGATTTTTTCCGGCTGTGTATTTTCAAATTATAGCGCACTCGAGCTGGTTTCTCCAAAAGGACCTAACCCACCTTTAAAGAGAGAAACGTTTTATTTTTCAGCTCAAAACAATTATTACAAATGAAGCAAATAAAGTTAAAACCATAAAGCAGATTCAGGCAGATTCAGTAGCCGTATAGATTCAGACTTAAAGTATTAGCCTATACAGTTTACAGAGAAGAGATAACATCTGATCATTTACAACAAACATTATATGCCTTCTTAATTTAATACAGTATATGGATTAAGACCAACCACAGCATGTGCTTTGTAATATATATATATCTTTATTTAGAAATGTATTGTAACATCGTAATCCTATGGAGACATGAAAAAAGAGAGAGAGCGAGAAAAATAAAAAGTCGGGATAACGGGTTAGAATGGAGTCAGATTTGGGTCAATATTCTAGCGCGCAAAACAAGCTATTCACGAGTGGAAAATGTGCTTTTACACGCGCATGAAATGAAACTCGCGCGCAGATTAAGGCCCATTCCCAAACCGCCCCCTACACCCTACCCCTACACCCTACCCCTCCGTTTGCGCGTTCACGCGGAGGGTCCGCCATATTAAGGGCTGTTTCAAACCAACAAGTGTGGAGCGGTGTGGAGGGGGAGTGGGCTATCAAGCCCTCAAACAGCGAGTCTGCAGCGGTGCTGACTTGAGACCGGTCTCTACCTGACCGGAGTCACGCTGTGTGTGTCAGGAAACAAGCTGTTAACAAGTAGTTCCAGCAAACATCCACTGATAAACTACGATGATAATAACCTCCAGTGATGTACCTGAACGCGTTCAATGAACGATCGTTCATGAACGCGTTCATATTTTGGGCGAACGTGAACTGAACGTACTGTATTTCCGCTAGATGAACGTAATTGAGAACGCGTTCATTCTCGGCGCTGTATAACGGCGTTCAAAAGTGCGTTCATTCTCAGCACTGTATTATAACGGCATTCAAAAGTGTGCCAGATTTCATATGCCTTTCAGCCGAAAACCCAGTTAAAACACACCGTAAACAGGCTTCAAAATAATGCGGAAAACCACCCAATCTGGCAACAGCAAGCTGCCAGTGACGCGTATGCGCCTGTCACCCCTGGCTGTCGCACTAAAATATACGTCATCAGACTCCTCACAACAAACCATGTGGAACCGCGGAAGCAGCGAGCATTGAATGAATTAATTAATTAGTATGGACGAAGCCGAGAGCAGCAGCACTCACTCAGAATCAGACTCTATGGCGTCGGCGTATGAGCATTTAAAAGAGTTTTACGTTAAAGTCAGTACTGACTCAGACGGAAAAAATCTAACGTTTGCCTGTAAACTGTCCGCCCGGTTTGAAGCTAGTCCGTACATCGACGACGTCGACAGCAAACCTTAAACGGCACATTGAGAACAATGACTACTTTCACTTTTGGTACTTTAAGTATATTTAGATTATTATACTTAATAAAGACCATTCAAGCAGCACGTTTTTCCTCATGTTTTTGAAAATATACTGTAGAGATGAAAGCTGCAGCTGCTACTAGTGTGGACTGAATGGGCGGCAGCAAAGCGTTATGGAAATGCCAGTATTCTGATTGCTGTCTGTGGTTCTATATGGGTTGTGGCAATCATTTTGACAAATAATAGCTCGCAGCAACGTATTGAAAAAAGAACTATAAATTAGTTCATTGTTGAAACCATGAACTTTAGTTCCAAATTTTGAATTATGAACTATGAACTGAACTAGTTCATTTTAAAATTTGTGAACTGTGAACTGAACTAGTTCATGTAGAAAGTGAACTTTCCCAACACTGATAACCTCATGATAGCCTCATATGTTTTAACTTAGGATCATACCTGTGTTTGGTCTAGAAAAAGGTAAATGTGTGCATTTTATTATAAAGTTGTGTATATTGTAACGTTCACAGATGGAGTCGGAAACAGGCTTCTAGTTATTAGGCTTTAATAACTCTTATTTTCTTTGAAGATCACAGGTACAGATATCACTTGCAGGTTCAACCTCACACTCTCTGACGCTAACTCCCACACATACCCATATATATAACAGTGTCTACGTCACAACTTCCCCGCCCTCCCCCGTCTGCTCCCCCAACCACAGGACCGCACCTAGACCAGCATCACTGTGCAGCTCTGTGATTGGCAGAGAGACGGGGGATGCCTGAGTGACACCCTCAGCATCCTATCAGGGTCGCTACAATATTTACAGACTGTTGCAAAAACTAAGAAGGTTATAAACATCAGGTTTAAAACTAAAAGAGCTTTACAAAAAAGTAACACAATCAAAGATGTTTGGAGTTTTATTTGAGTTATTAATTTAAATGTTTATTCCAAGAGATGCTGATTTGAAACCGTTGTTACATACAGTTACGGCATTTCCTGTTTCTGCCGGAGAGAGGGGAGGCCGTCCCAAAGCTTGCTGCTGTATTTACTCCCTCCATCTGACAGGAGGGAGCCTCGTTGAGTTGCGAGTGTGGCTACAGACGGAGTTCAATCGGTCACGGAGGGGTAGGGTCGAGGGAGTGGTTTGGGATTGGGCCTAAACCCCCGAGAGCGGGAGTGTCAGCCTCACTCGCTCGCGGAGTCTGTCTGCGCGCGCATGAAAAGTTTCCAACACTTTGGGGCGGAGCCACTGGACTTTGATTGACAGCTGCCAGGAAACCTGGAGTTGCCAGGTTTGATAAATGCCTGAACTACCAAGAGCCGAGGAGTGACAGCAGCAATATCAGTTGGACGAGATTGAATGGTAAAGATGTCCATAAAAAACCATTATATTCGTAAAGTGTACAGCTAATATATATATATATATATATATATATATATATAATATATATATATATATAAATTAATTTGATATAAAACAATATATTTTTGAGTGGGCTGTATCTTTCGAAAACTGCTAGCAACTGTCTGCTGTACGCACCTCCCTTACGAAATGACCTATAGTATTACTATAGTTTACTGTAAGAGTTGTATAGTGTCCTATAGTACGTTTGTAGTGTTCTGTAGTATTTTTCACCAGCTATCGTATTACTATAGTTTTTTCTGTAGTGCCATTTTATTAGCTGTAGTAGCCCTATAATATTTCAATAGTAATACTATGTATCTAGATCTTTGTAGTATTCCTATATTATTTTAAATAGTATTACTATAGTATAATATATAGCGTTTCTGTAGTTTTTTGAACGTACTATAGAACACTCCTAGTAATAGCATGATATTGTCATAGTGTCATAGGGAGGTGTGTGGCGCAGTGGGGTAGTGCGTTGGTGTTCAGGTTCAAACCCCACTGCAGTCAGCATGTCGTTGTGTCCCTGGGCAAGACACTTCACCCCAAATTGCTCCTGTGGGGATTGCCCACAGTATTGAGTATGTAAGTCGCTTTGGATAAAAGCGTCTAACAAGTGACATGTAATCTAATAGTGAATTCATATTATTACTATAGTGTTTGTAAAAGTATTACTATAGTGTTTTTTTGGGTGTTTCCGTATTAAGACTATATTATTTTAAATAGTACTACTAGAGTATAATATATAGTGTTTCTGTAGTTGTTTTTTGAACACACTATAGAATACTCCTATAGTAATAGTATGATATTGTCATAATGAATGCATATTATTACTATAGTGTTTGTAAAAGTATTACACTCCTAGAATTAATTTGTCATTTTTTTTATATCAAATTAATGTAGCCTATATATTGTAGTGCCGAGAGACGGGAGTCGGAGGCGGGGTATCGAAGGTACAAGCTAGACTTTTATTTAACATCAGAACAACATGTAAACAGCTTTCAGCCCGGGAAGATAAGACCGGGGGAAACAGGAAGTCCGGTCAACTCACTAATGTCCGTGCGGAACAATACCCCAACCCATAGTTCCGTGGGTGAATAATGTCAATCACCACACAAGCCCCCCCAGAATTCACCCATAGTCAAAACCCTCGCGCCTGGGAGGAAGTACCGCCCGACCCCGGCGCGTACGGACCACAGGGGCTGAGGAGGGCGGGGCCGCAGGCGAGGGCAGGGGCAGGGGCGCCAACGAGGGCGAGGGCATCCCCACAGGGGGTGGGGGGCGGGACATGGGAGGGCGGCCCCGACGTGGGGGCAGAGCCAACTCCAACGGCCTGGAAACGTCCACGTGAGCAGGCTTAATCCGATCAATGGACACAGTCTCAGGCCTGCCACCAACGTCCACCACCAGGCTCTTGTCCCCGTGACGTATGACCCTGAACGGACCGTCGTAAGGGGGGCGCAGGGGACCGCGGTGAGCGTCGTGGCGAATAAAAACGAAATCCGCCGACCGTAATCCGGGGGACACCCGGAAAGCTGGGTTGCTGTGCGTGGGGACGGGCGTGAATGTCCCGGCGGTCTCCAGCAGGGAGGAGCGCTGCCCGGCTGCAGACCAGGGCACAGTGGCGGTGGGAATGAATTCCCCGGGGACCCGTAGCGTCTGGCCATAGACGAGCTCCGCCGACGAGGACTGCAGGTCTTCCTTGGGGGCACACCTGAGGCCGAGCATAACCCACGGGAGCTTATCCACCCAGTTGCCGTCTGTCAATCCGGCACGCAGTGACGCCTTCATGGATCGGTGAAACCGCTCACACAATCCGTTAGCCTGGGGGTGATATGCGGTGGTGCGGTGCAGCTTGACCCCCAAACCCACAGCAACAGCGTTCCACAGCTCCGAGGTGAACTGAGAACCGCGGTCAGAGGAGAGGTCAGACGGGGTCCCGAAGCGCGCTACCCACGTGCCGATGAAAGCGCGGGCGACGTCGGAAGCTGACGTCGAGGTGAGGGGAACGGCCTCGGGCCAGCGGGTCGTCCTGTCCACCATCGTAAACAGGTAGGTGAAACCGTGAGAGGGGGGAAGCGGACCTACGAGGTCGACATTGACATGGTCAAACCTCCTCTCAGGAACCGCAAACAGTTCAAAAGGGGCCCTAGTATGGCGGTGGACTTTAGCCCGTTGACAAGCCACGCATGCGTCGACCCAGGACTTCACGTCCTTCTTAAGCCCCTGCCACACGAACTTCTGCGACACCAACTTCACGGACGGTTTCCTACCGGGGTGGGAAAGATTGTGAACCGCCTCAAAAACGGGTCGGCGCCAGTCCGTAGGGTCTAGCGGTCGAGGCTGGCCCATGGAGATGTCACACCACAGCTTCGCGCCCGAGTCACCGACCGTGACCGAGGCCTTGAGGGTCTGGACCCCGTGGTCAGAGGCCTGGTCAGCCACCATGCGGAGGTAATCGAGGCCCAGCTGCACAGCTCCGATGACCGCTCTGGAGAGGCAGTCCGCGACCACGTTAGCCTTGCCAGCGATGTGTCGTATGTCCGTGGTGTACTCGGAGATGTACGAAAGCTGGCGTTGCTGTCGGGCGGACCACGGCTCGGCCACCTTGGACATGCAGAAAGTAAGTGGCTTGTGATCCACGAACGCCGCAAACTCCCGGCCTTCCAGCAGGAAACGGAAGTGGCGAACAGCCAAATAGAGACCAAGGAGTTCCCTGTCGAAAGCGCTGTACTTGCGCTCCCTGGGAGTCAACTGGCGGCTGAAAAAGGCAAGCGGTTGCCAGGCGCCGTCGACCCATTGTTCATGCACCGCGCCCACAGCGTAGTCAGACGCGTCGGTGGTGATAGCGATGGGGGCCCTGTGTGACGGGTGAGCCAACATGGCGGCTTCGCTCAGGGCGGCTTTGGTGGCATCGAAAGTGGCTTCCCTTTCAGCCGTCCAGTCTATGGCCTGGCCGGGGGACTTGTCCTTGAGGGCCTCATACAGCGGGCGCATGGTGTGGGCCGCCCGGCGGATGAACCGGTGATAAAACGTCCCCATCCCGAGGAACTCTCGGAGCGCCCGAGCTGTAGACGGTCGTGGAAAGGCGGACACGGCCTCCACTTTCGATGGGAGGGGGGCGGCTCCATCTTTGCTGATGAGATGCCCGAGGAAGTGGATGGAGGACAACCCGAACTGACACTTTGCCGGGTTGATAATCAGGCCGTGTTGGCTGAGCCTCGCAAAAAGGACACGGAGATGTGCCTGGTGCTCTTCAGAGGAGGAGCTGGCGGCAAGGATGTCGTCTAAATAGACGAAAATGAATGGCATGTCTCTGAGCGCCGAATCCATCAGCCGCTGAAAGGACTGAGCTGCGTTCTTAAGTCCAAACGGCATACGCAGGAACTCGAAAAGCCAGAACGGCGTAATCACCGCAGTTTTGGGGACGTCTGAGGGGTGCACCGGAACCTGATGGTAGCCCTGCACCAGATCCACCTTGGAGAAAACCAGCTTGCCCGCCAGGTGTGAAGAGAAGTCCTGGATGTGAGGGACCGGGTAGCGGTCTGGCGTAGTGGCGTCGTTAAGGCGGCGGTAGTCACCACACGGTCGCCAGCCACCGGCTGATTTAGGGACCATGTGGAGCGGCGAAGCCCAAGGGCTGTCCGAGCGGCGGATGATGCCCAGACGCTCCATGCTGTCGAACTCCGACTTGGCGACCGACAGCATGTCAGGGTTGAGCCGCCGGGCCCTAGCATAGACTGGGGGGCCTTCAGTGTCAATGTGGTGCTCTACCCTGTGTTTGGTAGTGGCAGCGGAAAAGGTGGGCTGCGTCAAGTCGGGAAACTCACTGAGAAGGTGCTGGAACTTGTCACCCTGTGAGAGTGAGCTGGAGAGCCCGCTGAATGACGCCTCGCCGCGGGTACATGCGAACGAGGCAAACGTCAGTGCGTCCACCAGGCGGCTGTTCTTGACGTCCACCAGCAGTCCGTGAGCGCACAGGAAGTCTGCGCCAAGGAGGGCGAAGGAGATGTCAGCCGTGATGAAATCCCACTTAAACCGCTGACCCTCGAAACACAGGTCCACTGTCTTTGTGCCATAGGTGCGGATAGGGGTGTCGTTAGCGGACGTCAAAGGTGGGCCGTGGCCCCCACCGGCGGCGTCCTCCACCGTAGCCGGCAGGACGCTCCGCTGGGCTCCTGTGTCACAAAGGAGTCTGCGACCAGAGAGGGTGTCCCTGATGAACAGGAGCCGGTTGGATGTGCCCACGCTCGCGGCCACTACCGAGCGCAGGCCTTGGCGTTTCCCGTTTCCTTGTAGGTGCAGGGGGGACGGCACATCCTCGCTTTCACCCCATAGCGTGCATGGTACTGACACAGGCCAGGGCTGGAGTCGCTGACGTCGGCCCTGGAGCTTCTGCTAGGTGGCATGCCTCTACCAGGGAAGGAGCCGCTGCGTGTCGGGGCCAGCACCTCAGGGGTAAAACGCTGGGTGGCCAGGAAGAACCGGTCAGCTTCTTCGGCTAAAGCGCGTGGCTCAGTAATAGCCGTGTTAGCGAGCGCTGTCTGAACATGCGGCGGCATGTGCCGAAGAAACAGTTCTATGAACAAAAAATTGGGTTCTTCCGTACCTAGCAGGTTGAGCATCATTTCCATGTGGTCAGAAGGCTTGCTGTCTCCCAGGCTATGAATAGCGAGCAGGCGTCGGGCCCGTTCCGACCGAGACAGCTCGAAAGTCTTTAGCAGGAAAGCCTTGAACGCTGCATATTTATCCTGGGCAGGGGGAGATGTAATAAAGCCCACCGTCCGGGTCGCAGTGGAGCTTCCCAGTGCCGAAACGACGTGGAAATAGCGTGATGCGTCATCAGTTACTCCGCGGAGGGCGAACTGAGCCTCCGCCTGTGCGAACCATGCAGCCGCAGATGTATCCCAAAACTCCGGCAGTTTGAAAAAAACGGCGTTATTTGCCATGCTCGGTTCAGTCTCGGATCCTTCTACGAGACTTATGTCGGGGTCACCAATGTAGTGCCGAGAGACGGGAGTCGGAGGCGGGGTATCGAAGGTACAAGCTAGACTTTTATTTAACATCAGAACAACATGTAAACAGCTTTCAGCCCGGGAAGATAAGACCGGGGGAAACAGGAAGTCCGGTCAACTCACTAATGTCCGTGCGGAACAATACCCCAACCCATAGTTCCGTGGGTGAATAATGTCAATCACCACAATATATATATATATTAGCTGTATACTTTAAGAATATAATAGTTTTTTATGGACAACTTTACCATTCAATCTCCTCCAACTGACGTTGCTGCTCGGCTCTTGGTAGTTCAGGCATTTATCAAACCTGGCAGCTCCGGGCTTCCAGGCAGCTGTCAATCAAAGTGTCAGAAACTTTTCACGCGCGCGCAGACCGACTCCGCGAGCGAGTAAGATGGTTATGGCTAGAAAGGATCCGTCTAGTGTAAATATGACGTCACGTTCTCGTTGTAACTCTCGTTGTAATCGGAGCGGCTCGGAAACACATCTACAGAAGTAACATGATGCAACATACACATTAATGCAGCAGCAATATTAATAGAGAAACATCAGACATAATAGTAAAACACTGCAAGGGAACATTTTATTGCACCAGGAACTATCTTGGGACTTTTACTGTGACAACGTTGATTTGCCTATGAATAAAAAATAAACCATAGTGTTGGTGATCTACAGTGTTGTCATTCTTCTTTGAACACCAGCAAGACCGCTAACACCCTATTTCAACAATCACACTCCCTGTAATTGACATAATTAATATATAGTTTAGCTTCTCATTATAATTTGCTGTGGCCCACTGATGTTAACGATCGTAACTGAAAGGCTGCCTTCCAAACGTAAACATTCAGCCACGTGACATTCAGCCAAACTCTCGCGAGAGTTTTACATAAAACGGATCCTTTCTAGCCATAACCCGGTTATGGCTAGAAAGGATCCGTCTAGTGTAAAACTCTCGCGAGAGTTTGCAAGTCACGTGGCTGAATGTTTACGTTTGGCAGGCAGCCTTTCAAGTGGTCTTGCTGTTCAAAGAAGAATGACAACACTGTAGATCACCAACACTGCGGTTTATTTTTTATTCACACGCAAGTCAACGTTGTCACAGTAAAAGTCCCAAGATAGCTCCTGGTGCAATAAAATGTTCCCTTTCAGTGTTTTACTATTATCCTGCTGCATGAATGTGTATGTTGCATCATGTCACTGCTGTAGATGTTTTTTCCGAGCCGCTCCAACGAGAGTTACAACGAGAACGTGACGTCATATTTACACTAGACGGATCCTTTCTAGCCATAACCCCATAACCGTCCTTTCCTCCAGAGCGTCACGTGAAGCGACGTCCGTTTGTGATGACGCCGAACAGCTGTTCGTCTGACAGCAGCTCTGTCCCCGTTATTTTCACAAACACCCCCGCCACACATTTACTGACACAAACATTTGTATCATCTGTTGTAGACCCCAATAAATAAAATCAAATAAGAACTCATTCTCAAAAAAGATAAACGCCATTCTTAAAATGTATAAACGAACAATAGTTTGATTAATATTGATTAGAGTGCACAATAGAAATAAAATAATTGAGAGAAGAAAAAGATATATATTATCTATCAAAACCCAGTTAGACATTAACATTCATTGGATTGCACACTTTGTTTGTTTGTGTGGATATGTAGCACATTAACATTTTAATAGCACTTAATGACTGACTGAATGGGAATATAAGTAAATGACAATATAAAACGAAAAAAGCGATCATGAAAATGTTTCCAATAAATGAATAAAATGATTTTTGACCACTTTGTTGTTCAGATATATCACATATTTGTAACTAAATGATACATGAATTGAAACAAAAACACAGTTTAAACTCGTGAGTTTCATTTATTTTCTTCACTCCGCTGGGGTACTGCTCTCATGTCAAGAACAAGAAGCATGAGATCAGTGCATGCACTGCATCGTCCAATCAGTGAGCGATACACAGTAAGGGGGTGGGGCGAGTATCTGAGGATTTCATCGGAGGATGGACTGGTGGTTCCTCGATTATCGCTCCTCCATTATCGCTCCTCGCTCCTCGGTTCTCCGGCAGAAATAAGAGCCATGGGACGGTACTCATGATGGCGCAAACAAATCAACTTCCGGTGAGACAGAGGACCGAGGAGCGAGGAAATGAAAATAGTCGACCTGAGACAGGGCCTCTCTGTCACGTGAGCACATAGCCGCTCGCGGGGGTTTTATCTGCGCGCGAGGGTCATTTCATGCGCGTGTAAAAGCACATTTTCCGCTAGTGAGTAGCTTGTTTTGCGCGCTAGAATATTGACCCAAATCTCTCTCTCTCCATAACCGGCTGTTCTGTGATTCTCCAGATTCTACAGGTGGCCATTCTGCACACCTCTATATACACACACACACACACACACACACACACACACACACACACACACACACACACACACACACACACACACACACACACACACACACACACACACACACACACACACACACACACACACACACACACACACACACACACACACACACACACACCGAACTGCCCGATTACTCCCCCTTGTATTAGTTTTATCAAGGAAATGTCCGGTCACCAGGGTGCATGATGTGAGTCTGTTTGTGCTCTGCTCAGCTCCGCTCTATGTGTGTGTATTCTGAGTGTTTGTTTCCCTTTAAACCAGCTGCTGGCAGCAGGTACTCTGAGTCACAGACATTCATTCATAGATCAAAGGAGACTGGTTTACAGACTCTCCTGTTTTGCCAATCTGGTGCTTAAACAAATAGCTCTACACCCCTGGATGAAATGTCCATAAAATCGCCTAAATTCGAAATATATCTCAAATAGGCCTAATGTATACACTGTCATTTCCCCACGTAAACATAACAGTCTGCAATTAAATGGATTGTCTCCTGTGTGCTCCACTTCCTTCTTGGTGCACCAGTAACTTTTCTCAACCAAAAAAAAAAGTCGAGATAACGGGTTAGTTTCTCGTGCGCACGAGATACTCACCCGTTTTTTTTCTCTCTCTCTCTTTTTTTTTTTCTGGTCCCTTCAGTCGCTCTGTATAGTCCTGCTAATTTCCCTATTTTTATAAATGCAACAGTAATATCATTATGTATTTTTTATGTAACTGTAAGGGAATACCGTTTTTTTGTATCCTGATTACATTATCCCGCTACATGTAATCTGTTTCTCCCCAAGCATGCAGGTTTCTTTTATTTATAAATGTGCAAAAATACATATTTTCAGAGTGTCAGATATTCTCAGTAGTAGTAAAAACTGTAGCGTTTGTGGCTTACTGTTTCTCTCTATAGACTACATGGTGTTTCTGGTGTGTTGAAATCGTATTGACGATGATAGTAACATCTTATTGTGGTCATACTTTGCTCTGCCAACCCACAGATTGACCTTGAGGTCATAGTAGATGTTGTGAGCCTTGAACTGCACGCTGAAACCTTGTGCAACAGGTCTCTGAGGTTATTGTTAGATAATGTGGCTAACATCTGCTCTTGGGAAAAACCAGGGCAAATACAATGTATCCATCTTCTTAGTGAGAGATTTCAGTGAAAATAGGATAGATATCATCCCCGACTGATCTGACTAGACCGTCTGCCGTAACAAAACCCTCAATCCTGCCGGTTTAACACTGTGTCTGAGGAAGTGTGTGTATATGAGAAGGAGTGTGTTTAGGTGAAAGAAAAAAGGAGAGTGAGCTTCAGGTTACAGAACAGCCTGATCCTCTGGTAACAGGAGCTGAGGCTTCCTCGCAGAATGACAGGTTCCCACACCCTCCCATCACTTCACACTGGTTCTCACACACTCCCAGTCCTGCCTCTGGCACTCAGGTGTCACTGCCTGTCGCCAAGTCCCCTCACACACACCTGTGCGAGTGTCTGTGTGCAGAGGTCTCTACGTGTGTCCTTTCACCTGAGCAGCCAGGGAATTACATTTGAATACACACCCAGGCCTGGCCTGCTAAAAATTATGTTTCCAAACAACTTGATAGCATTTTCATTGACGTGTCAAGGAGAATGGTTTGTTCCAGATTAAGAGTGTTGTGAATGAATCATAGATTTGTTTGTAATTGGTCTGCGGAAGTTTGTGTAGGAACGATGTTGGAGTGGATTTAAACAAATACAGGACTTTCATCCATGGGAGCGCTGTTCGTGTCCCGAGCAAAACCAAATGTAGACAACTTTTTTTAAGTGTACGGTACATGTAAATAACTTCACAAACATTCTTTTTTTAGGAGACAACAGGATATGAGGGAAACAAAAAAAAAATGCACTGGTAAGGTAAACTAGGCCGATTAATAAGATGTGAAGTGCTTTGTAACTTTCACCCGCTTGAATGAATAGACAAAAAATATGAAGAAGGAGTTATCTCTGGGGCTGCTTCGCTGCCAGCTGTAGCACAAGCGCATTTTTGGTTGACAAATACAAAATGCAGGGGTAGACATTAAGGGTAAAATGCCACTGGCTCTCCGGGCCGGTGGAATTGTATTATCACTGGCTCCACCATTGTAACCACTGGCCCGGAGCATTCGTCCAAAAAAAATCGACTTATAATGAAGAAAATGAACACATTTGTTGCAATAGTAATTTATGGACTAACTACATTACTACTTGTACTACAACATTTGAATCATCAGTTCTTCCTCATTTCCTCGATTGTTCATATTTGGTTTATTAAAATAATGATATTGTGGTCATTGTTAAAAAATGTCAGCTATTATTATGAGTATTATTATTTGTATAATGCGCTTTCTGCCTTCCTGTCATTAGGAGTTAGACATGTAATGGCTATGTAGTAGATTAGAACCTTCATTATCCTAAACTGCTGGGGCATTTCCCTAAAGCCAATACCTTTATATTTTCTACTCTTCACTTACTTGTCAGCATAGGTCGGCATTGATGTATAGAGCCGACAGAAGACCTTGTTTATATTGCCATCATATTGAGAGGTGCAGTGACGTGTCCTAAAACCAGGAAGTATAAGCTGCTGGTTTCCTCGACAAAAAGCAATGGGATTTCTCCAAAGGGTTTTCGGAAAATAGCTGGAAATAAGGTCTGTGGAAAACAAACCTATTTGATAAATGCACGTTTTGTTCAGCCGTATAATCTCCACATGTCTACCCTACTTTTATAATTTTCAAATCATAAATCTAATCGATAGATTATAAAAAGGGTTTTAGGACGCGTCACTGCACCACTAGAAGCCAACTCTATCGATCAAGCTGGCTGAAACTTTCTCTCCCTCTTCTTCTCATGCTCCCTGTCACTCTCCTTTAACTCCTCCGGTGACTTTCTTTTATTTGAAGATTGTTTTTTGCCCGGCGCTTGGCCGGTTACCGCTGATATTAAAAACATTAATGGCGAATGGTTAGGTGGCGCGATAGTCTGTAGTGAAGGAGCGCGCTCCCGCTCACGGGAGCCTGCTCGCGCTCCACTCCGCAGCAAACAGCCGTTTGCTTTTCACCCTACAACGACAACCGACTCACAAAACGCTATGTTGTAGTGTTAATAAACGAAAAAATTTAAATAAATTGCAAGTCAAAATACCAATACCACAGGACAATTCTTTTTTTTTTTAAAGCAATATTTTTTGTTGCCCGAGCGGGCAAGTGGAAAATACGTTATGCTGGCCCGGGGTGTCTAAATAGTGCTTCCGGGCCAGCGGGCCAATTATAATGTCGAGCCCTGAAATGGATTCACAAATGCCTGATCGAAAGTTGTCAATGTTAAAGAGATATTCACAAATTCCTTTTGTTTATTTGTAAATTAATTATAGTATTCACCGATCTTTATTTTGTTTTTGAAAATACTTTTGCGTATTTGCAGATCCGTTTTTTTTTTTTGCTAATTTATTTGAGAGTTTGCAAATCTTTGGATGGTGTTTTACTAAAAATCACATATTTACACAGAAATTATTTTTAAGTTCACACAAATATTTATGAGACAAATCTAAGCCCATACACAAAATACAAATATGAAACTGAAAAGCAGCGTATGCGCTCTTTAAGTTAAAAGAATGGTTTGCACTAAAGGACAGCAAGTATTCAAATACTGCTTGTCCTCGCCAACGTTGGTAAATGAACACACCGATGTAAAAAATACTTTGTTATTTTAATCACCTTAAACTTGGACTTGGGCAAGATGAAAACAGGCATCGAGAAATCACTTATTATGTTTTGAACACACACATGAGCACAATTGAAACGCATTAACAGATTTGCAATGACGTGTTTTATCACACACTTATAGAGGGTATAATAACCAGCATTGTAATATCTGACAGGCATCGAGCCACAATAGAGATTTGTTCTCTTTGTTACGCTCAATTCAGTTGTGAGCGACGAGGTATTAAATCAAGAGAGAGAGCGAGCGAGGCGCAGGCGAAGGGAAGGATATTGAGAGAGCTAGTGTATAACACAAGTGCTTAGAGATGATGTCAGTGATCGAGCCCAGCTGTGCTGCCATGATTTGGTGTTGGAGCCTTTGTTTCTGTGAGCTGAGAGAGTGTGAAAATCTGTGCAACCTTACCAAAGTGTGTATGAGTGTCAAAGGAAAAAGAAAGAGAATGTCTGCTGAAAAGCTCAAACACAGTCTGCATCCGGCCTCTGGAGAGAGCTGCAGGCACTACTGACAGAACAGCCACAATATAGTGGACCAAATTCACTTTGCTGCTTTTCATTCATCTATACAGTTCCATTCAATGGATGGGGCTTTTTCTTGAATATTTTTGAAACAAATGATAGGAGGGAAACAAACAAGTGTAAGTAACAACTTGAATGCATTCCTGTGTTTCAGTTTCAGGATCTGGTATTGTTCCTGTAGACTCACCGTCAAACTGTCATGGCTTACTGGGACAATAGAAAAAATGTAGCCAAACACTAAAGTTTAGTGGTCACATTTGTGAGAATTGTTTTTTATGTCATACTTCAGACAGGTAGAACAAAAGAAACGGGCAAATATAGAAAAGTATTTTAAGGGGCAGTATAATGATTATTTTCAGGTTCATATTTGTGCTTTAAGCCTCTACTGTGAAATTTTCAGATGCTTTATTGTTCATGTTTTCACCCTCTGTCTGAAACCAGAGCCCAGTCTTTTCTCATAGCTGTTAGCTGCCCAGCTTTGCTGTGACTGGTCAACCACTTAGAGATGTTAACCTATCACGTGCAATGTGTTGGAGCACTAGCCAATAGAAGTGCAAGTGTTGTGTAGTGATATCACTGCTGTATGTTGCGGAAGTAAACAAAGGAGTCAAATTGAGGCGTTTCAGAAAGGGGGCAAAAAAAAACATTGTAGATAGTATTGAATATCAGACTGATATAAATAAACTTGTGTTTCACTTACGAGAATATAAGGATTTAACATCTGAGTTGTGGTTACAACTGACTAGTTCATGATATTGAAAGTGGGGGCTAATCCCACATTTTTGAAGGTTATTGACATTTTAAATATAAGACCTGCTGGAAGGATGGCGTGAATCATTGCAAGCATGGCAAGTTTCTCAAGGAGATAGTTTCTGCTGCCAGCTCCACTGACAATGTTTTTGCAGGAAAATTATAACACTTCCAGCCAAGAATAAATGGCGCGACCATCTGGGCATTCTAATTCCTCTTTCTTAATGGAACTGCCATCCAGAACATGCTGTGTTGGAACTGCCATCCAGAACAAGGCCTTCTATTCAATCTGTGGGGAAATGTTAGGGCATTATTCCGGGATATGAGGCCTCACTGCCAGACTGTCCTGACCTGTTGGAAACAGATAGGCATTCTTTCCTGGATTCGAAACGTCTCAGAGAAACTTGACATTTGTTTTTCCTGTTCTATTTCTAACTCCTAGGGAATAGTCGAAAACCATGTTCATTCATATTCAAATGCTCAAATGCAAAAGGCTGACATTTACCTTCCCAACACCAAGATGTGATTGCACAGCAGTGTTTCCGGAACAGGAGGCCTCCAGAATAATGGGCTGACCAATGGTAAACCTTCGATAATGGCCGTTATAAAGTAATAAGTTATTAGGCCACTAAATGTGCAAGGAGATTTCTGGTTCTGACTCTGGTTCCAAAAGTTCAAACCTTTAGTGAAGAACCAATGAAGGTTTATTCCAAATAAATCACATTGTTCAAATCCATATTGTATGATGACGGTTCAATATACACTTGATGATACCAATATATAACACTGCCTGAAGTTAATGACGACTAGACTTTATACAGGCTAAAATGGTAACACATTGTATATTAACATAGTCAAGAACATATATGGATCCATGTCTTGCAGACTTACTTCTACTTCTACTTGCTACCATCTGCATTATGGCATTTTTTTAATGTGATTATATGCCTAAATGGAATTTTAAGAGTTTTGAGCACCAGGAAAATCTCAAACATTTATAATTTACAACTTCCAAAGGTCTAAGCATTGTGAGCTGTCTTCTCATTAGCAGGGGTGTATGGGAAACCTCTTTTCTGTTGATGACATCTTGTAACACATTGACAAAGATCAGTGGACTTTAGCCTGTTAGCCTGACCCCTGGAGTGGTGGACCTCAGGGTCAGTAAACCACACACATGATTGGTCATTGGAGAAGTTTAGTGGTCAGTTCAAGGCCACATTTAGAGTTCTTGTTACTAAGAGATCAAGTGAATGATCTGATGATTGGGGATTGTGTTACTATTTTGTGAGATTTAGCCCCCCAAACAAATGCATGTGTGTGCTTGTTAAATTCTCAGCTGATACTTCACAGATCCACAGATTCAGAAAACACCTACTGCTTTGACCTAATCCCTCATGCACTGTTAATCTCACACTCTCATACACACACACCATCATACGCGCACCTGGGAATTAAGCCGAGACAACCCATTGATAAAGCAACGAGATGATGTATAGTGTTAGAAATTAAAATCAATGTTTTAATGGGGAGATGTAGTTTAAACATGCCGTCAGTTTTAATGCTCTTTTATACTGAAAAACCAGAAATTCTTGTGCACAAGCAGTTAAGCTTTTATTCTGAAAATCCTTCATCTCCGGTTAGCATTTAGCATGTGGCTAATATACGATTTCCTAAAGAGGTGAATTTAGTAGCGAAATGATATGGAGTGGTGCAGACCAAAGCCCACTGATTTAACACTACAACTATAGATGTCGAGATACTACCATGCTGAATATTAAATGAAGGTACAGTTTATTTGAATACATTATTGTTTACAGACGAGAGTAGCATGTGACAACATCCGGAATGACCGGAAACCAAACGAGCCGAGAAGTATTGTTTAGAGTATTGATTACAGCGTTTAGAATGTGTTAAATGAAAAGTGATGAAAGAGAATATGAGGAGAAACGGCGTGTTAAGCATATATTGAATGTGAAAAGAACCTATCCTCTGTTTAAATGCAATAACGGACATTGGAGACGAGGTGAGCCGGCTGGCGGGGAGGAGCCAGCAGAGGATATATAAACAGCACCGGAGGAGAGATCCAGTCTCTTCTCTTCCCTATCGAGGAGAGCCAGATCACAGCTGTTTGTCTGACTGAACAATATTCTGTCTGTAACACTACCGCGCCTTTTTTAATTAAAGTACCCAATTGAACTTTCACAGAGACTCCATTTAGTCTCCTATTTTAAAGCTTCTCTCCTGGTCGGGAGAATAACGAACACAGTTAACAATCTATAGGCATAATGATACCAGGCTAAGGCCCTGGCCTCACGAGGACGAAAACGGTCGTTTGCATTACTGTTTAGTGTCATATAGACAGGGGTGCACATAAGTGGTACGCAGGTGCGCGGCAATAATCTGAAATGCGTACCGTCACTTGTGTCACAAAGCGCACCTGCGTACCGACGTACTTGTGAAGCTTTTCCAGAAGGCGGTTAGATCACCGGACGACAGAGTCGGTTTCCGTGTGCGAAGACAGGGCTGCTGTTAACGTCGGTCTGTACAGCAGCACAGCGCTAAACAGCTGATCACAACGTTCACGCGCTCTTTGGTCGTCGTCCCCCAGATCGGGCTTCATACTCCACTAGCAGAAATCGGGAGAAATGCGGGAGAAATATGACCCCGGGAGGAAACAGGGAGAGGGCAATGAAATCGGGAGTCTCCCGCGAAAATCGGGAGGGTTGGCAAGTATGCCTCGGACGGACTATTCTGCAGAGACACGGCGGATTAACATGCGAAAGTCTTCGTCCTACCCAGCCTGATCCCACCTCCTCTTACCTCTTTATGCCACTTCACCCCTGAAGACCTGATGAGCAACGGACAGGCAGACAAAAGAGACTAAGACTTGTAATGATCGTGTCAGTCAGACAGATTGTAGCAAGGGAAGAGAACAGAGCCCTTCATTGCAAGTGGATGATGAATGTGAGTGGAATTTGTCTATGTAATCAGCTGTTTTCATTTTAAATCTTTGGAATATGTTTGCAAGTGTATATCCCACTCCTTCCCTATGCCCGCTGCAACATTTTTAAGAAGACTACATATTGGTCCAAGGACATTTTAGCTAACATGCTAACGTTTTACTATTGTGTTGTGTCTCGTCAAATGTGTTAGTTCTGTCATGTATGATGTCTGTCATTTCATGTCTGTTTATATTAGGTCATTTAATCTCTAGTCAGTCTCTGTGTTTATTGTCATGTCACGTTTTCCATTTCCTGTTTTATTTTGTGCTTACCTCTTGTCATGAGTTTAAATTGTTAACATAGGTTCAGGAGCATGGCCACGCCTAAAACGCCACCTCGAACCACGGCCACCCCTATTTATATCCGGCAAAACTTCCGACCACTGCTTGTCTCCATCCTGTCAAGGACTGAAAGCCAGACCGTGATTCACGCCGCGCGTCGTCACGGTTCAAACAAGCTAAACGCTACCAGGAGAACATTCAACTCACCATGGATCCCGAACTGCTGATCAACTCACCGGAGTCAGATGAAGATCTCTTCGACATCGGCTACCCGCCATCCACGTTTCAGCAGTTGCATCTAAGCCAAGCATCCTAACGGAGCCGCGTGCGCTCGGCAATCAGTGTCCCACACACCAGCTACCACCGTTCCCACTCAAGCTCCCCCAACGAGACACCTCCAACTCCAGAAAGGTCCCAGGCTTCGTCTACTCCGCCAGCGAGAGCAAACAACCGGGACCGCAACAGGCACAGCCAGCTCCAATCTCCCCACCAACGGCAGCCTGCCTCATTAGCAGCCCCCGGCCGATCGCAGCGGCGCACTCGACACGCCTCTCGGACGGAGCCGCGCTCCGAAACGGAGCCCGAACTCAGGAGCCCAAACTCAGGAGCCCGAACTCAGGAGCCCGAACTCAGGAGGTGGACAGTCATTCAACTCCAACGTTTCCTGAAAGAAAACTGCATCCACTTTCACCGAAATGACAACAAGGCTAGACTGTTCAACCTCTACAAAGCCTACAGCAGCACAACGGCAAGAACAACGAGACACACAGCTCTTCCTGCTCCAGAGCCAACCATCACGCGCCGCGCGCGCACCACGGGTCGTGACGTCACAGGCCTCCGTCCTCCTCCACGGACACAGCCCGACTCACCAGCAGCAGCGTGGCGTGGGGAAAAAATTAGGGGAAGCCAATAATACGTCCTTTCTTTTGGGGTGGGGGGGGGGGGGGGGGGTGGTCAATGTAAACGTAAGCAGATGAGTGATTACAGCGCCCGGTATCATTTTACACACATTTGTATCATACAGATGCAGGACTTACACACGCCTGTTATCTGACCGACAGGTCCGCACGCACTCTCCAGCCGGAACTCTAATAAGCATTCATTCACAAACTAAATCAGGAGACCTTTAACGTTTTACGTCCCCGGTTCGCTCTTTTGTTCCTCGCTGTACACAGCTCCAGTTTGGGCATTGGCCTGTCATCAGATTGTATTTGTTGTTGCTGCTGCAGCGGAAGTTTAGTACAATTATTTTTGATTAAATACTCCAAATCTGCACCCTCCATAATTGCACTTGCTTCAGGTGCTTGCTACTTTCTAACGGCGGTTAGAGTGCTGCAGTGACGCTATCTATCTTCTATCGATTAGATTTATGATTCGAAAATTATAAAAGTAGGGTAGACATGTGGATATTATCCGACTGAACAAAACGTGCATTTACCAGGTTCGTTTTCCACTGACCTTTTTTCGAGCTATTTTCCAAAATCCTATGGAGAAATCCCATTGCTATTTTGTCGAGGGAAACCGAGCGCAGCTTACTTCCGCTTTTTGGGACGCGTCACTGCACCACTAAATTGATGCGATTTGATTGGATTGTGAGGCAAGGGAAGCCAGCCGCCTCTGGCTTCCCTTGGCATGGCCCTGACCAATCACAGGTTGGCAGGGGCATGACGTGAGCCTCATCTGATTGGTCAATCCCTCCATTTTTTTTCACCAAGGGAAGCAAATTTCGGCTGGCCTCCTCTCGCAACAGAGAGTGCAATCTACTGTTTCACCATAACATCTAGAGGGGCGCTGTTTCACTCTTTGTAAAATACTCAATGAGAATGGGGGAGAGACGGGCCGGCAGCAACACACAACAAAAAAATTCCGAAACTAAACGAAGTGTTTTTATTTATTTATTAAAACTATAACTACAATCCGAAAAAACAGGGGAAGCCTGGCTTCCCTTGGCCTCCAGGAGAAAACGCCACTGCTCACCAGCGGCGCCTAGTGGGGGCCAGGTCGTATTGCCCTCTGTGCCTGCTCTCTCTGTGTCTGACATGTCGCAGCTCCAACACACTCTCACTCCATAATCGTCCAGGAGCGACGTTTGGTCAGGGTCCCGTGGCGTGCAGTGGTGACGTTCCTAGGCTCCTTCAGCTTCATAAAGGGACGCAAATAGCTTTCAACTGATTACAATGTATTCCCATCTGCGGCGGGATTTGATGCTCATGGAAGCACGGCATTCGTTTGTGTCGGCTGCCCTTAAAGGCAATGTTAGCGTCCATTCCCATTGGATAACGGAGAATTGTACACCCGGAAGTAAGTATTCCCCTTACTGTCGATTGATTTTACAGTGATATCTGCACTACTCATCCACTAAAAAACACCAAATTATCCTTGTTAATTACACAACATTGATTGGTTTAAATTGTGTGCAATGCTTTTGTATTTTCCCCTTCGATTCGGAGAAACAAATATTTTTTCGGAGTAAAGGATGGCAGAAGACACTACACTACCCAGAATCCCCAGCTATCGTTTAGGACCACACCTTGTGCTCTGTTTGACAAACCCCGTTTTTTTTCACCATTCATTCCAATGGCTGGCGTCTATGTCATGTGATCTTCAAATTTCTGTGTACAGAAAAAAAAAACATGGCCGAACTTCGTTTTATTCTCGGTGGGAAATGCCTATTTTAAAGTTAGTTTGGCCATTAAAATGCGTTTTGATGTCATTTGATGCGAGAAATATGAGTTGTTATTTCAGATTATGTGTGCAGTGCCAGTGGATGTACATGATCTTTAGTTTGCTAGTTATTACGAAGATTACTTCAGGAAATTGCGTCCATAGAACGTTTTCATTGTTACCAAGGTGGTTGCTAGGGACGCTGCTATCGATATTATTTCTGTTATGTTGTGTAACTGTTTAATGGGTTTATCTTTATTGCTACCCCCTTCCCCGTCACTGTATAGTGTTGGTCCACAGCGCAAACGTATTAGTTTAACAAAATCCGCATCTAAAGATACGTTATTTTCCCCTGTGCAATTCTATTCTCACATCTCACATCACATCGTCATTAACAAAATAGACCGAAAACATTTAAAAAAAAAATAATAATACTTTATTCCGAGTGTGCCTTCTTTTCTCTTTGAAAGTCATCACATAACGGCATTGTAATACACGGTTCGGCTACATTAAATATTACATGTCTTCCGTAGTTCTCTATTTATAGAGCCCTGATGAGAAGACTTCTAGACAAACATGAGGAACTGCCGCCAACACTGAAAACGTGACGATGATCATAAATATATCAGCAATTAAACAACATCTTACATTTCTTTTCACACAATACGTCTCTTTGCAGGATCAACACTAATTCGGCTGACTTTTATATTTGATCCAATTGGTAGATAGGCTGTAATTACACCATATAGGTGCACAGCTGATATAAAGGGACACCTGGTGGTCCCAGCAGAATTTGTGTGATTATACTAAATGATTTATAAATAAACACCACTGCATATTTACAACTGTTACACATGCTGATGTAACGCAAATGTTTCCAACTTGGGATCAATAAAGTATATCTTATCTTAAGATGATCGATGGCTACTGCCATATTTGCAAAAGTTGCCTCTGAACCTTGACAAGTGCAGGTTTTAGGCTTATCAATTAATGTAATGTAATGCAATGTAATGTTATCAATTAACAACAGGAGGGGTCACAAACATAAGACCAGCTGTTAAATAAAGCTCTTCTGACCTTAGCTGGCATGTGGGTATATATATTAATGCTGCCCATTATGGGCACAAGCAATTTTCACCCATTTATTAATTATATGTTTTAAATTTGAGTGTTTCCTATCCCCTAAACCTCCAGGGATGTACACAGTATACTGGCAACTTCTTATTATGGGAAATACGAAAACGTCTTTTAAAACTACAACTCCCAGTAGAGACGTGCCATATATAGAGAACATGTTGCGAAACACAATATCGATAGCAGCGTCCCTAGCAACAAGTAACAAGTAGTTTATAATAATAAAAGGCATTAAGAAAAAGGCATTTTAAACAGTCATTAAAAAGCAATACAATCTACCTGCATTGCATTACTCTAAACGTGTAATAACGTGCTTTAACCAGTAGGTGGTTTGGGTTAAAAAGCTGTCAAGTTTAAAGTGTTAACAAAATAAAATATACTGCTGTTTCTGGTTTAGTTTACGACGGATATATGTAGTTATTGTTTTGATATTTGTAACACAAAAGTGATGGAAAAAACCCACAGCAACACAGAAAAGATGGTCTTAACATGACCCAGCGGTCTAGTAGTTAATAAAAAACAATAATATCAAAACAAAATGTTACTACTAACTTTATTGTGAAATTCAAACTGAACGGTAAAAGAATAGTTTCCGGTCTATTCTGAGCCCGATCTCTGTAGATAAATAAAAATAAAGAACTACGACAGATGTGTAGTATATTTAATGCAGCCGAACCATTTATTACAATGCATTCATGTGATGACTTTCAAAGAGTAAAGCAAGCACTGCTGAATAAAGTATGATTTTATCTTTTACGAAACGTTTTTTTTCATATGGAATGCAGTTGGAGGCAGGGGCGGATCTAGAAAAATATTCATGGGGTGGCAAGAGGGTGGAAGGAGAATTTCAGGGGTGGCATCCCCTGGCAGAAGTATATGCTTATTTAATCGCAGTTAATGTTAGTTGGAAAGCCACAATATTAATATTTTAACTAAATAACATTTGGTGACACTATTGTGGCACATCAGTAAAGCCTTAAATATAAATATATAAGGTTGCAGGCTTAATTTAATTAATTTTAACTGAACAATAACTGAATGATTTTGTCTAACTCTTAGACCAGCATGGGTACCAAATCTATGCAGACTGCTGCAATAAGTACGTTAATTAACTGTCTCATCGATGTGTGTCTGTATGAATATGATATTATTAACAATCATATACTTCCTATCAGCTGTCAATTACTGTTAAGATTCACATATTATGATAATCATATGTTATTATTAAATAAACTATTTTTTTTGGAGGAGTTAATGATGAATGTTCCTCAAGATGCTTGCTCACCCTCCATCAAATTGAAAGACAAGTAATTACTATCATATATCAAAAGATTCAAAGGAACAGTTCAGCGCCCCACAACTTCATTGCAAACAGTTACAACCTTGACTTTACATCAGAAAGAACAAACATTAAAGAAGTGACTAACTGCATCAGTTAGGGTTAAAAAAAACGTGTATTCAGATAAAACATATACATCGCTGCAGTTATTATCCAGTGGAATGCCCTTACCTACTGGCCTAGTTAAATCAAAGTGGTTACTTTTTTTTGGCTGGGCAGTGTAGTTTTACACACCGTCTTATTTGACTTTCTCTGGAGTTAAAACTGTTTTCTGGGGGCAGACCCCACAAAGAAAAAATATATTCATACGTAAGGTCATCATCTTAACAGTTTATTATGCTCATCGAGTCATCCGTGAGCAGAGCATCAAGTTGGCATGCCTATTACAGCTGAATGAGGCGATTACCATTGTTTTCAGCAAAACGCCTCACAAACTGATTAAGATTTAAAGCTATGGTGCATTTTGATTCAATGCTGAGTACAGCCTGAAGAACATATCGAGGATTAAAAAACTAATGTCACAACAGGACTTAGAAAAGCTTGTCCATGCTTTTATCTTTAGTAGACTCGACTACTGCAATAGTGTATTCACAGGGCTGACAAAGAAATCCATCAGAAAGCTGCAGCTGATTCAGAACGCTGCTGCACGTGTCCTCACTAACATTAAAAGAGTGGATCACATCAATCCGGTTCTAAATCTTTACATTGCTTTCCAGTCGGCCAAAGAATTGATTTTAAAGTAGCTACTATTGCTAGTTTTTAAATCATTACATGGTTTAGGACCAAAGTATATTGTTGAACTCCTACATAAATACGAGCCATCAAGGTGCCTCAGGTCTTCTGGGACGGGTCTGCTATCGGTTCCGAGAGTGAAAACAAAAAAAGGAGAGAAAGCATTTAGCTATTATGCCCCGACAATCTGGAACAAACTACCCAAATCATGCACGTCCGCAGAAACGCTTACTATTTTTAAATCAAGACTAAAAACATATCTCTTTGGCTGCTTTTAATTGAGATGCTCATATTCACACTACAGTATGCCTTTTAAACGTATTGTATACCTGTGGTGTTTATTTTTATTTATTATCTTTGCTTTGTAATGCCTGTTGTAAAATGCCATTATATATGTGTTTTTACTGTATTTATCCTAAAAAGTCTTTTAATTTCTTTTGTAAAGCACTTTGAATTGTCGCATACAGAAAAGTGCTATATAAATAAACTTGCCTTGCCTTGCCTTACAGCCAAACTTAACAGTCTCTTCTCTGTCATTGTAGACTGCAAACACCTCATTCCTCCCGTCTACTTGGATCCAAAATGCTTCTCGTTTTACGCTGTCCCCCCGTTCAAAGGAAATCGCCGCCAATCATATTTCCAGGCTCGCGCCAGGGCCGGGAGAGGGGTTACAAGGCTCACGTCTTGTGCTGCATTCACTTGCACTCGGACATTAGAGATTTTCTCTCATAAATGTCTGATGAGCCACAACTTTTCTTTCAAAACAAAGCTGTCAACTGGGGTGGCAGCTGGGGTGGCAAGGCATTTTTCTGAGGTGGCAGCTGCCACCCCGTGCCACCCCGTAGAACCGCCACTGGTTGGAGGTCAACCAATCACAGAGCTTGAGAACTAATCACAGGGTTTGTCAAACAGAGCACATGGTATAGTCCTAAACGATAGCTGGGGATTCTGGGTAGTGTAGTGTCTTATGCCATCCTTTACTCCGAAAAAATATTTGTTTCTCCGAATCGAAGGGGAAAAATACAAAGCATTGCACACAATTTAAACCAATCAATGTTGTGTAATTAACAAGGATAATCTGGTGTTTTTTAGTGGATGAGTAGTGCAGATATCGGTGTAAAATCAATCGACAGTAAGGGGAATACTTACTTCCGGGTGTACAATTCTCCGTTATCCAATGGGAATGGACGCTCACATTGCCTTTAAGGGCAGCCGACACAAACAAATGCCGTGCTTCCATGAGCGTCAAATCCCGCCGCAGATGGGAATACATTGCAATCAGTTGAAAGCTATTTGCGTCCCTTTGAGCGTCACAACTGCACGCCACAGGACCCTGACCAAACGTCGCTCCTGGACGATTATGGAGTGAGAGTGTGTTGGCAGCTCATGTAAACCTTTCTCTCATCCCTGTGCTCACAGGCTTCACAAAATCCCTTTGCACATACATCCCTTCATCCCTCCATCCCTTCTTCTTCTTCTCTACCTTCAGCAGTCCACAGCAACCCAGCTTCTGCTTACCTTCCTCCTTTAGCAGCTAACCCCGTAGCAACAGCGCCTCACCCAGTAACCCAAGGGGCCATGCTACATGCTAACTCATTAGCCGACTCTTACCCAGTACCTTCTTTCCCAACTGGTATATCCTTTTCCCCTCCCCCTCCCCCCATCCCTTCCCCAACACCCAAATGTTTTTCCTCCCTGTGCAACCAGCTACACTCTAGCCACAGCAACAACACCCATCCAGCCGCCTCCTCAGTCTATCGCCCCTCCCCCGTGTCCCCCTTCTTGCGCCAGCAGATTCTCCTAGGTAACTACGTAGACTTGGCTCAGCTACTACAGCCATCAATCATCGACACTAGCCAGCCCAGGGAAATGCCAACTTCGGTTTAGTCCAGCTGCGAAATCCATCACCTCTGAGGTCTAAGGACTTAACCCCCGCAGAGTTCGCCCTAGCTTTCCCTTTACCGCGACGTCATCTGCTCAGTCTATCCCACACGCAGAACCGAGTTAGACGAGTACCTCCTCATAGAGCTCGACATGGCCTTACGCTTCGGAGGCTCAGGTTTTTCAACCTACCACGTCCACTTTGCTAGCCAAGCCGCCGGCGCATCAAGCAGTTCAACCAGGAAACATACTGGGGAGCTCCGGACTCCGAGCTTTACTGCCGCATCTTCGCAGCGCGCAAATCCCTCTCTTGCCAATTATGCGGAGCCCCCTCCCACCCGGCCTCAGCATGCTCAGTCAGCGCCCCAACACCCGAGCCACCCCGCTCACTCCCCTTTCCATCAAGAGGCAACGCCTCAACCTTCAACCGCCTGTCACCTGCCGCATCCCCTCCTCCCATCATCCCTAGGCCCGCAAACGAACGTTCACCAGCCAACGCCCCCGTTTCAAAGGGCGTCGACAGACGCGGAAGGCCAATCCTCTACCAGGGAGGCAGGACGGAGTGCAACAAATTCAATGACCTAGGCTGCTCTCCTTCTAGCTGCCTCCTCATGCACATCTGCTCTTTCTGCGGCGGCGCTCATGCCAGGAGCACCCGCCCTCACAACCCAACTACACCAGCAGATTGACTAGCACGGCACCTCGACACCCATCAAGATAAGCAACTAAGCTACCGCCTCAGTGAATCATCCAGATAGTTTGTTTACTTTCTCACCAATGGCTTCACCCATGTTTTCCACCCAGGCATAGCAATACTGCCTGACACATCTCACATCTGCCACAACCTTCAGTCCGCTTTAACAGAACCTCTCACCTTCGACACCTTACTGGCGAAGGATTCATGATAGGCCATTCGATAGTCCCCCCTTTCCAGTGTCCGCATCAGTCCAGTAGGCATAGCTACTCGGAAATACTCCAGGAAAAGAGGCTCATAATAGACCTGTCTTCTCCACACGGCTTAGCCATTCCAGTGTTGTGTCAAATTATGCACCCCCGTCATGAAATGCACCCCTTATCACGGGAACGCGCATTTCTAAATGACACGTTTACACCTTAAAACGATGTTTAAAACGAAAAGTAAACGTTCAGGTTTTTTTTATTAATGGTCATTTTCAGACTGTGAGTTGTTTAGTGGTAGCTCATATAGTCTTGATTATTCTGTTTTAACTTTTCGCTCCGTATTTGATGGTACTGTAGTGGTGTCGAAATTCATTCGTCACTTCCTTTCCAGTTTTTGTTTTTTTTAATCTTTCTTTTTATTATTATTGTTACATCCTGTCTCTATAAACGTGCTTTAAAATGTATTTTTTAATTTGACATAGTTGTCATCTAATAATCAAAATATATGTTTATGTTACATAGTCTTTGTCAGCATATCTTTGCCACGCTATGCACCCCTTGCTATCTTACATAATAAAAGTGTCAAATACATGAAACTTGCTCCATTTATTGGTACCAGTCCTAGAACCATACCCTGAAAAATGCTTGAGGGTGGGAATAAGAGAACCATCTTTTCGGGGGGGGTGCATTTTATGACAGGCCTGGCCATCACAATATGCCTCCCCTTGCTATCTTACAAAATAAAAGTGTCACATACATGAAACTTGCTCCATTTATTGGTACCAGTCCTAGAACCATACCCTGAAAAATGCTTGAGGGTGGGATTAATAGAAACCTCTGTTGGGGGGGGTGCATTTTATGACAGGCCTGGCCATCACAATATGCCCCCCCTTGCTATCTTACCAAAATAAAAGTGTCACATTCATGAAACTTGCTCCACTTATTGGTACCAGTCCTAGAACCATACCCTGAAAAATGCTTGAGGGTGGGATTAATAAAAACCTCTTTTGGGGGGGGGGGGGGGGTGCATTTTATGACAGGCCTGGCCATGCGAACGGGCCATGCCTGAGATCGCATGCTGTAGTTTTATTAAATGTGCCAACTGCTAGGACTGTCTTAGTGAAGATAGCATTTAGATGTCCACTGTCTTGGAACAGTCTGCAATTTAAATGGAAACTGAGCAATCTGGTGCCACTAAATGTTTTTAAAGGTCGGTTGGATGCTACTCAATCGGAAGCTGTTGGTACCTGTTCATGTGGATAGTTATGTAAATTGTAATCCCTGTAATGATGCTGTAAGATGTCCTATTGTTATTCTGTTTATGTTTTTTTATGTTTCATGTGGAACTTACTTGAGCAGGTCTCCCTTGAAAAAGAGATCAATGATCTCAATGGGATACACCTGGATAAATAAAGGTTTGAAATGAAGTGACATATTATCCATACTAAAATGGTGTACATTATCACACATAAAATAAACATTCATTTTGAAGATTTATTAGATTTGTATAGGCAAAGTTTAATATAAGAAACCTTGCAGTCTCCCCTTATTATAGCCCAGATCAAGAAAGAATGTAATGCATGTAATTATCTTATATATGCGCACATATCTGTCTACTGGATTAATTTTGCGCATTACCAACACAAGCAACTTGCACCCCACTCGTTCCCGCGTCCCACAGTCATTAGTGACGGCGCGAAAACCAATTTGTGGTACAGCCGACAATTACATAGTGAAGCTTGCTCTGGTAAAATGGATAACAATTTGTACCAAACCATTGTCGATTACAAGCGCAAAGGCCAGTATCCGCTAGACAGCACAAAGACATGTAAAAATGAAATAAGAAGAAAGGCTTCCACTTATGTCCTGGATGGTGAGTTTTTGATTGATTGTTTAAGTAGCCTATTCACAGACACTCCAATCAAGTCAATATGCGGATTGTATAACTGTCATTTATTTGATGTCAACGAATATTACAATTTATGTTAAAGATGGAGCCCTGTATTACATGAAGGGTAAGGCCACCAAGACCAAAGTGGTCAGAGGCGCGGAGGAGGCAAACGCGATCTTTCTAGATTGCCACGATAGCGCCACAGGTGCTCATACAGGCCAACACAGGACCTGAGACGCCATGTCGAAAAGATTATTTTGGCCTGGGATGTCTTCTGACATACATAAATGGGTAAGCATGCACTGCAACTGCTGATAAGCAAGCTGTTAACTTTTTATAGCTTCAGCTTATCGCAGATAAAGTTAAATACCCTGCCTACTTGCATTTAAGTTTATGTATTATTTCCTTAAATTACAGAAATGTAAGAACCTGTTCTATTTGGTCTGGTCCTGTGTGAACTGACAGAAAAATGTATTCAGATAGTTAACCTGTGTATGTGTTTTGAACAGGTGTCAGAATGTGCAGTGTGCCTGTCATAAAATGCACCTCCCCCCCCCCCCCCCCCAAAAGATGGTTCTCTTATTCCCACCCTCAAGCGTTTTTTCAGGGTATGGTTCTAGGACTGGTACCAATAAATGGAGCAAGTTTCATGAATGTGACACTTTTATTTTGGTAAGATAGCAAGGGGGGGCATATTGTGATGGCCAGGCCTGTCATAAAATGCACCCCCCCCAACAGAGGTTTCTATTAATCCCACCCTCAAGCATTTTTCAGGGTATGGTTCTAGGACTGGTACCAATAAATGGAGCAAGTTTCATGAATGTGACACTTGTATCTTTGTAAGATAGCAAGGGGGGGCATATTGTGTTGGCCAGGCCTGTCATAAAATGCACCCTCCCCCAAAAGATGGTTCTCTTATTCCCAACCTCAAGCATTTTTCAGGGTATGGTTCTAGGACTGGTACCAATAAATGGAGCAAGTTTCATGAATGTGACACTTTTATTATGTAAGATAGCAAGGGGTGCATAGCGTGGCAAAAATATGCTGACAAAGACTATGTAACATAAACATATATTTTGATTATTAGATGACAACTATGTAAAATTAAACAATACATTTTAAAGCACGTTTATACACACAGGACGTAACAATAATAATAAAAAGAAAAAAACTGGAAAGGAAGTGACGAATGAATTTCGAGACCACTACAGTACCATCAAATACAGAGCGAAAAGTTAAACCAGAATAATCAAGACTATATGAGCTACCACTAAATAACTCACAGTCTGAAAATGACCATTAATAAAAAAAAACTGAACGTTTACTTTTCGTTTTAAACATCGTTTTAAGGTGTAAACGTGTCATTTAGAAATGCGCGTTCCTGTGACAAGGGGTGCATTTCATGACGGGAGTGCATAATTTGACACAACAATGGCATTAACAGCGTCATTCCAAGCCCAGACTTTTCGATGCAATACGCAAACATCGACCACGCCATCGCCCTCATCCGCTCAGCAGGCCGTGGAGCATGGCTCTCTAAGGTGCTGCTCACACGGGAATGTTTGCGTTTATGCACAGTATGCATTTTCAAAAAAGTCTTCCGTTCACATGCATTCGTTTCATTTAACGTGTCTGTTCAAACGAGACCGCTGGAAACGCTGTAGTACATATGCCGGGACTGTAAGTGGCGCTGTACTTCCACACGAGACCGCTCGAAAGCGCTGGACACGCTGTATTACATATGCCGGGACTGTAAGTGGCGCTGTAACTTCCGCCACAAAATACACCAAAAGCAGCGAAGAAGACCCCGGAGCAAGGTTGCTATGGCTACCCTTCTGTTTATGCCCCGCGGTGGATTTAGCAACATGTAGTAGTTCATGTAATTCTCCATGTCCACTTGTTGCTGATGGTTGTGGTAGAGGAGCTGTAGATTTTGCACTAACATCTGTAGCATGCATGGTCGAGCTGTAGATGTTGTACTAACATCTGTAGCATGGTCAGTAGTAGTAGCACTAGCAGTAGCTACTGACAGTAGCTACTGATAGTAGCTACTGGCCATGCTACAGCAGTGAGCAGCAGAGGCGGGGAGAGGTGGGGCTATCGTTATTTTTTCAGGAAATTATCGTATAGAGGCGATTACACGGACTCGTTTGACCCCCAGAGTGTTTCGTTTGCAAATCTATCCACCTTAGGACCCGTTATCGTTTGTGGGGTCCATTTCTATCGTTTTGTTACGGCCTCGTGTAAATGAAAGGGCTATACGCAAGAGAAACTATGCGGATCCAACCCGTTTTGTTCTCGTGTAAACGCGGTCTAAGGCAGACATCACCAGTGCACTCAAGATCTTGCCTATTCACCCAGACTTCTGGCGTTTCTTTGGAGTGTACCGGAAGGGAGCCTATTACTTCCCAGTACGCCTCACATTCGGCTGCAGAAGCAGTCCCAAAATCTTTGATTCCCTTTCAGAAGCTCTGTGCCGGATCTTGACAAACAACCACAGACTCCCCTATGTGCTCCATCTTGCTCGACGACTTTCTCACTGTCACTCCACCATCCTCATCCCCCTGCCACGGGCTGAGCACACTCATACAAACATTTTTCAGACCTTGGCATTCCTCTGTCTGAAGAGAAAACCTCAGGGCCTACAACCTCCATTGAGTTTCTAGGCATCACCCTGGACTCAATGTCTTTCCAGGCTTCTCTACCCTCAGAGAAAGTACAGCGCATCACTCTCCTCTTGTCAAACTACTTACAGGCAGACAGATGCAGGAAACGGCAGTTGTTAGCCCTCCACAGCAAACAACTCTCTCATATTCACACTCCGGAGTAAAAACGGATCACCTTGGAATTTCTTTCCCCATCCACATCTTCTGCCTGAACTCGTATCCCAGCCATACGAGCCACTAACCAAATACCTCAGCGCAAGGTATGATGCACACGCAACGCCTCAACACCCACACTTTTTCACCGAAATAGGGAAAACGGCCACACGTTTCTGGTTCCAGAAACACTTCCATAATGTGTTGCTTATTTTGGGGATATGCTCAGAACACTGTTCGAGTCATTCCTTCCGCATTGGCGCAGCGTCCACAGCAGCTAGACCGGGCATCTCTTATCCAACCATCCAGGCCCTCGGCCGCTCGTCATCCCAAGCGTACCACGCTTACATCCGCAACAATCTCAATGATCTCAGACAGGCTCACGCTCAAGTCAGCTGCTTTTAATCCGACTCTTTTGGGGGCCCGTAATCAGCCCACGCAGATCATGCCGGAGACGGAACCCCCACTCTGAGTCTCCCACTGCACGGACCACAGCTCGTCCTCCCAGATCATCCCTTCACCCCCCTCATATCACTCACATGTTACTTCAATAAACGTACAAACATCACACTGTTGTGGCGTGGTTCCTGCTAGTGAAATGAGGTTAAATTGTTAACATAGGTTCAGGAGCATGGCCACGCCTAAAACTCCGCCTCGAACCACGGCCACCCCTATTTATATCCGGCAAAACTTCCGGCCACTTCTTGTCTCCATCCTTTCATTTGTGATCTAGGTCTATAGCCTACTAGTAGCCATTAGCACTCGACTCCACAGTGGCTCAAGTTTAACTCATCGGTTTTGGCATGTAAGAATATTGTTTGTCAAAGATAGTTATAATAATGAATATCCCTTTTAGACGTTTTTTATTCTAGAGAGTAAGGTGCTAAGGTGTAGCACAAACCCTGTAGCATGCAGCTGAATTTACCATAAAGAGTTAGCATGGATTATTTATTATAAATAATAATTTTTAAAACAAATAACATAAACTCACTCAATTTCATTAATTTATTGTAGTACATTCACACTAAATATAGGAGCTGCGTTGTAGATGGCTGTTGAGCCATTTTGCCACACCAATCCGCACAAACCCTCAGTGCTCAGAAATAAATAAATCTTTCAAACGATAATCTAGATAATTCATATTCCTATTCATTTTGATTTGGGAACAACCAAGCCTAAGCTTTTGTTCTAAATATATTACATCAGAGGTAAGAAGAACCAAATTGCAAATGAGTGACAATTCTTACTTCTGTCATCTCTCCTCTGTCCGTGCTTCTCTCCTTCCTCTCATCTCTTCTTGCTTCGCTGTAGGGGCTAACATCCTGTCTGGACTTGTAGAGTTGGAGATACACACTCACACATTTATATACAGTCAAACACATCAAAGCAACAAGATAAGTACAGACACAGCATGACTGAAAGTGTGAGACGGCAGGTAGGATGCAGTGGCTGGGAGGCAGTCGTTTCTCTGCACTTGTTTTTATTCAGGTGATTGATGGAGATAGGGCGGCCTATCTCATTCTCTCTGTCTCTTTCCCTGACTGTGTGTGTGTGAGTGTGTGTGACAGAGAAAGATAGAATGTGTAGGTGTGTCAAATGCCTGTTAAAGAGGGCGTTGGCTTTCCATGTGTCACAAAAAAACAATGCTAAAAGATGGTTTATTCTGTCCATGTATTGTCTCTGTAAGTGTTGTTGTGTGTGACACAAGCTTAAACACAGTAATTCGGACATATTATGCTTACATTTTTACAATGTCGCATCATGGTATTAGCACAATTAGGTGTGAAGAGGACCTGTGGACATGCTTCAACAAGCAAACATTATGGTACCAGTATAGCAAAACACAAAACATTGCAAACGCTGACCCATTTCTGGTATGTGTTTTGTACGGTGATTTTATTTTTTATGTCTGCAATAAAAGTACTATTACACCAAACAGGCCGACATAATGTCAAATGCAATAATAATTGTTTTTTTTAATCGTGGTGTCATTGTTGTCTTTATGGCTTTGTTCAGTGTTCAATCTTATTCAAAGGATGTTCAAAGTGCTTATTTAAAAGAACAGCATTTGATACGTTGTCACTGTCTGGTCTTTGATTTATGACTTTGAAATATAGATACCAAAATAATTAAATCTGTAAATGAAAGTATTAAAGCTGAGAAGACTATACAAAGCTTCAAAGTGTTCTGTGCAGGAGTTTGTGAAGAAACAGATTTAAAGTTAAACGTCTATGTGATTAGACAACATGTTAGCCTACTGTGAATTTAGTTTTTTAAATAAAGCTCTAATTAACTAAACCGAAACATTAAAGCTACGGGTTTTTCTTTTCCCTTTCTAAACTTGAAGGAATAGTTCAACATTTTGAGAGTTACGCTTTCTTACCAAAAGTTAGACTAGAAGAACAATACTGCTCCAATAATCAAAATAAGCAGCCGGTAGCTAGCTGTAGCTTCCTATTTAAATGAGAGTGATGTTGGACTTCTCACCATGAGAATTTGTTTTCACACAAATATTTTAGTTAAGGACTGGAAACATGAACAGCGTCATTGTTTGTGCTATACAGTAATGTTGTTGATCGTATCTTGAATTTACACACCTGAAACCGTAAATGTATGCAAATACTCTGATTGAAAAAATGTGACTCCTGTCTGGACTCTGCAGGACTGAAAGAGTGTTTGGAGTGTGAGTTGTTTCTTACATAATCTTTTTTGTTATGTATTCCATTTGACTTTATTCCAAATGCTGCACCTGCACAGAGACATAATTATAATTATATATATATATTTATATTCAAAATGGCTCATATTTCTATCTATTTTCAAAATTCAAGATTCAAGGCTTTATTGTCATGTGCACATTAGCTACAGTGTATATATGGAAATTAAAAACGTAGGTCACAGGCTCCTCCAACAGTGCAACATGAATATATATAGGAACAAATAAAACAGATAAAATAGTGCAAGAGTGTTTTGAGATGTGCATGTGTAAACAGCTTCACATAATTATATTGTTTATCTTATTTTATACTGTATTCATTCTTTATATTTATATTTATTGTATCCTTATGTGAACTCTAACCTGTGCTGTGGATTCATTTTTCTGCTTTAAACTGAATTGTCCCTAAGGAGATCAATAAAGGTTTATCTTATCTTATATTCTAGTTTTTTTACCTACTTCCTTTAAACTGTTTGAGAGAATATAATGTATAAGAGCTAACCAGGTACTCCTTTTGCAAAGAGTTACAATTAAACTTAACTTCATGAAAGCTCCTTGAAAAATTGAATGCACATTGGACTACACGATTCCAGGAGGCTCAAAGAATATTCTGATGCATCTTCCAAAATCTTGGGTAATTTCAACATATTGATTCAAATAAAAAATACCTAAGTTCTACTAGTTACTGTAGTTCTGTTTGGAGAGAAATGTAACTGAAGCGTGACATTTTAGTCACCTTTTAACCTAACTCTTGAGCTCAGGGTGGTGCAGGAAGCTTTGGTATGATTTCATCAGCGGAATAAAGTGAGAAGTGTCAGATTACAATAACAACACTGTACACCTGCATGAATTTGATTGGATGTTAGTAATTACTAGCTGATAGTCAAAGATATCTGATGAATGGACCACTGATTGTGACGCATGAATGAAACCGTTGATCAGTTAACACACGATCATAACGCAGAACTAACGATACACTGTCTACAACACGCTGTATCACATAACAGACAAAAAGACATGGGAGCAGTCATCACAAAACAGCCAAAGGATCCATCGAAGACTGTGTGTGTGTGTGTGTGTGTGTGTGTGTGTGTGTGTGTGTGTGTGTGTGTGTGTGTGTGTGTGTGTGTGTGTGTGTGTGTGTGTGTGTGTGTGTGTGTGTGTGTGTGTGTGTGTGTGTGTGTGTGTGTGTGTGTGTGTGTGTGTGTGTGTGTGTGTGTGTGTGTGTGTGTGTGTGTGTGTGTGTGTGTGTGTGTGTGTGTGTGTGTGTGTGTCTGGAGAAGTGGATGATCTTGACATTATTAAAAATCATGATGCCAGCTACTTAGTTTTCCGTTCACCCTCATATATCTTTTTTTATTGCAAGGTTATCTTAGCGGAAGCCGGCAACATTTGCATATAAAGATCAATTGCCCTTGTGTTTACTGAGACAGACAAAATGAAAGAGTGTCTTTAAAGGCTCATGTTTGGGAAGGGAAGACATAAAGGACAAGATGAGGACACTGAGGGAAGAAGACAGACAGAAGGAAAGGCTCAACACTATGACCATGTGCGTTAAGCTTGGACCTCGGCAAATGTTCTTAAATATGCACAACATACTTAGACTAACGGCCCGTCCACACACAAGCATGAAAAAAATCTTGGTGCGTGTCTGAAGCTTGCCGATTTCACGCGCCCAAGGCGACCAACAACCAATCAGGAATCTCCCAGGAATCTCCCGCCCGCCCCCGGCATACAAAGCCGGTCCATTCAATGTTAAAACAAAGTAAACTGGATATAAACCCCCCAAATAGGTGAAAACCTACCAGTTTCACCAACTGTCTCTGCCACCTCCCTCCATGTCTGGTTCCTCCGGTTTAGGTCCCGGTGGGTGAACAGAGAGCAGTCGTAAAGGACCGGGACATTTCCTACAGCGATGATTAATTTATCCTCCATTTTATGACATATGGAAAAAACCGCAGCAGTATCTGCATACAGTACATGCGGTTTGATTGGCTAGCGCTTGCACTGGCGGGATTTGCATAAACGGGATTTGATTGGCTGATGCCAGCTTCGCAAGCATTGGGAGCATCAAAAGTTGAACATTGCTCAACTTTTGCTCACGATGCTTGCAAAGCCATGCTCCGCTCCCCACAATGCAGTTCGGCGAAGATTGAAAATCTTCTACGTCACCTCATTCAAGTGAATGGGCGAAGCTTTGAAAGATTTTTTTCATGCCTGTGTGTAGACGGGCCGTAACACATTTTAATAGACACATAAAGGCTGCTTCGACGTCCCACCCCCCCCTCCCAACACAAACACATAGGCCTAACCGTTGGGCAGGGCCGGTTCTAGACATTTTGGTTTGGTATAATTTGGTGCCTCCCCCCCCCTCCAAGGAATACACAATAGAATATATAAAGAATAAATGAAAAATCTCTACAAAAGACCAGTACTCTACAAAAACTGAAACGTATTGACATGTTGTTTTTATACATAAAGAAGGTTTCAAATGTATTCAGTATTGTATGAACATCTTTTAATTGGGGGATGGACATCACATCCTCTAGGGGGGTCTGGGGGTATGCCCCCCCCCCAGAAAGATTTCTCTGAACATTTTAAAGTAAAATTCTTCAATCTGGTGCACTTTGAGCATTCATTTGGGGGGTACAACTCTAAACACCCATATGAACAAGATCGGTTTACATTTTAATAATCAAATAAGTGAACATAACCAATAACCTACCATAGCCAATAACAAATAAATGTAACAGATTTTATTTTTCGTTGTTCATTTATATCTTATTTTACCTAGTTAACATTTATTTATTCATGCATTTGTTTTAATATATCCATCTTTAAACGATAATTTTGGTTTACTGTCCTATAGTATACATTGGAATGATTTCAAACCTGTTTTTATTTATCCTAATAATTACAAAGGTGTGCCTTGGAAGTATGTGTTTACATAAATTGTGACCAAACCGTTTGAGACCCACTGAGATAACTTAGACTAAAGTGAACTATCTAAACACTCAGTCCTTTACCTCACTGAGCTGTAGTTATCAGCCTCAATCCAATAACAATCCACATTACCGATGCGCCCTCTCTCTCTTGCTCTCGGAGGCTCCCACGCACTTTGGCTGTGAGCTGCGGGCGCCTGATAAATCGACATCCCCCACTTTCATCACTTACAGTGCCCATCGTACAGGGCAAATGAAAGTGTAACTGGGGTGAAGAGGGTGTTACATTTACTTAATTATGAATGTTGTTACATCAAGGCTGAAAATTAGGATGAGCCAAACAGTCAAAAATGTATTTTTGCCTCCCAGAACTACCAGCGCAGCGCCCCCCCAGATCTGGCGCCCTATGCCAAAAACCGGCCTTGCCGTGGGGCCACTTTCCCTTGATTCGGGGGACAGTATTTGTCTGAATTCTTGTCAGACCTCCTTCCCCGACCCTCCACACAGCCAGGTGGGGATAGGAATAATAGCAACTAGAAAGAGAAGGAGGGAGGAGGTGAGGTGACGACAGGAAGTATGGACGACTGGCAGCTACTGCTGAGATAAGACCTGCTGAGGGCGAAAGGAGGAACACGGGAATGGTTGTGTCTGGAGATGGAGTGGGGGGTTTCCATGGTGACTTAGTTGCCTCCATGTTTATCTTGGCCATATTTTGTGTGTGTGTGTGTGTGTGTGTGTGTGTGTGTGTGTGTGTGTGTGTGTGTGTGTGTGTGTGTGTGTGTGTGTGTGTGTGTGTGTGTGTGTGTGTGTGTGTGTGTGTGTGTGTGTGTGTGTGTGTGTGTGTGTGTGTGACTGCATGCATAATGTGGACTGTACAACATGTCTGGCATCATTCACCACCTGACTACTCTTCAACCCCTCCCTGAGTGAAGATCGTGTGTGTGTGTGTGTGTGTGTGTGTGTGTGTGTGTGTGTGTGTGTGTGTGTGTGTGTGTGTGTGTGTGTGTGTGTGTGTGTGTGTGTGTGTGTGTGTGTGTGTGTGTGTGTGTGTGTGGCGGGGTGCCAATCAGACGCAGGCGCCTTCATGCTGGCAGGCTTGCCCAGGTCAGACGTATCCCACAGACCATACACACACACACACACACACACACACACACACACACACACACACACACACACACACACACACACACACACACACACACACACACACACACACACACACACACACACACACACACACACACACACACACACACACACACACACACACACACACACACACACACTATTACCACCTCCAATCACCAGCCGTGGGCAACCTGCACAATTACAGAGAAACACACAACAACTCACACACACACACACACACACACACACACACACACACACACAGAGTGCATAATTAGCACTCCATCTCAGCACAGGGTCAGACAACGCAAAAGAAAAAATAAAGAAAAAACAAAAGCAATCCCCCCCCCCCCCCCCCCCCCCGGGTGATCTGGTGAATAAAGCAGACGCACAGTAGGAGAGCACACTCTGGAACAGCGGGGTCAGACTGAGCAGCGCTAACATCTGGCTGACAGCCAACACGGACAGAGGTTGATACACTTGTTTGATTTTGACTGATAACAAGCAAAATGCAAAACTAATCTGAACCCAAGACTGCAGGCTAAGAGCTGAGGCTCATGGGTAATTTGTATCCATCTCTATCTGCGATTCTTAAACACTTTTCTATGAATGTGTTTATCAAGACTGCAATAACTGAGTTTTTTTCTGCCAAAAAAGAACATCTTTGTTTTCTTATCTCCTCTGTTTACTTTTCTATTGTGATTTATAGTGCTATCATCTTTAATCTGCCACCTTGCATATGAAGCAATGTCTCCGAGGTAACTGTAGCAGACAAAAGGATGACACATGCTAATCTTTCTCACGGTTCAACAGAAGTTGGTTTGGACATAAGAAGATTTTCCATTGACAGCCGATGGCAGCAGCAGAGTTTGGGGTTAAACTTGTGTCAGAGTCATGATAACCCGCACTGCCCTCATACCTGCAGATCCACTGCTGCTACAAACAGGGAGAACAAAGGCTTTGATCCAGTGTGAAGAAGTTGTCTTACTTGATGCATGACGATTAACCCTTAGATAACATCTGAGGTTTACATCTTGAGTATGTGTCCGGGTACTGATTCACTTCAGAACTCTTATACAATTGAAACGTTAACTTTAATTAATGACAACACATTTCCCATAATTGTATTAGGTTAGCTGAAAGCAATAATATTAGGTAGAATCTAATATTTTTTATTTATACTTAATATTATTGCTTTCAACTAACCTGATACAGTTATGTGAAATCTGTTCACATAATACATTTATTTAAAGTCAATGTTTCAGTTTTGTCAGTGTACAAAGAGTTGCTCCTAGACGAGATTCTAAACGAATATCGTATTTGACATTATGAATGAACCTTTACAGTTAGAACTAGATCTTGTTAAAGTTAAGTTATTCATACTAAAGGAGCTCCTAAAGTCATTTCCCCAGTTAATATCAAGTACAGTAAATACTAAAATAACCAGCATGTGAATCGGCTTTGCTGCACAAGCAGGACTTTGTTTTAAAATCATTAATAGGCTTCTTTTGATAAGGCAGATTTAATAAAATAATATTCAACATTACAACACGGCTTTTAAAGTATACAGTTTAACACTATATTACATGTCCATTTAGTTAGCAATTTCTTCCTTTTTTGTTGCTTTTTTGTTGCTCACACCTTTCTAAAAATAATAATCAGCCACACTTCCTATATCCTGAAGAACTCCTAAACTAGAACTCGTTGCTTCAGACTGCTCACCTCTTTGCTTGGACCTTTGTACTTTTACACAGTGTTTGAAGAAGTATGCAGAACCTTTACTTCAGTCAAATAAAAAAATACTATGGCCTACAAATACTCCATTTCAAGTAAAAGTCCTGATTTCACTCATTCTGCACTATGACCCATTTCAGAATTGGATAAAGTACAGAAGTTTTATCAGCTAAATGTACTTTTGTACTTCAGCTAAAAGTAAAAGTACTTGTTACGCAGGAGGGATCTTTTCACAGCATTATATGTATTATGCCTGTTTTTAAATGTCTAAGAGCATTTTAATATTCATACCTGAAATACTGTGTATTAGTAGTACAGTACAGTGTGTTTATGTTCAAATAACCAGTAAGTGTGTTTGTTAAAGTAAATGTAGTGAAGTAATAAGTACAATATTGACCTCTGAAATGGAGTAGAAGTATAAAGTAGCATTAAATGGAAAAGTAAAGTACAAATATGTCAAAAAAGTATTTAAGTACAATACTCAGGTAACTGTACTTAGTTTATATCACTGCTGATCATGGGAGGCTTTCAAACCAGGAATTGTTACATTTAAAGGGTTTTGCAAATGACATTGTTGTTACGAACTTGGATTCACAAGGGAAAAGGGACTCAAATGCACGACCCGGGAGCCTGAGGTAAAGTATAAGCAATATACTTTTATTTGCCAAAAAGGATATATAAAAAGAGAAACACTCTTTGCGAGGTGACAAAAATAAAGAGCTTCAATAAGGCTCAACAAAAAAACGCTCACAACGTGAGGAGCAAAACTTACAAAAAAAGTTTTCAGGAGCATGAATCAGGTATGTGTCAAGATAAGCAAATGCTGATGAGCAGAGTTCTGGCATGAGGACAGGACAAGACGAACTGACAACAAACAAAGGGAAACATGGGAATATAAACAGGAGATAACTGGGCACAGGTGAAAACAATCAGGGGCGGGGCTGGTGCTGATGAGCGCGGGAGAACACACTAGGAAAGGGAGTCAAGGAACATGAAATGAGACGTAACAAATGAGTGACAAAACAAAACAGGAAGTGAAAGACAATACAAGAATAACAAAATGAAACATCACTGACTTAGCACTTTTTACGGTGCACAACAATTGTAGCAAAACCCCTCAAATATAAGGGCAATTAGATAAGGAAGTAAAGACTAAAGACTGCATATCTGAGATGTTCGACTGTAAAAAGTATTGGAGGCACTTCCCTGATCTTTCTGCTGAAAAATATGTTTCTAACATGAAGTTAATTTGGCGCCACATGGAGGCATGTGAGCACAGAGGAGGTCTTACAGTGGCTGAAAGATTACATGATTTGCATTGTTGTGGCCTCAGAAGAACACAGCAATCAGAACAAATAAATTGCATGTTCCTTCCACTTGTGCGAAATAATATCAGAGGAAGCAAGTCATCTAAATTCAATTTGTGTTTGACGCAGGCGGATTATTCCAAGGAGCCGTTCGCATCTACAAACAAATAGCTCGCTGCAACATCATCACGAATGCTAATCACTGATTTTCTACTGCAGTCCAGCCTCAGTGTCCGCATGACTAAAGAGGAATGATGGGAGGTCAGCATCCTTCCTGTTTATTGGGCTGATCTTATGCGGGGGGGCAGTAATATCTCTGAGCTGTGGGTAAACACAAACAGGTGCTGACGTCTGCTAGCACTGACTCAGGCGGAGACTTCAGTCCTGTTTACGCTAATGTGGAGGTAAACACATTGCAGCAGAAGCCTTAAACTGGATGCACTTCTCTGTTTTGTCTGGGGGAGAGGGGGGGGATGCAGATGCCACAGTTTAACCACAGCAGGCTGCTGGAGAAAAATGCAGAGGCGTTGGAAATCACAGTTTGATGATCTCACAGAACACACAAGAGTGGAAAAGCACATATCTCTCCCCGCTGGTGCTATTAGCCGCGTTCACACCGGAGTACTTTTCCCACTTTAGTTCCGATATAGTTCCGAAATGTTGCGTTCACACCAAAAAGAGCCGGAACTAAAATGAGTTAATGAGAACCTTTTTATCCCCTTTTCAGGGACTCTCATGCGGCTCTCTTGTGAGAAAATAACTATATTTCTGATTGGCTGGGCGGATTGCAAACCACGCCCCGTAAAACTCAAAAAAAGTGTTGTGAAGCCACCATTTTATTATCCTCGCATTAGCATTAGCCCAGCGCAGAAACGCAGAGAGACTAACTTATGGCAACACAAAATAAAACATGGCAGTGGTGGAGATGAGGAGGTGTCGGCGTTCTGACGATTTACTCGGAAGGCTTCAGTAGAAGCTGCTGGGAGTCCCAGCAGCTTCTACTGAAGCCAGTCCCCAATTCCGGGGACTTCCGGCTGGGGATTTTGGGCGGCAGTATATGCCGTGAAGTTGTTTGCGGCCTGCCAGTAAACCCAAAGCAGAAGAAGAACAAGTGACGTCAGCGGCTTCATTTGCCTAATCCTCCCTCAGGGACTTATTCCGGTGTGAACGCAATCTGTAGGCTACTTAGTTCATCAGAACTAAACAGTTCTGATGAACTAAGTTCTCATGAACCTTTGTGGGAAAAGTACTGCGGTGTGAAAGCGCCTATTGTAATCGCTCTGTTCCCTTAACATTCATCCCTAATGTACCCATAATGCACCGCCTGCTACATCACTCCCTTCCTGTCCGTTTGCCGTGGGAAGGAGACATGGAAGAGCGGCGATAGGATGTGAAAGTAAACCTACAAATTAAAGAGGAGGGGGTGAGTGAGAGAGAGAGAGAGAGAGAGGGGAGGGAAGACAAATAGCAATATGATGGCAGGGAGACGTAGAGAAATGGAGTGAGGGCAGAGGGAGGCTGAGTGTGGAAAGATAGAGTGTGGAACAGGGAGGGAGAAATGGAAATGTGGAGATAAAAGGAGGATAAGTGAAGTAATGACGCACAGTAATGAATGCTAAGAAAATATTTGAGTCTGCATCCGCACACAACTTTCCATACTCAGAGGGAGTCGAGAAGGAAGGGTAAATATGTATTTTTTTTTGCATTTGATCTCTTATTTAGATAGTGGGAAAGCATTCAGGGGGCACACTGTGAGAAGCAGCAGATCTTAGACCGGCAAAGGAATATATGTGATTCCTCCAAACTTATATATATCATTTTTGAAAAAAGTTCCTAATTGAACCAGTTTTCGGAACCAAAGCTGGTGCCACAGCAGTGGATATACAAAAAAACGTGTTCACTTTTTTATTTATTTTTATGTATTAATATTTGTATATTAATTCAAACATAAATTATTTACTTTGTTTTTTTATTTTATAAAATGTATGTGTTTGTCATTAAATCCAAGAGATTATCTGCTGAAACAACAGTATTGTTTCTTGAAATATTGGAAATGTTTTAGCTACATTTGGCCCAGTTAATTCAGCTCTGGATGGTGGGAATATCTCTCTAGTCCTTTTCACAACATTTGAAAGATTTGAGGAGGTGTGACTTGATTTTCCCACCACTCAAACTGAACTCAAAGTGTACATATTGCACTCTTGTTAATAAGGACATTGGGTTCTTTCCAACTAACTATCTTGTTAAAGGGAGTAGGTGGGTGGTGACGAGGATGTATGGTTTGTGCAGGGTGTGGGCGGGGGGTTAAAAAGGCTATAGATGGAGGGTTAAACAGGGTTTGAGGGGGAGGTCGCAGGGTCACGAGGGGCCGCAGAGGTGTTGGTTTACTTTGCACAATTCCAGGGGATTAGGGGCTCCACAAGTAATGCATGCAGGGTCTAATTATTCAACGTCTCGCAGAGGATTGATGACACGCCGAGATCACACACACAGCACCTCCGGAGAGCAGAACAAGGGGAGCGCAGAGAGGTGACTGGGGGGGGGGGGGGGGCTGAGAGGAGAAAATGAAGATGAATAATTAAGATTGAAAGTGGATTTGAAACGCAGAACATGAGGTTGAAAATGAAAATAAGTGTCACCCAGGGAGGAGGAGGAGCACTGCAGCTGTGGAGAAGGAGAGTAAAATGATTATGTAGAGCACAGCCAGGTGTGGAGAGGCTGTCACGTCAAGACTCTAACACACGCACGCACGCACGCACGTACGCACGCACGCACGCACGCACGCACGCACACACGCACGCACACACGTACACACACACACAAACACACACACACACACACACACACACACACACACACACACACACACACACACACACACACACACATCCAGACGCTTGTATATGAAGGTTGAGTCTGGCAGACAAAGAAATGGAATGCATGTGTAATGTATGTTTAAGATAATAGCTGAACATGTGTTGTTCTTGTATTATGAATGTCAGTTTGGATAAATAACAGACAGACTGTAAACTAAAATACTGCAACGATGATTATGTAAGACAAGAGAACAATGTGACCCTGAAAAGAAGATATTTAGGATCAAAAATGATTTTATTTATAGAAAAACTGCCTTTCACTCAGCAGATTCAGGCAGCAGCTATACACCAACACTGAAACACATAAGCACATACTACAGTTTATAAAAAATAAAATCTGAGCTGACAGAAAATGCTCCGTTTTAGTTTAACACACAGTAAAGCTCAAACACAGTATTTTATGAACATATAGGTTCACCTGCTGAATTAAAACAGAACAAATGAAGCAAAGAAAGTGAAAACCATAAAGCAGATTCAGGCAGTCGGCCTATAGATTCACACTTAAAGTATTATCCTACTGAACAGTAGGCTACAGCTCTAAGAGAAGAGAGAACATCTGATCCTTTACAACAAACACTTTATGCTCTTTTTAGTTTGTATTAACACTGTAATCCTGCTAATCCTCAATTTTAAGAAATGTAGCAGTAAACTGATTACTTCTTATAACTGTAAAGGAATACAGTTATCTTTTTTTGTATCCTGATTTTGTATTCTGTTCCATGTAATCCATTACTTCCTATAAGCCTTTAAAAATGACTGTTTCTGAGTCAGGACAAATAATTCCCCTTTTAAGTTTCAGTTTGACTATTGGAAAAAAGAAAAAAAAGGTGTCTTGCTGCCTACATTGTTCTCAGCAAAAAGGATTGCAAAATGTTGGCTATATGTTTTCATTAAATGGAATCATGCTTTAATATACTCTTTGCCCTCTGTTTATGGGTCAAGTCTCCCTAAACCCACGCGCCTCTTGACTGAAGACATGTTCCCACACAATGCAGAAACTGCCTGTCATCACACACACATACATGCACACCTATACACAGCGAACAAAAGCTCCACTGTACTGCGGCGAACAGAAACATGACTCCAGTCTCGGTTGTATCCCTCCTGACAAAGAGCTCAGCAGGCGATTCCAAACAAAAAGACACCAGAGAGAGTGTGTGTGTGTGTGTGTGTGTGTGTGTGTGTGTGTGTGTGTGTGTGTGTGTGTGTGTGTGTGTGTGTGTGTGTGTGTGTGTGTGTGTGTGTGTGTGTGTGTGTGTGTGTGTGTGTAGACCTACACCACATTTGATCGGGTGTGTATGAGACGAGCCCTGTGTCGTGTGGCCGATCCTTATTCAGCCTTAAGGATCGTGGGAATAGTGGGAGATGGTGTTTTGGGAAATCACCCATTGCGGAGGATAATAGGGAAGTATGGAAGTGTGCTAATGTTATGAGTATTTATTGTGAGGCTTATAGTCAATGAATGTCATCTGATCTGTAGAGGGGAATGATACTGATGTGTCTCTATGTCTCAGCACACACACACAGCTCAAATTTAAACATATAGGCCCACAGGGAGAGTTTGCACAGCACACACAAACGCGCACACAGCTGATCAGAAAGTATTTTGTGTGCGACGGACGGACACACGCGCTTGCTCACAGACTGCACTCTGCAAAATAAAAATCTCATTATGCTCATGAACCTGAAGGTATGAGAGCAGTCTCTCATCTCAACCCATGGCCCGGAATATTAAAAAGCTTTCTGCCTCTCTCCCTCTCCCCCTCTGCATACATATGACTGCATCTCTCCATTTCAACAATTTGCTCGCCTTTGGGATCAAACGCACTCATGGTACCCCGGGGGCCCTTGCTGAAAATGAATTGCAATTATAGACCTATTTTTCTCACAGTGTTTACTTGTTTCTACTTGTGATATCGTTTTATTTATTTATCTATCTATCTATCAATCTTTCTAGCACGTTAGCCCAACTTTAGCGGTTAGCGGTTTATGCTATGTCAGTTATCAAACGTAAACAGACTGGACTCTGCTGTAGTGAACGCTGTATGTCATTACAATAAACTTGCTGTGACCAATGTGCAAGTAAATGCAGAAATGATAAGCCATAATCACGCAAAATAGGATAAGAAGCTAAAAACTCTATGTAAAATTAAATATTGTACAATTGAAAAAAAATACTGCTTATTGTTATAACAAATAATTATATGTGAGCCATGCACTTCATTATGTTAACGTGATAGACATTTAAAATGCAGAGTTACTTTTTATTAAAAGTCATGTCTTTAATTTATGTCGGATCATTTTGTCTGTCACATTAAGGTTACACAGAGGGAGATTAAAAGTGTCCCGTCTGTACTGATGAACCACTTCATTATAGGTCATCATCACACTTTATTTGTACAGCACCGCTCATCCAAAGGGTTTTACAGGTGTCTAACAAGCTAATAATTTGATAGCCAAATATAAACTTTAGAACAATTAAACACTGATGATAATGAACAGACACATCTATACACAGAGAGAAAGAGAAGAATAAAATGTGCATACAAATGAGGAAAATGTAATATTAAACCCATGGCAAGATTACACTGATGACTGTTGCTTTTGTGTGTGTAAGAGATGCTAATTATCCATGTTATTGTTTTTAGAACCAAGAGGATGCATGGTGAACTAAAGGGCCCGGGGCTAAGCAAACGTTCCGTTAAACTGAACCCATGGCTGCTTTGTTCACACCAGGAACGGCTGATCATGCTAAAGCTGGTTGGCATGGCAGACGGAACAACGGATATCCTCACTGAAATCTGGAGGAGGACACAAAGGATGCTGGGTAAACTGAATGGACGAAGGAGGAGAGATGGGTCCAGATTCATGGGGAAAAGGAGATATAAGCAGTGTCTGTCTCCCCCCTCATGGGCACAACAAACAGTTGGACAGGTAGTGGCCAGCGGATTGTTAGCAGCTATTCTTGATGCTGTTCTAACACCTTTGCATTTCTTAATCTCCAGAGGGTCGGTAGGCGGATATCTCTGACTGTCTAGAAATTTGAGACACCCCCTCAGGAAATAACGGAACTTTCACTACTATGTGCCTGAAAGTGGAATCATTTACAGATAGTTAAACTTGGATTTCTCCTCACAATTTTCTCTGTGATACTTTTATTATGGTATGATGTTTTTATTTTTTTATTATTCTGTTATTATGTTATTGCCTGACTGTTTGTTTGACTGGCTAATTGTAGGACATAAATATTGTAACTGGACCCGTAAGAAATAAATGTCCTGGTTTTTGACCTTTGTTTTTTTTTAAATTAGGTCTCTCATGAGTGCATTGCTAAATTGCTGAGCCCTTTAAGAAGTTGAGTCAATCTTTCTCTACAAACAATGTCCACAACCACAGTGGGTTGTTAAAGTAATCAGACCAGCAGTTTCCCACACTACATACCCATGCCAACTGAATGATTGAAAATATGAATTTCCAGGAAATGCTACAGAAGGAGAGTGAATACAAATGACACAGTATTGGCATTCAATGCTTGAGCCCTGTTTGACATTATAATAGTCATTAATTAGGCCTTCAATGTCAAAGATGGGAAACATCTGTTTTTACTGCAAACATTTTTTATTATTATGTATAATTAATCACTGAGGAAACCATAGAAAATGATATTGAGTTCCTCATATCAGTATCTATCTCTCCATCCCTCCATCCATTAATTCCTTTGCTCTGATATCGCTGCATTGCAAATAAACGTGTGTGATTATTGCCTTCAGCCAGCAGTCATTAGAATGATTTACAAGGTGAGCAAACATAAATCAACATTACTGGGGACGCGTCGTATAAAGAAGATCTCTTTAAGCTACTTACCGTGATGTGGGCTAAAAGGCAGATTGATGTCAGCTTTTAGTGGGTACACACCCTTTATTTCTGCACACTCAAAGGTAAAGTGGCGTGTTTTGTGACTTTAAAGTGCAACACTGCAAAATGAATGGTTTCACAGGACAATGATCAGAGGGACGACCAAAATGAATAAATGAATGTGTTTAATGTTAGAGTTGACTGGAGTATGATATCAGGCAGAGACAGTGGGTGGGGTTGGACTCAAGGTTGGGTGAGTACCAAGAAAATGTGTGTGTGCTAGGGAGGCGGGCCTAAATGACAACAGTCGGGCTCTCTGATCTCAGCCAGACCCCTGCCCCCCCACCCAGAGTCTTCTGAACCGCGGCCAGTCCCTATGGCAACCATTCTTATGTGTCTGCATTCGTGTGTGTGGGTTGGGGGGGGGGGCATATCTGCAGAGTTATCATTAAAACCCCTCTTCACCTTCATCATGCTGCTCTTTTCTCTCCACTCGCGCCATCGTCTGTTTCCTGCCCTTGAGAGACGTGCGTACTCTGAGAGGATGTGCCTCTCTACTTCTGTCTTTGTAGGACACATTTGAATGAAACATGTGAGGGGACGTGAGTAGAAAGTGAGGACATTTCAAGCAGGGCCAAGAAAAAACCACTACAGTATGTGAGTGAGGGGCCTCACAAGTACACTCTGAAGACAAGAAGAAGAAAAAAAGAGGCAACAGTTTTCCAAGCATGTTTAGGAGTTGGGTAAACTTCTGCATATTTTGAGTTGGTTAAACTTTCTTAAATGTCAATGTTTTCCCTGTAAAAGATGAGACGAGCCTCTCATTTAAAAAAATGTTATATGGACCATCCAATTTCACAGTAAAATACTCTCTCCTGCGTAGCTCTATACCAGGGGTAGCCAACGCGGTGCCCGCGGGCACTAAGTCGCCCGCAGGGGGGAAATTGGTCGCCCGCGTGCATGTTCTAAAAATAGCACAAGTCACCATGGAGCTCTGTCTAAAAAGATTATTGAATACATTTTTATTTTTAAAATGACAATATTGAATATAACATTTTAAAAGAACACATTTTGTATGTAGCCTACATATGTAAGTGAAATGGAGATTTGGTGCGTGAAATTGAACTCTGACCCCAGATAGGTTCAGAGTGGAACTCCACGCACCAAATCTCCGTTCCACCTTTAGCTGAGACAAGCTAGCATGAGCAGCTACGATCATGGGCCTCATCACCACACCGCAAATAGACACACACACACACACAGATCTCAGCCTGCCACTGACGTTCAACCAGAAAACATCAGCAGTTAGCTGTTAGCAATTAGCAAACAGAGATCACAGCTCCTCATATCTTTTCAGAAACTGGACAAAAGTTAAACAAGTACAAACCACAGACTGTCTGTGTCATGGCGAATACAGTCGCTGGTTTATTATGTCTGTAGGCCGTTGTTATGAGTGTGGAATGAGCATATACAACGTTAGCTTAGCCTGGTCGACCCAATCTCCATTCAGAAAACAAGTATTTTAAAAGGTTTTTCGCCTGCCCTCTTGTCTGCAGACTTGTCAAGCATTAATTCATGGTTTTTACTAACCGGTATCAGTATGTTGTTACTTCGGCATCCTTTAGAAACGTGTATTACAATTTAATCACGGTAAAATATGTTCATTTTGTTGTAGTTGTAGCTCCCGAGCCAGCGCATCTTGTTTGAATGATGCGAGTAAACACAGCTGGCAGCAGCAGTGAAACTCGAGCGATTAGAGCGAAGTCGCGTCCGGTGTGAACGCAGCATTACAACGACCCCTGATAGATCTCGCAAGAATGTGTATAAATATAGATACATTTTCATTTTTTTAGAGTATGATGAATATCTAGCACAATCCAGATAGGATTATTTGTTGGTTAGATCAAAGACCAAAGACCTAGAAACGCAGTCAGCATGATTGTGTGTGCACTCTTTGGGGTCCCACCAGGAGCCCATTAAAGATCCATTAAACAATGTGTTCTGATCCAGATTGCTTCTTTGATATCATCTTTCAACAACCTTTGAGTTGTTTGAGTGATTGTAGTTAAATAGTCCCTAACTGTAACTCTCGTTGGAGCGGCTCGGAAACACATACAGCAGTAACATGCAACATACACATTAATGCAGCAGCAATATTAATAGAGAAACATCAGACATAATAGTGAAACACTGAAACTTTAAGGGAACATTTTATTGCACCAGGAGCTATCTTGGGACTTTTACTGCGACAACGTTGACTTGCATGTGAATAACAAATAAACCATAGTGTTGGTGATCTACAGTGTTGTCATTCTTCTTTGAACAGCAAGACCGCTAACACCCTATTTCAACAATCACACTCCCTGTAATTGACATAATTAATAGATAGTTTAGCTTCTCACCATCATTTGCTGTGGCCCACTGATGTTAACGATCGTAACTGAAAGGCTGCCTGCCAAACATTCAGCCACGTGACTTGCAAACTCTCGTGAGAGTTTTACACTAGACGGATCCTTTCTAGCCATAACCGTTATTGCGGGAGCTGCTGCACTAGCTAACGCTAAACTAGCTAACGCTACATTAGCAAAACAAACGCTGATTTCTTTTGCAAAAGGTGCAGCGGGCTTCAAACATTTTCCCCTCCACTGATTTCAACCAAGCACTAAATTTGATGTTTTCCAACCAAATACGGTTGAACTTACACTTCCCCATATTTATTTGTAAGTAGATTCGAAGAGACATGAGTTTCTGACTGCCGCTAGCTGAAGCTTGGTTGCTAGGTTATTAGCTGGGTGTTCTCCGATAAGGGGCCGGGGGAAACAAAGTCAGTGATTACTGGTTCCATGTTGATTTATTTCAATACAAATTGTTGGCGGGAACTGAAAGGCTATTACCGTACTGGTTACTTTGCAGCCCGGACATTTTCCCCAAAACACATTTTAGACGCGATCGCAACACAGAAGTAACTTTCAAATCCGATCATTTTTAAGACCTTCTAAATCATATTTAAGACCTTTCTTATTTTTTTGGTCATATTTAAGACCTTTTTAAGGCCTTCAATTCAGATGATCAAATGTAAGACTTTTTAAGACCTCGCGGGAACCCTGCACACAAGTTCATGCTAAACGATAGAACAGCCCTTATATTATTATATTAATAGCTTTCAGATTAAAAAAACTCATCTTTCCCTGTAGCATATACTAGCTTATTAAAAAGTACCAGGGGAAAGACATGTTGGTTTAGAATAGCTCCCAAGTTACACGTAAATCCCCAAGGTAAAGATACATTTGTAAATAAGACGCGTGAGAGGTGGTGGTAGGAGTATTTTTAGCACTTCTTACAACAAGCCCACTACTTCCAGGCTATATGCTAAGCTAGGCTAACCTAATACTCAATCAAACTGTGCTTGCAGACATAAGGTTTATATGAAAGCAAAAATGTGCTTCCCTTTCCATTCTAGGGTGATTGTCTCAGTGAATAATCACCAAACTCTGAGATGGGCGGCTCCTATATGTTTCCACATACAAGCCAGGAAGTGATTGTCAGTGAGGGGAGGGTGGTGGGGGGGCTGCCTCTCAATGATATCCCACACTGGTTCCAATCCAGCGCTCCGCCTTTATTTTAGATGTCCTCCCTCTCTGCAGATGCCAATCTTTCATCTTGAGAGTCTGTCTTTTAATTCACCACAAGACATCAGCCCACTCTTCCTCCTTCCTTTTTTTCTGTCTCCCACTGTTCTCTTCTTTTAGACTCCCAGACACCACCACCCAACTGCCCCTCTCCCTACGTCTGTCTTCTTCTACAGGGCCACTTACTTCCTTTTCAATGTTGGGTGACCGCATAGCTAGCCTGAGAAAGAGGCTACATAAAATATGGAACATGTTGATTTTGAATATTCGGCTAGAGAGATTAGAAAGACAGAAAAAGGGGTAGACACAAGAAACAAATAGAGAGAGCAGACCCAATGTTGTCTCATATCTTGTGAAATAGTTACACAGGGAAGATCCTTACATTCAGGAGCATGGGTAAAAACTGAAGTAACAAAAAACATATTTTTCAGTGCTGATTGTTTTGTACAAACAAAGTCACACTTGGAAATAATATTAATCGTTCAAAATACCACTGCCTGTCTAATATGCCTTCCCCTTTACATGATGTAGTTATACAACTTGACATACAGTATATACAACAATTCATATAGAGGTTGAATTCAAAGTAGTACATTGACTGAAGAGGAAGGCCAGAAGAGCAAACCATTTACAATATGCCTGGCAAGTCTTGAGTTATTTAATATTTTTTGAACATATTCCAGACATTCAAAATTAAAGAGTGATATAGAAGACTATGGGAAAGAAAAATAGTCATAAGATGTTTTGTTGTGGGCTGGATAGGCCAAATCCTAACCCAACTCTAATCCTAACAATGAACTGACACTTAATGTGACTTCAATTGTCATTTGATTCATGAAAAAACACTGAGTATAGCCGCTTTAAAGGTAACTAAAGATCAATTGTATCATTAGTAATGAAACATAGCCAAAAATGTACATAAAGCACAAAAACAATGCCAAGACCTTCTTATCTGCCCCTCTGTCACACGGCAATATCTAAAAGCAGAGAACTCATTGTTCATTTGAATTTATACTGTATATATATTCACCTTTATATCTTGTATTGGTCCACAGCCCACACATTCCTACGGAGCTACAGCTATACACATAAATGTCAGAATGCAATAAAACACACAGAAACACTGCCTTAGAAAACTTGCAAGACGCATTATTTATATATTCTTTATTTCTCTCTCCTCCTCCCTCATTGACCTCTCCTCCTTTCTTTCTGTCTCACTTTCTTTTTGTCTTTCTGCATCTCTTTCGCTCCCTCTCCCTTGCAACAAAGTCACACAGTGTGTTTTGCTGAGAGGCTGCTTGATGGCAAAGTTCAAAGAGAGATCAGGGCAGTGGGCGGCAGCAGAAAACCCCTGAGCACTATAGACACACACACACACACACACACACACACACACACACACACACACACACACACACACACATACATACTCAAGACTTTGAACCTGACCAATCACATGGACAATACTTATTTGTTTCAGCATATCTGCAAGAGCTCTCGTATGTGCAAGTGTGTAACTGCTTGCACATGTTTTTATACATGTGTGTATCCTTTTTGTTGGGTTTTGTGTGCGTGAGCTTGTGTGTGGTTTTGTGTATGTGTGTTTGTTTTTAAGTGCATAACCACATGTGAGGTTGAACTGTGTGTGTGTGTGTGTGTGTGTGTGTGTGTGTGTGTGTGTGTGTGTGTGTGTGTGTGTGTGTGTGTGTGTGTGTGTGTGTGCGTGCGTGTGTGCGTGCGTGTGTGCGTGTGTGTGCGCGCGCGTGTGTGTGTGCGCGTGCGTGTGTGCGCGTGTGTGTGTGTGTGTGTGTGTGTGGTTGTGTGTGTGTGTGTGTGTGTGTGTGTGTGTGTGTGTGTGTGTGTGTGTGTGTGTGTGTGTGAGAGTCTTCTGTGTGCATGTGAGAGTGTTTATGTGAGACTTACTGCATCAGCGCATTTGCAGGCCTCAATGAGGGCTTTTACTGTTTGAGTCTGATGACAATTCCATTGGAAACAGGTGGCTAACTTGCTGTAATGTATTTTCAGGCTTTGCGACACAATCTTGTACAATAAAGAAGGCAAAGACCCCAAAGTCCAGATTCCCATCCAGCGATCCAGATTAAATGCTTTAAGGAAAGTCAGATAAAAATAAAACATGCCCGAGGCTCAGAGAGTATAATGTCCCAAATGATTATTCTTGAGCTCTTATGGTATTCTATTTAAGACTTCCAGAAAAGCAGACTTGTACTCAAGCCAGCCACATACAAGTTGGCATGTGGGAGCGTCCCTTTATAGTGAGGGTTTCCGAGTTCACTCCAATAACCAATAGGAGTAGGAACAGTTTCAATGTGAAATTCAGAGGGTCAGATTCAAAGGGTCAGTGGGAATGAGAGGAAGAGACCGAAATAGAACTGATGTTGGCTATAGTTTATATATCACAGACCTTGATATACTTCAGCAAACAATTTACTCGGGGTTCATCAGTTATTAGATGATTAATTCTGGAATATGATCTCCTCTTTTGTGAAGTGTTTAATGATATCAGAAAGGTGTATAAAAAAAGAAAATCACAAAAAGGTACTGCGTTTATTTCTAGTCACTTTAAATATCAAAAATGGTGCAGTAGGACAATCAAAATACAATGTTACAGTGCCACTGTCTGAAAAGAGCGTCACACTTTCATTTTAGTCCTCCTTTATAGCATTCAGTATTATTATTTATGCAATTAAGAATTAAAATATCATAAAAAGTCTGAACTGTCAGTTTGTAGGAGGTTGGTCTGGTGTACTATAATTGTTGCTGCCATTGAGTGTGTGTTTTATGTGTTGCTATGCTACTTTGTATACTTCACACTCACTACGAAGAGACCTAACCAACCATTGAAGAGACATTTTACAAACAGCCAATGGAGGGAAATCGAGGATCAAGACATATAGTATCACAATCCTGAATAAATTTAGCAAGTAATCTGTTCCAGCAGCGTGGTAAAAGCACGACATTGCTGTTATTGACATGCTCAAACTCATATGCCAAAAACAGTGCAGGAGAACCAAGGCTGAAGTTAAAGGTGGGGTATGTAATTTATTTCAGAAACACTTTTTGTTATATTCCATGGAATGCTCTTAACATCCCGATAGCAATGAATATTTTAAATGCTTTGACAATAAATACATAAAAAAATGTCATCTCTGGAAGCCGTAGCGCTGTAAAAAGCAAGACCAATCATCTGAGCCAGCTCGGCTAAAGTAACTGGATGGCCTACCTGCCTGTCAGGCTTCCATCTGTGCACAAACTTATCTTGTGCCCTCATTGGTCATGTGCGCGTTCGTGTGTGTTGGAGGAGGGGCTCTGTAAGGGAGTCTGAAGGAAGGGGCAGATTTTTTCCGGTTGTGTATTTTCAAATTCGAGCACACTCCAGCTGGTTTCTCCAAAATGACATACCCCACCTTTAAGTCTTGACTTCAAAAGAGGGGAAAGTCAAAGGTCACAGGTTAACGTAATTCAATAAATCCATTGGAACCCTACTCAGTTTATCAAACTATTTATCTTTTTAAACTTTACCATTGCTGTTGCTATCTTGGTTTCCCAATGTAACCGTTGAAAAGGCATTTGCATATCCACATGCTTTATCCAGCCACCCTGCACCCTCCACCACTTTATGCTGGCCCCCTCCTCCATGTCGCACTCCTTTTTTCTTTACATTCCACCCTTCATGCAAATATACACATCACACACGTGCAGAATCCAGACGGCTTGTTTCTGTGGTAGAACATCTCGAAATAGCTCACCCTGTGGGCGATTTGTTCCAGTTCAATGACTGATGGGAACCAGGGACTCTGACTTGTTTCCTTTCAATTTCAAAGCCGCAATCAACACACGCATGCATCTTTGAACAAAGGCAACACCATTTTAAAGTATTTATTAGGATTTCTAATAAAATACGTATTTATAATATTGAAAAACAATTATTTCATATAAACAGTACTTGTAAAAGAGACAATTTAAATAATGAGTTGTTAATTCTATTGTTTTAAAACTTCTCTTACATTTCTTGCATAGACTGACCTATAACAAAACACTGGCAACACATCAGCCCACACAGAGTTAGAGGTCCTGTTCAGAGTCAGGGACGGTGCGTTCAAAGAGAGCAAAGCATCATGTACATTTAATTTATTCTACAAGAAACCTAATTTTACAAAAGAGCTTTTAATTGTACTCGCCCACTCTAAATCCGCTCCATATTTCTCTTCTCTACCCTTAGAAGTCTTTGCAGAATATTCATAAACTCCCACATCAGGATCCCTCTCCCCTCCCCGCCCGATGTCGCTGACCTTCACTTCTGATTTACCAGCGAGAAACAAGAGGTCATGCATGGCAGTAATCCACTCCACCAACATCACTTCAGTAACGAGGAGGATACATGGCACAGGTCAATGAATAAAATCTCACTCTCAATCTAGGAACAAAAAAACACCATCCTCGCTGCGCACAGCTGGCCCAATAACAACTGAGAAGTTGAAGACGAGACACACTGATTCAAAGCGGGACTTCATTTGACTTCAAATATATCCTGCAACATATTAAAATAACTTGATTCACTCGTGTGTGTGTGTGTGTGTGTGTGTGTGTGTGTGTGTGTGTGTGTGTGTGTGTGTGTGTGTGTGTGTGTGTGTGTGTGTGTGTGTGTGTGTGTGTGTGTTGTCATGACAAAATGTGTTTTAAACACACCTGATGTAGCAAGGACTAGCACACAGGAGGTTGAGTACGCTGCCAAGTGTCAAAAAGAGGGAGTGGTCCGGAGCAAAGTCGCTGGCAGATAGAGGGCAGAGGGTGGGGAAGAGGACATTGCCCCCCCCCCCCCCCACACACACACACACTTTACGCACCTGGCCCATTTGCTTTTGATGGTTGTGTGACCGCATCATGAGATGGTCTTTAGCTAAAACTATTTTATGTGAAATTAATTGAATATATAATATTTTAACACGGTTATCTTTAATACCAGGATCTCAACCTCCCTGCTTAATGTCATTGAATAAAAGACTAACAAGTCCAAACAGCAACATTTCGCTTTAACTTAAGATTGTAATAGCAGTCAAATGAAATACATCATGAGTAATTATGTGAAATACATAATTTAAACAACAATGTACATTTCCCCTCTGTGGGACGAATAGAGGAATTCAGATCCTACCTCCTCATAAACCTGCTGTTATTTAGCCGCCATTGACATACTAAATTCCATGGTAAGTTCAACAATGCTTAAGATATTTCAGCTCAAACCAACCATGTCCACCTGTTGGTGTCCCTACAGGTAATGTCAGGGGTCAAAGGCATTAGGATTCATCCTCTGGGGGCCATCCTAACCACATTTAATGATAAGCCATTCGATATTTGTTGTGATATCTCCACCAGCCTTTGTCCTTGGACCTGCAGCTGTAGGAGGAACCAGAGTCCTCACCCCCCACCCCCCCCTCCAGCACGGCCCTATAGCTTGCGGTTTACGGAAGTGGCTCCTGGCTCTTGTTAGAGGGTCTGGAGCCACTTTGTTTTGCTCGGTTTGGGACACGGCAGGCTTTTCATGCTCCAGGGGGCCGAGGCGGATCGTCTTGCAGTGGCTGAGACAGTCCTGGCACACAAAGGGGGTCTTTGTCTAAAAAGACCCTTATCTGACCACCAGCATCAACTTACTACTACGACACAGAACCGCTCATATAAACCCTCACTTTACACCCCAACCGCACACACACACACACACACACACACACACACACACACACACACACACATAATCAGATAGGAAAGAACACACGCACATGAACATACTCATTTGCATACTCACACACTCCTATCCATTCTGGATGTCATTTGTAAGTGTGTATATATCATGTGTGTACCTATACTTCAGCAGGTGTGTCTCTCTGAGGTGCATATTATTAGTAGAGACGTACAAATACACTCCTGCAGCTACGTCGAAAAAACCCATTAAATGTGGGAAAGCATATGCTCATACTGTGCAAACAACAAATCCTCTCCGAGGTTTATCTGCCCGCACACATTTGCATACACCCACACACCCTTACCTCTTCAGATGCATGCATATCATCTCCAAGTAATTAAACATCTATAGTGATGGCAGTGCATGGGCATGATTTGCCTCCTTATTGTTTTGCTGTGTTTGTTTGCAGTCGGCACTGCACCAACACAGCCCGGAGAAAACTGGCTGTTAATTTTCTGTGAGTTTAAGTACCAGTCTGTACTGTTTGTCGAACTTTAAAGCTGAATTAACTACTTTAAAGTCCACTTGGAGGCCTTCTGAAACAAATGTGAACACATACACTGACAGATCTTCCACTTTTAAGTTAACATGGTGAACCTGGGAGCAAACACATGCTTTACATACTGAGAAGATATACAGGAATATCGGAATCAGAAATACTTTAAAGAGGCCCTATTATGCTTTGGGGGTTTCTCTTTCCTGCACTGTGTTCTATTATTCTAGCATGTAAATGGTCTGCAAAGGCTCAAATCCCTGTCCCTTTTTACTCCACTTCATTCATTTAACACTCATAGTTACAGCTTCTGTTTACATATAAAACACATGACATTCTTATATATTATATTGCATAACTGTACTATCAATATACAAAGTGAAAAAACATTAAAATATATTGAACCACACCATAAAATGCTCTTATATGCTTTTGTAAGTAGCAAAAAAAAGATGTATATAATATTTTATCATAATATAATACTTTCAAAAGATCAAGTACTTTTACTTTGAATACTCTAAGACAGGGGTGTCAAACTCAATTTCTTCGAGGGCCACATCAGCATTATGGTTGCCGGTTGTACCTTTAATACTATATAAAATAATGTAGTATATTATATGATTTCCTCTGCATTGGATTATTATCGGATAGGGTAATAACTTCATAATTAACTACGTCTGAAAGAAGAAGTCTGGGGTAAATAATTGCAAGTCTCTTCAGTGCACATGTCACAAAACGAGGTGCATTGTGGGACATGTAGTTTATCGGCAACGTGCTTCTGTAAAGCGGCATGTAGATTCAAGATTCAATGTAACCGTATAAACTTATTATATTCTTTGCAAGCTCTTGCGGGCCACATAAAATTAGGTTGTGGGCTGGATTTGGCCCGCGGGCCTTGAGTTTGACACCCCTGCTCTAAGACAATTTATCTGACAATACTTCTGTACTTCTACTTTAGTAACATTTTGAGTATTTTCAGACCTAAGTGTTTCTACTTTTACTAAATTAAATGACCTATTTATGTCGTCAACCTCTGCAGTTGTTCCATTTCAGATTGTAAAAATAGGAGATACAAAAAATCAAATAGTATATATAAACATAGGAAGTAAGAATGTGCAATAAAAAGATAAATAAGATGGATAAAAATTAGAAATTAAAGTAAAATGTCAAATAAGAGATAGAATAGCATTAAAAGAAAGATATATTATATAAACATAGGAAGTCAGGTGCCAGCAGACTGACTCAGAGTGCCTGAGAACAAAACCATTCATTATTGGAGTAAAACATATGAAATGTGAGCACACACACTGGCCATGTAGGTGTTTGCATACACTCTCCGCTCAGCGTACGAGCCTTTGAGAGGCTGTGTGTGATGGAATGACAAAGGACAGGACCAGAGACATAGAGACCTCTTTACTGGAGCTCCTCTCAGCTTAAAGTTAATTACAAGGATTATTCTTCTCCTTATTGTCCCTCTGAGCCCGGTGGAGCCAGGTCAGATACAGAGTGTATGGTCGAGCTAACACTGTGACCAAGAGGGATCAGGGTTGGTATGTTGCTCAAAATGTGCCATTAACCTTTTCAGGTGGGGGAAAAAAGCTTTTGAGAGTCGAAGTTACCAAGTTGACTGAAATGATTTTGTATTCTTTTGATTGTGTGCATTTAATCAACCAAGGCTCTTGAGCGAGCAGATGTTCTCGTATAGTAAAGGATGCCACTTGTAAGCAGAATTAAATGCTCTCCTCTCCTCCTCCGACAGGAAATGGCCCATCATCTGGAGTATTCAAGCTAATTGTTCAATGTGTGAGTGTGTGAGTGTGTGTGTGTGTGTGTGTGTGTGTGTGTGTGTGTGTGTGTGTGTGTGTGTGTGTGTGTGTGTGTGTGTGTGTGTGTGTGTGTGTGTGTGTGTGTGTGTGTGTGTGTGTGTGTGTGTGTGTGTGTGTGTGTGTGTGTGTGTGTGTGTGTGTGTGTGTGTGTGTGTGTGTGTGTGTGTGTGTGTGTGTGTACATTGTTGGAGCAATTGAGTAAATGGGCATTTAATATGTTTTGCAGAGAGCACACATTTTGAGAGGGATAAACAGATTTCTTTGTCTGCCGACGTCAAAGATGACAGAGCAGTGATAGTCGAATGGAGCTGTGACTCACGCTGAGGCAAAACAATTAAGATACCGACGGCTAATTTCTGCTTCAACAAAGATTGGTTTGTCTTTCGGAAAAAAAGAAAGTTCTCAAAGCATTTTCTTGGCAGTCTGGAGTGCCAAACCTTTTTTAACCTAAACTAAATCAATAAGATAACATTAAGCACCGTTTCTTTTCCTTTTATCCCCTTTTTTAATCTGACAAAACAATTATGTCAAACTATAAAGAAGTGAAGCAGAAGCTATGATCGATATTCCACTTAATGGCAATTTTTATTTTGTCTCAGCTCAGAATCAATTGTGTATTCCTCAGAATCTCCATTGTTGCACAGAAAACTGTTTCTTTGCACTCCGAATGTGAAAACCTCCAGTGAACGTGTCCCAGACAACATCTGTCAATAATGAACACTAGCCATATTGCCAGTACAAGTATTGAAAATATTAAGCATGCCGTGTACTGTAATGAACTGACTTCAATCATAAACTGTTTCAGTAGTGAACAACTGATCAATATCTTTATTTTTTAAATCAATTGAGGATGTGTAAATTGTTAGGCAAGGTGACAGACACAGAGAATATGCATCCAGCTCTGCAGAAATCATTAAACATCGTTCAGCTCTTTGAAAGACCCAAAGAGCTGATAGAAACCAACACGATGACAGCATATTAGGGCCAGTGTAGGATACAAAGGAACAAATACAGAATTTCTGAGATTTAAGGCGTACATTTAAGAGACAAAACTCTGCTGTACTTTGATGAGTTTGTTCCAACCTTGCAGAATTAAGCAATGTGTGTGCGACCGTACTTTTTATCGTATAATTGTGACTTTAATCTCAGAGAACTTTGTCTTCCCTTGTAAATGTATGACTCTATAAACTCACCAAATGTTTTATTATTTTGTGAGATTTATTTCTAACCTTTTTCCACTTAGCTCAATATTTTTGTTTTATCCCCAATGGCCCTAATACACCATTCAACAAAACAGAGCCAAAAGACTGTGCATATTAAGTGGTGCAGGAATGAGTCCTAAATCAAGGAAATACTTTTGTATTTGGCCAATTTGGTACCTTTGTCTCAATGTGTCAAATGTTTTCTGAACATTAGTCAAAAGCTGAAGAGATTTTCAATTATATTCCTACGACATAAATGTGGTCAGTAGTAGGCTACACTGGTGAATGTCTGAAGCTTCTGTCTCATAAAAATATGGTGGTTGCTAACAAGTAACTAAATGAGACTACTGAACATCAGCCGCCTTTAGCTTAGCCGTGTTAATTAACAGCCATGCGACCGTGATGTAGTTCATTTACAGAACAACATTAGCTGTTTACTTCAATCGCATTTCGATTAAAAAATGGGTTAAGTGGTGTTAATGTGGAAATTATCCTGCGGAGCAAAACATGTTAAGTATCATAAAAGTATGTTAGCCACAAGGCTTATTTTCTGCAAATGACCAAAACCCAATGGGTTAATCCCATTGGGTTTTGTTGGGGGAGACCTTGGGATGCTAACTTCCGGGTTGGCCTACAAAGATACATCATCACTGACTCTATAATATATGGACTAAAAGATAATTGGATTACAATGTTGCTCTGTGTCTTCTCATTGTTTGAATATAAGTAAAAAAAAAAAAATGTAACAATAGGAAATATGTTAGAAAGTACCTGTTATAATAATAGAAAATCACATCAACCAAAATAGAACAGATCTCATAGCAAGTCAATCCCCAGGAAAACTGCGAGAGAGCTGCTTCCGAACGTCTGGCAGCTTCTTGAATTTGTCGATGTTCTTTAGCTTGTTCCACTGGCCCAAAGTGACCATAAAATCAATGACTGTATCCTTATATGGACTTTGCTGATAATGCATTCGCACTTTACCGTGGTAAGATTTATTTGTTCAGGATATTAAGTATTTTTTTCCTTTTTTCAAGTTGTGCCATCCCTGAGCCAAACAGCTGGAATCACATTAAAATAAAGGATAATTGATGAGGTCTGCTTGTCATCACAGAGTGCACTGTGTCTCATCCCTCCGTGATTTGTTTTCGTCTCTCTCTGCTCTGTCACCCTCTCTCTATCTCTCTCTCTCGTTGGCGGGGCTTCTGAGAGTCGGGGGACACAGACGGGGTCTTTGACTCTCCGGTGATGCTATCACTAATAGCTGCACAGGCCCCGCTTTGTTTCCTCCCTCCTCTGCCTTCGCTGCGCTCACTCGCCAGGTTTCCCGTTGCTCGTGAAATTTCAGAAACTTGGAATAATGAGAGGTGTAAATCAAGACAGAGAAAATCAGCGGCTTCCAGAAACTCACAGGGGAATTCTGGGTATATACAGGCGATTTACAAAGGACTGTTTTTTAAAGAGTGGAGCAGAATGCATGCTTTCCTCACCTACCAAGCACTTCGGTTTTGGAAAGTTATGAAGAAGTTAAGGAAATGAATTTAAGGGGCCACAGCAGGAAACCTAACATGAACTTTTGCTCTCTATTTACGCTGTTACTTCTAAAAAACAATCATCCTACATCATCCTCATGGGAGATTTTTCAGTTATTCTAGCTACTTGAAGCCGCTCACATTCAGATGTCATCGTCTCCACAGGCCAAATACTCCAGAGTCTAAGGAAAGTGGCCCAAACATTGCCGCTGTGCACACGTTATAACTGAATAAAAAAATAATGTTAGAACTGAGCAATGGGAGATTTAAAATAAGAAAACACATGAAAGCATATAAACACACTGATGGTACCCTCTGATGCATTTGACTCAGTGGGTAGAGGAAAACAAAGTCACATCTTCATCAATAAGAAGAGCCATTTTATTTTCCTCCATTACTCACTCTTTATGGACTAATCCAGGTGGATGCCAGTTGTAAACATGCTGCTTTAACCAGTTTAGCCCCGAGCCTGTTTTTCAGGTCTCAGCCTCGAAAATGACATTCCCAGAACAAATGACCATATCTTTCCTTCTAAAAGGGTTAAATTAATAATATTGTATCTCAAAGTAATTATAAACCTATGAGTTGGATGTAGAAAAGTCAGAATCAATATAGATGTATTTTATTTTAAAGAAAATTCAGATTTAACACAGTAAAAAACTGTAAATTATAGTGTCCGTCCAAATATTATTTTTTACTTAGAGTGAAAACTACCCTTGGATGATGGTAAGGTAGACTAAAAGCTTTATGAATCCAAAGTACAACATATAATAAGTACCCTGTATCAAGATTGATGCAAAACAAGTGAAATTTGACCTTTTTAGAGAGGTTTAGCAACAAAAACTCCACCTCTGAGGTGATTTGGGTGGAAATGGGGGTTATACTGTTTATCTGGAACCCATTGGTCGATTTTGGTGATTGACATCTCTTTCTGAGCGTTAGAGCCAATAGAATCGAAGGGGAATCTCCCCACACACACACATGGTAAAACAAAAACGTCACTTCACTCTCATGCAGTTTTGCATGAGAGTGAAGCTATAGAGCTATATAGCTCTAGCTCTGACATCTGGAAACCGAAACGCAGGTTTATTGCTCATGGATTATCAGACATTTTTTCAAAGGGACACAGACACATTGGATTAACCTATGGATTAACTTCAGCAGCGTTTTTATCGTTTTAATGCCATTGAAGATCACTTTTGACCAGACTACGACACAGGTGAGCCATGTTAGCGTTTCTAGCTACCTAGCTTCATATGTTTTGATGTCTGTTCTTGTTATTATCTCCAAGAGTTGGGATAATTGAGTGATAATGAAGGGTACCCATCGATTCTGTGTCACCTCACGATGTGAAACAATGGGTTTATATGTGCAGCAAAGATAAATAATAAGGTTTTGTGAGTGAATTTCGGTGCAGTCATTTGTTAGCATTTTTCGCTCGTTGTTAATTCAAAGGCTCAGCTTTAACATTGTGTTTTTTTTTTGGAAAAAATAAATAAAATGATCAGTTAGATGTGTTTCTTCCCTTTACATGGATATAAAACATTCATAGTTTATAAAATGAACATGCCCTCAGACACTGTTTCCTGCAAGATGTTGCAGGAGGGCCCCGGGCTCCACCGGGGTCTCTCTGGCTTAACAGGTTAAGTCCAGTGGCATCTCAATTTGTCCACCAGCTAAAAACACTGTGTAAAATATTCCGTGTTCAAACTGATTTGTACAGTTTTCATTGCATGTATCAAATGCTGTTGAAACAAAGGTTGCATTTAAGGAAGAAACCACCCAAACTATTTTTTAGAAGCCAAATGTAGCCCAAGAACGCTCAGGATCTTGATGAAGACATAGTATAGCTCTAGGTGCAATCCTTGTGGACCCAAACAGTCCAAAAGCCGTCAAAGACAATGTTGTTGATGGAAACATTGATGGTGAAAATGTTGATGGTAACATTGCCACAACAGTCAAGAAGCCATCGATGGAGACATTGTCATCAGATATATCCTGTTACAGCCATGTTTCCATGAAGCACATTCAACCACACTCCATATATTGCGGATGAATCCTAGCTAACTCCATTAGCTTGTCCATTTCATTAGCTAGTCATTTTTTATTGCCCATCAATGAGAGGGAGGAGTCATACCTTATATAATATTTTCTGCATAAATCTGGACACAGGTCTCTTCCCACTTCGCTTCGGTTTACCCTTCCATCCTCTGTCATTCTACAGATTTCAGTGGGATAGCTGTTTTTCTGGTCACCATGCTAGTTGGTTTAGCAGTGGCATGGATGCACTACAGCAGCAATTCAACAGCAAAACATACAAATCCCTCTTTACAAGAGAGTTTAGAGATGGCACAGCTTAATGATTTTCTAATAGAAGTTATTTATAGAAAAATGACAAGTAAGATCAAATAAGAAAAATAAAAAATGAAAATACTGTAGTAAAGCACGGTTGGCGCATATGCAAGATAATAGTTAACCATTAGTTGCTGAAATAACTCAGATGACATCACTATGACCTCACCAGGGTTATTTTTTCAGACATGAAAAAGCTCCTAGAGAGTCACAACCATTTCACTACAGGCTAGTTGTGACGGCAAATTTACTTTGACCTGTGAAATTGGCGAGCTGCCCCTTTAACAGCGACATTGTGATAGTGCTCGACACATAAATCAGTCCGTAGGCCTACTCTTCCTGTCACAGCCTGCATACATTACTATCAAACACTAAGTTTGGCCCGTAAGTAGCTGCTGGGATTTGAGTTATGAGGCTGGTAAGGTAACCCTGCTCTCTGTCCCGCCTCCTCTCATCTCCTTTGATGCATATTATCTATATGTATGAGTGTACACAAGCGGGTCACGTTGCACCTCCCAGAGAGCCCATTTCAATTCATATTTATACTGGATTATACTGGGCTAATGTCTGCAAAAGCTGTCGCTGTGAGAAATGATCTGACTTGTTAAACCTCGCAGGCATATTAAAAGAAGCGACAAAAATACTATGTTCTGGGATTCACATATCTCTGTATTCACCAGCTTGCTACGCTCATGTGAATACGGAAATTGTCCCAGGGATGTTCTCATTCTACTTGCAAGTATTAACACGAGGCAGATGTTAGTGTTGGACTGCTTTACAGCTCATGAAATGATCGATTTGCTCTGGAACAAGATCTAAAAAGGGAATTAAAGAATTGCAGTGTTTAATGCCAAGACCAGCAATATATGTCAGTGTAATCACTTGAATCACTTCATAAAATACACTTTTACACACACACATCAAATACACTCTAGTCTCATTACTGCTTGATTTGTTTATTCTTCCACTGTACTGTGAGACCTATCTGGGTTTTCATCATCTGAAAATAGAGGAAATCTAAGTTTATTTGACCATGACCCAGGATGCCATGAAACGTACCAAAATGTGACTAAATGTCATTTAAAATAAAGAAGGTATTTTTTCATTGTCATGTATACGCACATCTTTTCCACATCAGTGTCAGTGTACCAATGTCATATTTAGGTCCCACCCTTAATGACAAGACAGTGCTCCAAAACCAAAGTATGAGCATCAGCAGATTTGTGCAGGAACAATTTCCAGTGTACACACTTTAGAAGCCCTACACACTTTTCCAGGAACTCAAAAACCGCTCGACTCAGGGTCTGCATTTCTCTTGCATCTGAAATCACTTCCTCCATCAATCATTACATATTTGTTTCATAAGTCTCAATTCTTGACTGTAATAAAAGGCTAAGCATTACACAGTACTACTACTATAGCCGCGTTCACACTGCAGTACTTTTCCCACTTTAATTCCGATATAGTTCCGAAATGTCGCGTTCACACCAAAAAGAGCCGGAACTAAAATTAGTTCATGAGAACCTTTTTACCCCCTTTTCCGTCCCTGCTAGAGAGCAGGGACTTTTGTGGGAGAAAAAGGTTCCTATTTCTGATTGGCTGGGCGGATTGCAAACCAGGCCCCGTAAAACTCAAAAAAAGTTTTGTGAAGACGTCATTTTATTATCCTAGCATTAGCATTATTAGCATTAGCCCAGCGCAGAAACGCAGAGAGAATAACTTGTGGCAACACAAAATAAAACATGGGAGCGGTGGAGATGAGGAGGTGTCGGCGTTCTGGAGATTTACTTGGAAGGCCTCCCAGCAGCTTCTACTGAAGCCAGTCCCCAACTCCGGGGACTTCCGGCCGGGGACTTCGGGTGGCAGTATACGGCGTGAAGTTGTTTGCGGCCAGCCATTAAACCCAACGCAGAAGAAGAAGAAGTGACGACAGCGGCTTCATTTGCCTAATCCACCCCCAGGGACTTATTCCGGTATGAACGCGATCTGTACTTAGTTCATCAGAACTAAAGAGTTCTGATGAACTAAGTTCTCATGAACCTTTGTGGTAAAAGTACTGCAGTGTGAAAGCGCCTTATGTGTATATATAAATGCTGTCAAAATTATCGCGTTAACGGCGGTAATTAATTTTTTGAATTAATTGCGTTAAAATATTTAACGCATTTAACGCATGGCCCATTAACAATGGCCCGCCCCATACATCCCACCAGTGGCAACGCCAGGGTATGGCTGGGGTAGGCTACACACATACCAATAAATGGCTTAGCCCCACCATGAAAAAGGATGTTAAAGTAAGCAAAATAAAGTCCGCCAACTCGCGCCGAGTAAATTGCACAGACAGCAGTTAGTAAGATTGATTTCAGTAGCCACTTGTCTGGAAATACCGAAGACTAGAAATGGTTTTGAAAACTTTTGGCAAGTAGTGATTGTCTTCTCAATAGTAGATCTTTGATAATGTCTTCTGGCCAATCAGAATCAAGATAACGGCGTGGTGTTGTTGGAGGAAGTCCTGACGGAGAATACTTTTGCTGTAGTACATCTCTATATACATCAATACATAGATAGATAGAAATCAACACTTAATGAAATAAGACCCCACGGTTTGATGATTGATAGGTGTGTGGGCTGTCTTTCATTTTGACACACAGAACAATGTTATAATAAACATACATACATACTGGATGTTAAATGGATATATCCGCCTTCTTTCATTTATCTTTCCATTCCCACAACAATATAAAGAAATGGCATATTTTGGACATAGTTCGAATGGTGATTAATCATGATTAATTAATTTTTAAGCTGTGATTAATCTGATTAAAAATGTTAATCATTTGACAGCCCTAGTATATATATATATATATATATATATATTTAAGAAATGTCCCCACTTGCCCCATCTTGTGTGGTCTTTTGTTCTTCCTTCCTTCAGGCATTGGTCCTCTGAGCCGGAGGGTTCTGCTTCTGGACAGAGATCTTGGATGTTATTCCTGTGATTTGCTGAAGCCAGTGTCCCAGTGTTGGGGTTACTTTCCCGAGTGCTCCAATCAGCACAGGAACCACTGTTGCCTTCACCTTCCACATCTTCTCTAGCTCCTCTCTCCTATAGGACCCCAAAGTTTCAGACGAGGGAACCATAGTGATAAAGTGCCAAGTCCTTTCCTCATTACTGCACCACTCTATAGACCTGTGTGGGAGGGATGATTGGCAGGTGTCTGATCCAATTCCCAGAGAGAAAACTCAAGTCATTAGAGGTGAGGAGGTCCTGTCTGTGAGGCAAGACAGACAGCTCCTTGTCCAGCTCACACCCGCACACACACATAGAGAGAATACACTAATACACATCAGTTACATGTCCAGCATAGTGTGTGTGTTCAGATCACATTATAAAGAGCCAGTTCTGGTCAGGAGCAGAGAGAGGATCAATGGTGGAGCTTGCTGAGCCGTTGCTGCAAACTGTCAGATACTGACGGATACATCGGTGTGTCAGTAACACGCACGCACGCACGCACGCACGCACGCACGCACGCACGCACGCTCGCACGCACGCACGCATACACACACACACACACACACACACACACACACACACACACACACACACACACACACACACACACACACAATCACACACACACCAATGTCTAGGTGAACTCACTTTTTCAGAACCTACCACGACCAAAAAGCTTTTGGAAAATGTGAGTGCTGCTTGAAAAAAGAAACCTTTAAACAACGGGTTGTCTTGTGCCTACATTTGTCATCTAAATGTTAATGTTTGTTCTTGTTTTGTTGTGCGGTTTGTTTATTTGAAAGTCTCTTCATTATCCCCTGGAGTATTTCAATCTCACCTGAGACAATTTCTTATTTTTCTTCCCATCCGTCTGTTTGGTGTATTTTTATCCTTACTTTGTTGTCATGTTTTTCTCACTGTGCAAGAACTACACTTACAACCAGGATAAACACAAATAGGCGTTGCACTGCTTCTGAAAAGGAAAAAACAGATTAAGTGTTTGCAATGCAACAGAAAAAGGAGCAGGGCCTCAGGTGGACGGGTCTGTGGGTCAAAATGGAATATTATAATTTTTGATATATATATATATATATATATATATATATATATATATATATATATATATTGAGAACTACTGGCATTGTCTCATTAACCTTGTTTCCTGATCTGAAATATGTTATAAATCTTTAATAAAAATGCAAGCAGCAAACATTTATATGTTGTGAAAGGTGCCTAGATCAATGTAAACCCAAATATGTTTATTAGAAAGGGTACAGGTAACCTTTTATCCCACCATCTCCTTTTATCTGACACCCATTTTTGTCTGGTGTTGTTTCTTTAATGGCTTGGATAAAACTGTCACAGCATAAGTGGAAGACATCTGAAACCCATTTTTGCAGGCGACTGGGTGCGGTTACTTGAGGGAACGTCATAACTCTCCAATTGTCGACCAAATTATTCTCCACGTTTAATTACATGGGTGACATAAAAAATGAACGTTGGGTCGTGTGGACTGCAGCCTGACAGAGGGAGAGTCTTTTATGTGCCCAATAACGCAGACTGAGCTCAACAAAGGAATGCCTGCAGTGCGTACCCAGTTTTAGCCCGGATTATTTGTACTTTAATGTAACGCAGTCAGGGGGGGAAGCCATTCTCAAGCATGGGCTCAAGGGATTCCGACATATTAGACATATAACTCAGTCGGATAATGTGTACTAGAATAGGCCACACAACAATAAAGATGATATTCATAGTGGACTATATCTTCGACCATGCATTCCATGTATCTTTTAAAGCACACATTGGAAATATGCAGCTTCCAGCACTGGGGAGCGAGCTGTATGCAAACGTATTCATAGACACATAATAAATGCACACAATGAGATAAAGACATGAACCCCCGCCCCCCTCCATGATCATTTCCTCTCCTTCTTTGTCCTTTGTAGTCTTTTATTTCTCTTGTTGTAGCATTCTGTCGTGTCCTTTGTTTGTTACGCTTGCTTGATTTCTTTCTTCCAGCTTTTCTTTCTCTCGGTCGAGGCTGGATTACCAACAAGGAAAAGGAAACTGAATGAAGAACAACACAGATTTAGTCAGCAGAAGTTGGCTTTATGTAATTTGATGAATTGATGTGTGAGTTAAGGTATTTGAAACCATCTATGCACGGTATAAATAAAGGTGGGTCTTTTATTATTTCCTAATCTAGTGTCTTAATTTTAAAGAAGGCCAAATGTAGTCAATACACAACAATTGACTCAATTTCACTTCAATTGGGACCATCACAAACAATCCAACCAATCCAAACTAATTTAAAATAATCTAAGAACGTTAGAAACTTCCACTTGTAGCTGAACTTGGAAGTTTCCCTGGCTGTGTGTTTGACTAAGAGGAAGCTTTGTCTACATTTGTTGCAGTTAGCCTCAATGACATCTTATTTATCACACATTTTCAGAGAAGTCTTTAATGCCTGAATTCATTTCATACAATGTGATTGCTAAATATGTAGCTAATAAACAAGTGAAAATTGTGTTTATTGAAGGTTACGGCTAACAAAACTGACAATTACGTTAGAATTTCTGCAACACTTCTAGAGCCTGTCATGTCCAGCACAATGTTGACTTTGGTGAAATTGTATCTGTAAGTTCCCAACAGCAGACAATTTTGACAGTGATGTGTTTGAGGGGACCATAGCGGCGTTGCATTGCTCCACAAAAGAGGTTGCTGTTGCCATGATTGTTACTTACAATCAGCCTAGTAAGTTGTACTATCTGTCAAACTATGAAACTGCAACTAACCTGCTAGCATCTGTTTCGACATGCAGGCCTGTCTCTAGTGGCCAAAGCATGGGAACGTAGTGAATACCATGCAATGAATTATATTAGACTATCCAGCACACTGAACCTGCCACTAAAAGTTTCCCCAGTGTGTTAAAAAGTGATGTCTTGGGTTCCTGACCAAACATATTGACCAAGAGTATTACATTGCATGTCACTTGTTAGATGCTTTTATCCAAAGCGACTTACATACTCAATAATGTGGACAATCCCCACAGGAGCAATTTGGGGTGAAGTGTCTCAGGGACACAACGACATGCTGACTGCAGTGGGACTTGAACTTGCTATCTCCTGATTTGGAGTCCAGCACACTACCCACTGAGCCACAGCCTCCCAGAGTATCTGCATAGAGCAGTACGAACTCACTGGAATTTCTACCATTACAACCCGACCACCAGACAGGATACAAAAGTGTGGAATGGAGGAAAATAATTCATCTTTGCCCAGGGACCAGAATGTTTCCTTTATTTATAGTTATTTTTTTGGATTTACATTACAAGACATCACTGTCCATCCTATCTCTCTTCTGATATCCTATCCAAATCTACGCCATCTCCCATCTTCACTGTCGAGTTCTCTCATTATTCCACCATAATGTCCAATCGTCTGTCGCCCTGTGTGTGATTAGAGCTTCATCCCGGTGCGTGTGTGTGAGACACCTCATCATCAGCCAATCATACGGATCAGTGCCGATGATCCGGCTGGAGCATGAGGAACAAAAAGCAAGCTATTGTTTTTGGACCCGCTCCTCCTTTTTCTATCTCCACCACAATGGACCAAACCTGTCATTGACGTTTGCCCTCTTTGAGCCAAAAGAGCTAATTCATTCATTTATATTTATGAATGCAAAACCCATTCAACTCTGCCATTAAAACAATGCAAATGGAATTGAGTTGCTTTGTTAATTTCTCTCTCTTTCTCTATCCCCAAAACCCTCTGATAGATTATCTGAACCTTTGTGCTGTAGTCATGCGCTACTGAACATTAGGAAGTAACAAAAGCACCGTGAGCTGATAAAAGTGACAAAAGAGGTCGATGATCTCGACATCAGGGACAGAAAAATCACTGCTGCAGCCAAGAATAGGTATGCTGTCTGAAAACAGGGACAAGGTGAGACTGGACCTGGGTTTACCGACCAAATCAAACTATATTAGATTATAGTAAAACATATGCCAGTAAAAATATACCAATAGAATACGGCTTATGCCTTAGCTATGTAATACGAAATAAACTTTATTTACAGCGCTATGTTGCCAATTATTGTCAATTAAAACAGATAAAATATTGACCTATGGGTATATACGGTATATACGTATGCATCAGGGGATTGATCATTGAAATTGATTATTTGTGTGACTGTGAATACGTGGATAACTACTTTACAGTGGCAGCATTAGACTAATTGCTGGTGGACAAGCATCGTATCACTCCAGTGATTGGCTAATGCGGCTGAATTAGAAACCACAGTGCGACATGACCACAGCTCTGACACAGTCCGCCATTGTTTTTGTGGTGAGTTAAGTTGCCAAGAAAATTGGCAACTAAACAATGACATCATGTTGTGGCTCCAATCGGGCACTGGGCAGTGGAAACCAAACTGTTTGCAATTCGTTGAACCAACTGCGGACCAAGATCAGAAAAAAATTAGAACATAAATGACTTAAGTGGAAAGGGGTTTCTGTTACTTCTTTTTGAATTTGTGCTTTTATTGCTAGCTTATCTTGAATATATTTTTTATTTTGCATAAATCACCTTCTAATTTGTTTCTGTTGAGAAAAATCTGCAAGTTTCCAGCTACCCGTTACCCTCAACTGAAGATCTCAGGTGAAAATAATCGTAAAATGAAGTGGTGAGATGGATAGGGGTATAGAGGATGTGGAGGGATTTTCTCTTTTGCAGCTATCGCATTACAACTGGCAGAAGAGGTAGGGTGAAGGGATATTATTATGAGGGAAAAGGGCCGCATGAGGTCCTTTTTGAAGAGATGAGTTTTGAGAGGGATGAAAGAATGTGCTGTGCAGACTGGAGTAAGAAGGTCCACTTTTGGAAATGAGGGAGATGGAAAGGACCGGGAGGAGCAGCAGAGTGAAAGCTAATTCGGGCCAGACTCCAATGGCCCTTTTTTCTCAGAGCTGTGAGATCCTCCTCTGCAAGGTGATTGAGACTAGTTTCTGAATGATGATGAAATGCGGAGGTATTTCAGACACTCCAATACAATTTATTCCTTGCAAAAGTGCAATGCAGTGGTCTCATTCAATATAAAAGCACCAGTGACCAACAGCTTACCGAAAGTCTTTAATAAAGCCATCACACACACACTGCCGGTACAATGGTTACATGAAAGCAATAACCCTTAAATATAGCCGTTTTTTGGACCCTTTAATCAAAATCATGTGTGGCAAACTATTAGCCACTGCACTTCAAACATGGACCCAGGTTCCATAACAACTGGTTGTATATGATTTGATTTCAATTATATTAACGAATGTGTACTTCCAAAGTGCAATTTCAACTACTGGTCCTTCATCAGTAACTGATCTCGTGGCCCTGACAGAAATGTTTCAAAAAATGGTTTCATAAAAACAATAGCTTGATAACAGCACATCCCCAAAAAGAATGTGTCTGTATCTAATACCTGATATGTCTTCTGTGTCATTCTGTAGATCTTCATTCAGAAACACATCAGTGATCACTGTTGCACTGGCTGACATCTTCTTTCATTACCATCAACACACACTATCAGCTGTTTTGTATTTCTTTCAAAATCAAAATATAGCTATGAAATGTTTTTAAATGAACTAAATGTACATTTTAGAAAACGTTGGCATGCAGTATGTCTTCTTTGCTGCTTCGTGACTTCTAAAATAAGCCCAACATAACAAAAAAAGTAAATCCTGCCACAAAATAACAACAACAACAAAATTCTGCTATAGTAATGTGTGTGTGTGTGTGTGTGTGTGTGTGTGTGTGTGTGTGTGTGTGTGTGTGTGTGTGTGTGTGTGTGTGTGTGTGTGTGTGTGTGTGTGTGTGTGTGTGTGTGTGTGTGTGTGTGTGTGAGTGTGTTCCACCTCTGGGATAGCAGTGGAGCACAGCAAACAGTGCAGTGGCTCCTCGGGGTCCATTATGGTGGGACTAACATGGTTCTAATGATGATCCTGTGAATCTGGCAACAAAGGTAGCTCAGTCCCATGACAACAGGATGATTGACAGCTCCCGGGTTGTCGTGGACAGCGGGAGGCAGGGACTCCTACACTATGTTGTGGGTGAGTTAAATTGTCATGTGATGTGACCTGGCTTCAGCTCAGTTTATTTCACAGCCCCGCCCTTGGCTGGTTAAACCATGACAGACCATTACCATTACAGATGGAAAAACTCCACCAAGGCAAGGCTGGTGGCCCTGATGGTATCAGCCCCAGGGTCCTGAGAACCTGTACCCGCCAGCTGTCTGCTGTTCTATAACAACTGTTCAATTCCTGAGCCTGCACCTGGAGACCATCCCGGTGCTGTGGAAGACGTCCTGCGTTGTTCCTGTCCCTAAAAAGACCTGTTCCTAAAAAGACGACTCCTTCTGGGCTCAATGACTATCGCCCAGTAGCACTCACATCTCATGTGATGAAGGTGCTGGAGAGACTGGTCTTGGCCCATCTCAGACCGCAGGTGAGATCATTTCTAGATCCTCTGCAATTTGCCTACCAGCCTCAACTGGGGGTCGACAATGCCATTATTTACCTGCTGCAGCGTGCTCACTCATACCTGGATGGATCGGGTTGCACTGTGAGAATCACCTTTTTTTATTTCTCCAGCGCATTCAACACGATCCAGCCACGGCCTGTGACAAGCTGCAGGCTATGAGGGTAAACTCGTCCTCCATCTCCTGGATTACCAACTACCTCACGGACAGACCACAGTACGTTCGGCTGGGCAGTGTGCTTTCTGATGTGGTGGTTGGTAGTATAGGAGCCCCACAGGGGACTGTGCTGTCTCCTTTCCTGTTCACGTTATACACCTCTGACTTTCAATACAACTCTGGGTCATGCCACCTGCAGAAGTTTTCGGATGACTCTGCAGTGGTAGGGTGTATAAGGGATGGGAGGAGGAGTACAGAGCGCTGGTGGGTGATTTTGTAGAGTGGACTGGAAGAAATCCTCTGCTTCTGAATGTGGCAAAGACCAGAGAGATGGTCATTGATTTCAGGAGGAAGAGGACGTCTCCTCAGCCCCTGTGCATTCTAGGAGAGGATGTGGCTGTTGTGGAGGACTACAAGTACCTGGGAGTGCACTTAGGCAATGGGCTGAACTGGAGGATCAACACTGATGCTGTGTACAAGAAGGGGATGAGCAGACTCTATTTTCTGAGGAAGGTAAGATCCTTCCACGTGTGGAGCAAGATGCTGGAGATCTTCTCGTCTGTTGTGGCCAGTGCACTCTTCTTTGCTGCGGTCTGCTGGGGGGGCAGCATAAGAGCCGGTGACAGCAGCAGGATCAATAAACTGATCAGGAAAGCTGGGTCTGTCATCGGCATCAAGCTGGACCCCTTTGAAGCTGTGGTGGAGAGGAGGACACTGAACAGCCATCCATGATGGATAACCCCACCCATCCTCTCCACCTGCAGCTGGACAGTCAACGGAGCTCCTTCTACAACGGACTGCTGCAGCTCCGCTGTCTCGAGGACCGATACAGGAACACATTCCCGCCCACTGCAATAACTCTGTACAATAAATCACCTCTGGCTAGAAGAGAACTCTCTGCTCCATAGTTTCTCTTGGAATAAAACCTCGCTGTACATTTTACACATATATAATCTGTTCAATATTTAATATTCCATATTCCATATGTCATATATTTATGTATATATATATTTGTATATATAATATCTTGACAAATCCAACATGTATATTTTCTATTTTCTTTTCTTGTTTATTTCTAGTTTTGTTTTATTGTAAAATGCCTTGTCTTTTTTGCTGCTGCAACAAAAACAATTTCCCAAATTGGGATCAATAAAGTACCATCTTATCTTATCTTATGAGTTCAGACGGGGGTCAACAAAGGGTCTAGGGCTACTTTACTTTACCCATTATCTCATTACCTATAATCTAACTTTCCCATGGTATCCGGTTATGTAGATTATGTATTGTGGATATATTTTGGATCATTGTTTTTGCGGTGTCCATTGGGTCCACTGAAAGGAATAGTTCAGTTCAAGGCCGTGCTGACTGTTTCAATCACAGCATTAGTCATTTGATGAAATGCCTGAGAGGCCCAGGTTTACATTTACCTGACAAGGACATTTGAGGCTGTAAGAATAATGACAGTTCATTCTCTGATAAGCAAAGGTGGAATTGTCAATTATACTAAATGACTTAGTTGGTAAGTCCCTTCAGAGCCTCCTTGGTTTGTTATATTGTGAATATGGCTTTATAAGAAGAAGAAAAAGATAACCCATTATGAATACGCAAAGGAAAATGAAGGCACAAGGGACTAGTGCCTTGCTCAAGGATGCCTCGGCAGTGTCCAGAAGGTGAACTGACACCTCTCCACAATCTGTATTTTTGGTCCGAAGGTAATTTGAAGAGAAAGAGGGCAACATGGATGGTTGGGTCAACAAAACATCTGGATCAAACCAATGTCTCCAGTCTGATAAAATACTCATTCCTACCATGTTCTTTTCCCAATCTTATATTAACCTTAATCGAGTTAGACCGAAATCTCAGATACAACAATACTTTTGTAACAATGTATTAAATGTTGTACATCTTGTTGTCGTGACTCTAAAAAAGAGGTGAATTCAATAATTGTAGCATTTGCGGATGTCTTAGAGTAGAGTAACTTTTCTCATTATGTCCAGTCCCTGCCATTTGTTTCAATCCATTTTACAGAAAAGCTGAGTTACAAATTCATTTGAAGGGAAATGAACTCCATTAAATGACAAAAATAAGAGTTTAGAATTGTAAAGAGTTGAATAGTGAGGTGTGTGTGTGTATAATAATCGCTGCATTGATATAACTGAGTGAGACAATAGAGATACTGATATGAGTTAGTACCGTGGTACGTGTTGAGCCACTTCCTGCAGTAGATCTCACAGGAGTCACTGTGTTGACTTCAGTTACTACCAAATCACTGGGGAGTGCTCCTCCTTGTGCAGTTTCACTATGTCAGACACATGTCGTATGACTAAATCTGACACCAGAGGAAGAGGGAGGATGATTTGGGGTTGTGGGAGGAGGATGGAGAAAAATAAATGGCAGACTGGGAATAGGTAGGGCCCGATGAAGAGGCATGGGGAGAAGATTAAGTGATTTCAAAGCTTCTTTTTTTGTTCCTTTTTTCAAAACGAAACACTGAGCTGCAGCAGCTAATACCTTCCATTCATCCTCACAAAGGAGAGGGGTGGGACTTTCTGCCTGTAGAACAGCACAGTGAGTGTGTGTGTGTGCGGTTGTTCTCCCATTAGCCGAAGGTGTTGGCTATATTTACACACCTCTGTGGCATTTCACCACCCAAAACTTCATGACGGTGGTGTTAGGCATATTATACTGAAACTGAAACCCTGTTTGGTAGGTAGGGATTGTAGGCCTATGTGTACGTAACAGATATTTAACCAACTAAAATATGGACTGTTGTACATTGACCGAGGAATGCATTTTAAATTGTTGTTAATTATGGTTAGGGTTAGGGGTGTCTTTGAACAGGATGTAGTATTTGTAAAATGGCGTCTTTTATATGGGTCTATTTTACAAAATGTCAAACGTTGCAAATTACAATGTTTTGTCATTCAGAATGACATTTTCCTAGCTCCAAACTCCCAATGTCCTCAAACGAAGTACCTTCTAATCTTCAGAGTACTAGCTTGTTACTATTTCTACAATGTGTAAACAATATCAAACTATAAATGCTATTAAATAGAAATAAATACGTTTTCAACAATAACATTTAATAATGTTTTGTCCACCTTTATCTGGGGATCAGCAATAGGAGGACCTGGTTGAGGTGACTAACATAATCTTTTACACCCAGAAGGGTTTTTGCTACCGAGGAATGCCACAACAAAGTGTCAACAAACTAGAACAATGGGTCTTAAGTTCAGCAGGGTGAAATATAAGGTGAACCATGAACGAATAATGCTCCCATATTCCTGGATGAGTCACGCAGCAGGAATCAAGTTTCTGTGAGGATTATCTTATTATTGTAAGATGTTGTTCCACCCATATGACTTATTTGTTTACTGCCTCTCCCCGAGTGAGAAACTAGGATGGAATTCCACAGTCACATGACACAACAGTATGCATGACAGGGTTATTCATTTATTCAATGGAGATAATGTGAGCAGAGGACACCAATGTTAATTCTTCCCGTGAATAGAGTGGTGCATGAATCAATCCTTACTTACCACTTCCAGTTCCCTTGTCTCGGAGTCAGTGTTTTTTTTTACGTGTTTTTGGTTAGAAGCCTGAAATAAGATCTGTGGCTAACACAAGCTTAGGAGACTTCCAAGTTTTGTTCTACGACATAAAATATGCCAGTAAATACCCCACTGGTGATGTGTCATAGAAACAGTGGTTGCTAACAAGTGACTAAATAAACTACTAGAAAACATCTCGCCGAACATCAGCTGCATTTAGCTTAGTGATGTAGTTTGTTTTACATTAGCTTTAGATTTTTTATGTGTTAACAATCACAAATTGGTGTTAATATGTGGATATTATCCGGCTGAGAAAAACGTGTAAGTGTCATAAACCTGTGTTGGCTATACTGAAATCCAATGAAGAATTCCCATTGCTTTTTGCGAGGGAGCAGGAATGCATCATCGTTGCGCCACTCTACGCTGCAGAGACACATCAGCTGGGATCACACAGGCATTTTATTTTCATTGATCAACATGATTGATTTAAATGCCAACACAGGTGTAAGTTCCAAGCACCTCTACACACATTGCCACCAACTCAAGTCCCAGCACCTGTTTTCCTCCCCAAAAGAATCATGGTTAACACAGGAAGCTCCCGGACATTTAAAACACCGGCCCTCTGGTTCTGAACAATGTTAAATAACAGACATGTGGAGAGAGGTTAAGGGCCTAAAATCCTTACTACTCCCCGGTGATAAACCCTTCAGCTTCCTCAAAAAACGAAAAAACCCATTAAGCACCCGCAACGCCTCGTCGCCTCTCAACAGCTCTCCGCCCGTCCAAGGCATGAAAGCGAGGGAGATAAAACGGAAACGTTAAATAGGAAAAACATCTGAAAGTTTCCCCCCCACCCTCCCTGCTTTTTCCTATTCCTCATCAAAGTGTGTGAGTGAGATGCGAAGAGATGACAGACCACCATGAGAGAGCGAGAGATGGGAGCCTCACAATTTGTTTTCTCTTTTTGTTTCCTGCTTTTTTTTCATCTTGGCTTCGCAGGCGGCTTTTTTCCCCTGATAAACAGGAGCAGAAAGAGCTGAGATGCAGTGCCATGAAGACATTTTCATTTTCAGCTGCAGCCTCATAAACACAGGGCTGTGAAGACAATGTGGTTAGAAATGAAGAATATATAGCCAGTGGCTTTAATATCTCTAATACGTGTGATGTGGCAAAGAATAGAGCGGGGAATTGGATAATGATGAAAAAGAAGAAAAAAGATGGTGGGTGCTTTTCTACTCTGAGAACCGTGCTCCATTAGGCATTTTTAACTGCAGGTTTTAGCCATAATGCTTTTTCTCAGGACTAACAAGGTTGCTTTTTTCAGTTTTGGAGGTGCTTAAATGTCAGTGAGGTTGCTGAAATAACAAAAAGACCTGCAATGCAGTAAACCAAAATGGGAGGCAGGTGTAGAGTAAACCACAGAAAAGCTTACCGGAGTTTAACACTTTGGGAAATGCACATTTGATTTCTGGCAGAGAATTAGATGAGAAGTCCGAAAACTAACCAACCATATACTATATAAAACAAATGTCAATATGAAGATACAGCTAGCCACCATTTGGCTTAGCTTAGCAGATACACTGAAAACTTAGTAGAAGCAATACGTAAAATATTGTTGGAGTGAAACAAACAAGATCTTCGAAGGCCAAACCTTGAAAAATAGTATTGCACGGGTTCTCTTGAGAGCATTGAATTAAAAATATATAAGCTTTGTGGCAATCAGATGTCCCAAATGAATGGTTACAGCCACATTAGCAGTGGAGTGGTCTGGACAAAAAACAGTGAATATGTTAGCCAGTACGTTTGATGAGCCTCTTCTGGTACAACCATTAGCAAGGTTTCCATCTCAAGTTAAGTGGTTCAATGTTTCTCCGAAAGCAAAAACAGACCCAATGAGCTAGTGTTGATGCTATAATAAAGCCCTGATCTAGATTTGGTCAGGACCGCTGGCTGGCTGGATGCTTGGCCGTCACTACTATAATCTTGCCTGTTGCTCTATTTCCTGGCGTGCAGACTGTATGGCTGTACAGAGAGTTCTGGTGGTGAGCTGATGGGCTGCAAGAGCTGATTTGGTGGCTAACTGGCACTAGCTAGCTATAGTAGAAGGGAAGCCTGCAGTGTCTGCCTGGCTGTATCCTCTCTCTCACTGGCAGCAGGGCTGGTTATACAGGCTGGTTGCCTGGATATATTGGCTGATTACTCACATGCCAGCTTAGTGACAACTTGGCTGTGCTGGTTCTGTCTCAGAGAGCAACCATCATCCCAATGATAGGGAACAGGATCCCTTAATCACTGCCTCCATATTACATCAACAAAGAGTAATGAGTCCATTACTGTCGTAAGACTGCGTTAAGCCTTGTGTTGTACAATGCATGGTCGGAGCTGTGAGGACACTTCCTTTTGTCTGAGGCAAGACACCTTAGTGTCAATTAAGAAGCTTAAAGAGTATTGATTGTAATACATATGTTATGGTGGTGGGTTATTTTGGAGACATTTTCATGGAAAGACTGTGGTAGAAACTCTTGCTCTGCACATTCACAAATCTGAAAACCTTACATTGTCGAGGCTTTGTCTTTTCTATCACACTTGAAAGCAAGTCAATAACAAAGGCCCCTAGGTGGACTCAACCCGGGGATTTGGTTCATTTTGAACTTTGAGGCTCTCATGGCTCCCCACACCAGCGCCTCTTGGAGTGTGATTAGTGCTGCTGTTTTGCGTTGTTTCATCAATGACAAATAGTTATCTTTTCCATTCTTCCTAGAGGGCAATGCTCATCTTCACCTACATTCAACACATGACAGAAATGGAATGGACACAATCTCTTAAATCCCCTATCAATTATTTAAAATGTATAAAGATTCCAAAACTAATTTCACTGTGAAGCGAGGTAGCAAAACCATTTCAGGATGAGACATTGAGTATTAAGGATTTGGGTATTTACCCAAAACATTTGGACATGAAATTAAAATGGGAAGTGTCGGATACAATGATTAGGAGGCTTGATGGCATTTTAGAAATATAAGTAATCTCCACCGTGCTTGTCCCATTATTTTTCAAACCTGTCTCACTCAATTCCTCAACTTTTAAGAACGTTCATACTATATTACTGCAGTGTCCCATTAATGCTACAGCATGAGAGAGTTTTGACCATAGTTTGCTTTTTTAGTGCTGCGGACTGTTGCTGCGGAAGGTCCTTGTGTGACTCAATATGACATTGCCCCTTAGGTCAAAGGCAGCACCATAAGAAGATGCTTCCCAGCTTCATATGGAAGTATTTATCTGACCTCAACCATCCAACACCTTTAGGATGAACTAGAACTCTAACTGTGAGTCAGACCGTATCACCAGCATCCATGTCGCCCCTCACTATCGCTTTCGATGCTGAAAGGGAGAAAATCCTTGCAGCATGTGGCGGGCAGACTGAACCCAGAAGAGTGGAGGCTATTAGAGCAGCACATTGGAGATCGTGGTTGTGTAACATGATAATACTGTCCACATTAAGAAGACCTGAATTTCCCCTCAGCGATTAGTAAAGGGATCTTATTCTAAGAATAAGATCCCTTATTCTTAGAATAAGATCCCTTTACTAATCGCTGAGGGGAAATCCAGGTCTTCACTCATGCTTTTTACAATCACACAAACAGGCCCCAAATCCACACATACAAAAAAAGGACCTATAGACATGTACCAAGGGTGTCAGAGCTAAGAAGCAGAAGACAGTGTTACGGTACCGGGAGCAGCTGGGTTCAGTGCTTTGCTCAAGGACACCTCAGTAGTGAGGAGTGAACTGCACTTCTCCGATTACCAGTCCACAATCTGTATTTTGTTCCGATCGGGCCTTGAACTGGCGACCCTTTGGTTCCCAAGCCATGTCCTTACAGACTACTATAGGGATTGTTATTACTGATATTTCTGTCCCTCTGTCCTGCAATCGACCCATCATAATATTAGGAGCAGCGCCTTGGAACTAGTGTTGCTCATGGGCACCTCCACAGTACTCGGTCATTCCGAGACTTGAACTGACAACCTTCAGGTTACCAGGCCAAGTCCTGGCTATGGACTGAGCCACTGTCAGCACTGTCGCTATAGGAGCCACAATTATGGATGTATTATTTGACTGTTTAAGTATGTGTAAAAATGATATAATATTGGAAATGGAAACTGAATATATAAGATAGTAAACACTATTAATTCATTGTTTTCAACTCTTGAAGTATAAATACCACACCCTTGTGACAATGAGCTGATTGAGGCTATGATTGTATCATCTGGTAATAAAGTCCTTAGGATGATTTTTTGGTGTCTTTTGGTTTGAAGCCACACGGTTTTTTGACCGCTGCGCTGCACGGAGTGAAAGTAAATACTAAACTAAAGTTGTCCTATATGTCTTTGACCACATAGTGTATTTTAATGAACAGAAAATGATTGTGCATGTTTTTGCATTTCAATTCTTATAATAGTAAAAGCTACAATGTGCCGATGTGATTTCAAATGTTCTCTGAAAACATCATGTGAATGACAGTCTGACATAAAGCAGTGGACTGTGTGAAATATATCCTCAGGAGTGATTCTGCTCCCAGATAAATAAGTAGATGAAACTGTCACATCAACTCCTGTACTGTCAAGCTGTGTGACACAATAAAATATGGAAATTATTCATTCATGCAGTTTGAAGGCAACAAAGCAACACAGGCAGACAGCGCGTCCATAGGAAAAACATTTTATTGAAAAACATTTTCAGTTTGTAACAGACTGGTGGAATGTGTGTCATTTATCCTCACTTTGAACTTGTTTTAAATTGTCAATGTTAAAACCATTTTTTCCAGCCTGGCCATCTCATACTGCGAGGGGGGGGGTGGGTGGGCAGGGCTACAGCCACCCGGCAACCATGACATGACTAAAGAAAACCAGGGGGAGAACAAACAATGCAGATATAATACTGTGTTACTTACAAACTGGACTGAAGTTCATTCGTTAAAAAAACAAAAAAGGAAAAAAAAGAAACTAATTCAATAAATATTTATGGTACACACTTATGGCACAAATATGCAGCAGTCGGTTTGGCAACTTTTTCTCTCATTTTTTAAAAACCAAATTACCATGGAAACAGTGCAAAAGGGGAGGGAGTGGGGAGGACACAGGCTTTCCATCGAGCGCTAGCTAAAATACATAGCAAAAAATTCAAATTTTATACAAAACATCTTACTTTAAGAGTTTATAAAAATGTTTTTATTGGGTTCTGGTCAATATTTACATAAGCTATTTACCAAAAAAGTAGTATGCTCTGTTTTACTGAAGTGAATTCAATTTTTTCTATCGTTTTTTTTTCATTTACTTTCCTAAAAAGGTGAATAAGGCTATTGTAACAACCCAGGATCCATATACAATACAAACATTAATGTATTTACAGTTTCTTACCTACAGAAGTACGGTGCAAAATTACTGAGTCAAGTGACCAAGGGCTGACCATACGAGCAAGGCATTTTACAGAAGCCTGAGGTGCTTCTCCTAGCCTTTGTGCTAAGACTCTCACAGCATCGCTCCACGTTTCAGAACCGTCAGAACCAAACCTGCTCAACGCTGGGAGAGCGCTAGTCGAGGGGCAGCTAAGAAAAGGACGTCAGATTCAAATAAACTAATAAGATTGTCATATTCTGCCGCAGACAGATAGCAACTAAACAGCCATTTCTTTGTGTGTGTCTTTTTCATCTTTTTCTTAAATACCTGTTCGGGTGTGATATATATGCTTTTTTAATGGTTTCACAGTTTACCTTTGTACTACGGCACATCGTTAAAACAGAAAAGGTTCAAATAATAGGACAAAAAAATGCAGGAAATAAAAACTAACAGCAGGCTTGTGTGACGTACTTTGCTAGTTTTGTGTCATTTGTTTGTTGTTAAGAACACTTTCCATAGGTGGGTTTTTTTCTTCTTCTCAGAATCGATTAAAAAAATAAATAAGAATTGCATATTTGCAGATTTTGTGGCCTCTTAGAGGCACAAACCTCAGATCATACAAGGCTTGGCTTTTCGGTGAAATTTGATGTTCTTCATGAACAAATGGCGATGTGGATGATGGGCTGATGCATGCTCTGTGAAACTGCTTAAGTCACGATTATGATCCAAAGCCAAAGATAGTAATGAATGTGATGCACTGAAATATGGACATGCTCAACACGCGCACACACACATACACACATGCACATGGAGGTGTGTTTGAGGGGATTGGGTGTTCATGAGAATTATCCTTTGGGAGATGCTACACTGAGTGAGTGTGGCAGACACAGCTACTCTGCCCTTGTGTACACCAATGTGAGCTATTTTGGGTGAGTTAGCCCTGCCCCCCCCCTACCCTTGTCCTGTTTCCCAGGACCGAGAGCTCATGAAATACGGGACTCAGCGGGTCGAGAGATATAAAATAATCAAAAACCTAGATTGCATAATGTGCACTTATACCATAATATATTAACATGACTTCTTCCTCCTGTCCCTAACGCCTGACAACACCTGTGCTCTATGTGTCTATCGTAAATAAATTCTGCTTTTTATTTGACTTTTTTATGGTTTTTATTTCATCTTTCGTAATGTCCTTTTTTTAATGTACATCTATATTGTAAAAGAAAAATAAGAAAATCAAAAAGATCACAATATGGAAATGCTAATGGAGATTGAGAAACAGTGACGATGTAAGAAGATGTCCCTGTGCTTTTTTAATTTTTTAACAAGAATAGGAGAGCACCTGTCACCCTTGCTCATCATTGGACCCCGGGGGTAAACAGTACAGTACCTCGAGCTGTTTCAGCCAGCTTCGCTAACCTCAACTACATCTCAGGCCTCTTCTTCACCTCATGTGAAAAACGTCAGTAAGGCGGGTTTTGGATTTCTTATTGCCCCTAACACTTTCCCGTGTGAAAAGCCCAGGTTCTGGAGAAGATGAGGCGAGCCCTCACTAGTAAATCTGACGGGATACAGCTGCTCTCCCATCTCTAGCCATCACTGTGAATGCTGTGAAGAGTGGAGGTACCAGAAAGGGGTTAAAAGTGCTGCTCTATGTATACGAGAGGCCTCCACTCTTCCCAGAAGCCACCTGGGCAGACCTGACAGGCACCCATTAGCAAGAGGGCGCCTGTGTAATCCTCACTTTTCCTGCTCTGGCCACTCCTGGCCAACTGTTGGGTCACTTGTGTTTGAACGTTACACACGATTTGACAAGGGAAAAGAAAAACATCTCTCTATCCACATATGGAAACCAGATACGAACATAAACAAGATCAGTAAATGTTGACAGTACAATACAAAAGGGAATCTATTCCTCTTGCTTAAAACCTTCATCTAGGAGAAGTGACTTTCTGAAAAACATACGTGGGAATGAGGAGAAAATTGTGTAATCCACACTTAAACCCAAACAGTTCACTGGTGAGACAATGTGTCTGTGTGTGTGGGTGAATGTGTGTTTATGTGATGGTGAGCATGTGTGTGGCAGGGTGATTGGGTGATCTCCATGAGTCAGTCAGGAAAGTCCCGGAGAGGAATCGGGGTGAGAATCCTCGTCCGACTGCTGAACGCAAAGAGTCTCTCCGGCTAGTGGGCATTAAGGGAGGGCGGCCATTTTTGTGAGTTCATGGTCAGCCCGAATTCTCTGGCATCTCCTCCTCGCTTGTTTTTTGTCTCTTTTTCCAAGCAGTAGTCTCTCTTAAATGTGAGGTCAAAAATTCCTGCCAGTTAACCTTCCAATCCGTACATTCGTCCTTCTGTCCGAGAAAAAGCTGTGCATCCGTTTCACCTTCCGACCCCTCAACACTCAGTTCCTCTAAAATGCTGGCTGCAGTACACAAAACAAAACCGGGAGCAGCATCGAGGGAAAAAAAGAGATTTGTCCTCTATTTCCCAAGAGCCCCCAGAGAGCGGAGGCCGTGGCGGCAGGAGCCTTCTCTCCGGCTCCCTCCACCCGCCCCGTCAGCACCGACTGGGACCAAACCAGTGCCACAAGGTATCAGCAATAAAGAAAAAGTAGTGAAAAAACATCAGAGACGAGGAGGAGGACGAGGAGGACGAGGAGGACGAGGAGGAGGACGAGGAGGAGGACGAGGAGGAGGAGTCGACAGAGAGAGAAAGAGTGATTGCAGGCATGCCGGCGGTGCCAACTAAAAACCCGCTTTTCTGCCCGGGATTGTTCAAGTTCTTCTCTTGCTTTAAAAGTCCCGCCTCAGACCTTGTAGTAGATGTTGGCCGGACTCTGAGGCGGCATCTCCTGCACGATGTAGACCGGGTGGCCGTAGTCGCCGCTGACCTTCTCGTAGTGCGGGCAGAAGACGCTGTCAGCAGTCCTGAGAGGGATGATGATGTCACTGGGCTCCGAGCCGTTATTGTTCCCGCCCCCTCCGCCCCGTTTGGGCGTGGCCAGGGTGCTCAGAGACAGCGTGGTGGCGTGCTGCGGCGAGTGCTTGCGGTGCCGCCGCCGGTACTTGAGCAGCAGAAGGACCAGCATGATGATGATGATGATGAGGATGACGCTGCCCGAAGCAATGGCCACGAAGATGGCAGCGTCAGAGGCGATGCCGCTCGAGGACTTTCCGCCGCTGTCGTCGCCGGCGCCTTCTCTGGGTGCTACACCTGGGAAACAGAGGTGAGGAAGGGTGAATACAGGGAGGAAATGCATGTCACTTCTATAAACAAAACAGGAATCAGGGTGAACTCAAAAGTAGTTTGTATGCTATGCCATCAGACCGGTTTTCCTGGTTTTGCACTTGGCTGACTCACAACAACAAGCGACAAAAGTCAATAATAACAGACGCAAATTCACAACAGCTGTGTCCACTCAGAAGCGTTCATGCATCCACAAACACACACACACACACACACACACACACACACACACACACACACACACACACACACACACACACACACACACACACACACACACACACACACACACGATTGACAGACCTAGCTCCTGGTCGCATAAAAAAAAGAATTTGAGAGAAAATGTTTGGTAAGTTTGGAAGTAGGCATGATTTTTGCATTGATTTGGAAAAGTTCCAAAACTGTAATTTTGTATCAGCAGGTTTCAGATGATCGAATAAACTCTTCAGTTTGAGCTTACTGACTCCTTCTAACAAAAGGAATCTGTTTTCCACAGTCTTTCCCCAACTCTCCCTTTCATTCCTCACCATCTTTTCATCAGGCCACAGTAAAGGTGGCCGGCAGCAGCGTGGTTGAGAGTGAAGCCTTCCTATGGAGGGCTTTTGTATAAAGGTCACATTCGATCGGTGGCTATTCAAATTCAGGCGGTGAAGACTGCAACCTTGAAAGTAGGGTGAGCGCAGCCTGATAGGAGATACAATGGCTGAGATAGATACAGGCACTTAGATAAATTGCATTCTAAAAGGCATAAAAAGTAACTTCATTTTATAACTAGCAGCCTCAGAGGGACGAAAATAAGAGAGAAATATTTGAGCTCATCAGGGGACATCAATTATGGAAGCCGAGCTGGGCTCTTACTCCCTGCGATGGACATTCTGGTTCCCATCCAGCGCCTGGGGGGGCGGGTGATTTGGACCACGTTCCCCGGGCAGGCGGGATTACTGAGGCTCCCTGTCTGGTTCCTGCTCTCCTGAGGGCCTCAAAGTGCTTCTGCTGTGGTATATGGGGGGAGTGGATACATGATGGGAGGCAGCCCAACGCAGAGACCCTTCAGTTGTTTTACAAGGGGATTACGCTGCCTCAGAAGCACTGCCCATAGCACTCTGACGCCCATGTGCTTGGGATGGAGGGATGAGACATAAAAAAAGCAAGGCAGACGACGGGAAAAGGAGAGAGCAAGGTGCTGATGTCGGCAGAGAGCGCTGCCAGCATGGATTTAACAGGCAGGGAGGGGGCAGAGCTGCATGCTCCACGTCAGTCAGATTTGAGGTGATGCCACGCCCTTAGTGAGCCAGGAGAGAAGGCTGCTCATATAGGCAGGTTTACGGAGTAATGGACTATGTAATCAGCACAACAAACTGCATTCCCTTACAGTTACATACAAATTATGTAATCAGATTACTGTTCCATTTCCACAAATTGGGGATTACTAGCAGGATTACAATGTTAGTAAGAACTAAAAAGAGCATATAGTGTTTGTTGTAAAGGATAACATGTTATCTTTTCTCTATAAGCTCTGTTCTGTAGGCTAATTCTTTAAGTGTGAATATATACGTTCATTTGTTCTGTTATTATTCAGTAGGTGAAGCTATATGTTAATGTCTTCTCTAATATATTGCCGTTGCATTTGATATAGAGGAAGTAGCCCTCCCAAACCTACATATAGGTGTTTTTGTTCTTTTTTGTTTTGCCTTTCCTGTTTTTTATTTCTAATCACAGATCGCTGAGGAAATTGCCAGTCAGATTTGCTTCTCTGGAGATTTCTTACTGCAATATAATAGGCCGAGATAAGAGCGGTCTGCACGCTGTCTGAGTTGTGGTTGGCTGTAGAGACAAGCGTGCGTCTGTACTGAGAGCAGGTGGTTTAAAAAGATGGCAGACAGCGATCAGATCATTTTCCTGAAAATGTCACTTAAGCGGCGAGTTAAGGCTGGAACGGGGCCAGCAGGGAGATACCTTATAAGTCCTTGAGAGGCCGGAGATGCCTATCAGTTTTATGGGCAACATTCAATTACTGGCTGATGAATTGCTGACCTTTCTTTCCTTCACTTTCACATGCACACCTCAGTGACTCGCGCAGACACACACACACATGCTTACTTGGCGCTATCTGCTTTTAGTTAGACCAAACAAACGCACGCACTAAATGTCGAATAGTTTTGATAAGTCCTTCACTCAATTACCAATTTCCTGGGATTAAAGATTCATGTGTGGGATCTCACCTGGTTTTTCCAGCACTTCGTTGGGGTTGTAGGCCTCCTTGCCATCTGGGTTCTTGGGAGAGTAGGGTACTCTGGTGGGGCTGTCTTTGGGTGAAATAGGGTCAGAGGGATCTGAAATAAAAATAGATAAGAATTTAGTTTCATTTTAAGGTTGTTCTCAATCATGCAACTCCCAGGGAAACACAATAAAGGGAATTTTGTATGAACATATACAACAATATGTTCCTCCAAATGCTTCAACAGTGTACATTTATTTGACTAGATCCACTTAAAAACAAACAGTTTTTGTACATATGGCTCTTCACGACCCAGAAATGACTGTAATCGACTATTAAGAGTAGCTAATGGTTGTTTTTAGGTTCTGCAATGGGTCCATTTGCTTCTAAATGTATCTCAAATGTCCGTCAGTACCTCTGTTGTGCTTGTAGTGATGTGCAGACAGTCACGCTAAACGGAGGAGTAATTCCCTGAGCATCTGCTGTTAGAACCACAGCGATGAGCCCAAGCTCAATGGTACCGAAACCACACTAAGTAGAACATTACTTTTAATAAAGCCCCCGAATGGTAGGCAGCTCCTAACACAGGAGGCTCAGATATTGCTCAGCACCTGTTCTCTCCTTCCTCGGAGTGCAGCGGCCATTAATTCCCTGACCTTCAGCCACTCTCAGCAGCACTGGAGCTCGAGCTGACGACCGGCCAACCCCGAGATATAACCACTGTGGGTGGCAGCCGAGCAACTGAGTTATGAATATTATCGCTATAATAAAGAACAGTGTCCGACCTGGTGTGGGGCAAACTGTGCATGTGTGTGGGAGTCCCACATACAGGGTCATAACTCATGAGAATAACGCCTCTAAACTCAATTTGTGTGCAGAAAGCCTTCTAGTTAGAGCGTGTAGAACAGCAGATGCTTCTGGTGCTTGTGTGCATGCAGGCATACGCAATGTTGTGTGTGTGAGTGTGTTTGAGCGCATAAGGCTTCCGCTAGATTACATCTCCTGCCCCCTCGCAGCCCCAGGTGTCATGGAGACGATGGAGCTGTATGCTGCACAGCCTCCTATGACCTTATTAGGGCATTTTCAGAGTCTCGCACAGTTGTGCACAATGTACCGGCGCTGCATTGTGGCAGAATACGTAAGCCTGCAGGCACTCATGAACCGTAATTCAATAACACAATACTCACTTTGTCCCACTTTCATGATTATCTTCATGGACTTGGTCTTGCACACTCCCCCCTCCTGGTTGTCGATGCCCTCCATTGTGCCGTTAGATGTAGCTGCAGGAGGCAAAGAGAGAGAGGTTAGAGTGAGCTGTCACTGCCAGCATCTTGTACAGAGGCAGTGCGGGAGGAAATTGTGTTGCTATATATGCCTCAGTCTATCTCGGAAAAACAGCCATTTCCCAAAGACCACAGAGGCACTGAAAGCCTTCCTCCGAGGCAGGAAATGAGTCATATCCCCTTTAATGAGATCACAATTCACCTGTTCATCACCTCGGACGCGCTACTCCTCACGTCCCCAAAGTCAATTAGCTTGAGTAATTTTGACTGTCATACCTCTAACTGTGCTGATGGGCCTCATGAAGGAGGCAGTTAAGGGAGGTGAGGAGAGGGGACAGCGTCCATTTTGGCAAGCTGCAGGAAATTTGGCGGTGCGTCGTGCATTTGCGCTAACGACACTCCAGAGAGAGGTAGCCGCTCATTAAAGAACACACTTTTGGATTTTTAAAAGCCCCTCAAATGCTCAGATCTGAATGCCAAACTGGCTGCCAGGCTTAAAGAAGGAGAACCTGCTGACAACTGAAAAAATATATTAACAGGAGGGGATGAGGAATTGTTAAAAATAATAAGAAATAGGGCACTTTTCCAGGAAGGCGGTGAAATTAAGGGAGCAGAGGGAGGTGATAAATGCCTCAATAGCCCTTGGATGAAAATCGCTTAAAAGAGCTACAAAAGCACATAAACAGAGGAGAAAACAGCAGTGCTCCACTAAACACTGTGTTTAAGGGACAGGGGCAGATGTCGGGGGGGAATCTCGAGGGGGCTGCAGGACGGCCCACATGTGACAGGAGGAACGAAACGGGCCCGTTGAGCAGATGATGTGAAACTGCACTCTGATAAAAGAAATCTATACACTGAAAAAACTGAAATGTTGAATTGAATGAAATGTAGTAGGTCAACAGACCTCACATAACGGGATTAGATAAATGGAAGCATTGATGTTAAATATTAGGTTCAAGTTAAAAGTATTGCTTTCAACTAACCTAATACAGTTATTTGCCTTTTTCTGTTTCTTCAGTGTACTTGTTTCAAACTACAGATGTGGCCAACACACACCCCCCTGGAAAACTCAATCAGCTGCTTTAAATCCATTAGCTGCTGCTCTGCCTCTCTGCTTTGTATCTGTGCTGCCCCCAGAGGTTGCTGGGCAGAACTGCAGGGCACAGGGTGGGGGGAGGAGGAGGAGGGGGGGGGGCTTGTGGTCTATCAGGTCAGTAACACAGAGGCTAACGAGCTGCCAGGGCTTAGCAGCTTGGCTTTCCGCCAGCGCGCAGTGGCCCGCATTCACCATACTGACCCCCCCCCCCCCCCCCCCACCTCCTCCCCTCCCCTCTGCTTCCTCTCCAGTCTCTCCTCCTCTTTACCCTCCCAGAACAACACCCCATCATCCCCAGTTTCCACCTCTCCAGGGCGGCCATGCTTTCTTCCCTACACCCCCTTTACCCCTGCACATTTTTTCTTATTTCACAGAGGATTAAATTAAATTCTTGTAGATTGTATGGAGGGATTGTTACCGGCAAAGTTCAAACACATTCCATTTCAATTTCTTTATATGCCTCAGAACATCATTCTAATTCATAAGGTTATCTTTTTCAGTGTTTCAATTAGACACACTTTATTCTAGCGTTTTAGATGTTACCTTTTTTTAATTAATATACTGTTTAATTGTATGTTATGTTCCCCTTCGTTCTCCATCAAGGCAGGTGCTGGTGAAACTTGAAGATGGGCTTTCCTTTCTCCTCCTCCTCCTTCATGTTGTCCCCTTTCCTTTTTTCCTTTCCACCCAGCTACCAATAGTTTTGATCCGAAACCCCTTTGCTTCAATAAGATGGTGATGGGAGCGGACACAAAGAGCATGTTAACAAGGACTCCCTCCCTCCCTCCCTCCCTCGCCTCCTCTCTCCCCCTGTCTCCTTCTCTGGCTGACCTATGGCTTTTCAGTGGCGACCGAAAAGCACATTACAGACAAAGCTCCTTAAAGGCTTGTGCTCCTGTGCCCTGTGTGTTTGTGTGACGTGCGTGTGTTCATTTCATAACCCTGTTAGCACAACACACATGAAATTACCAATCCTGCAGGGTGTCATTAACCACCTCGACGATGTTTACTTTCCGGAGCGATCAGCGCGGCCACGGTGCGTTTGGGTTTGAGGCGTCGAGGTGCATGCACGCTCAAAAGCCTGAGAGGTCGGAGTTCACATGGCTGAGAACTAAACAGAAGGTGTGTTTATGTCTGTGGCGCCTCCTTCATTCCTGCCTTATTCTTTCCCTTTGGTCCCTATAAATCGCTTAACACATCCATCAACACTCACAACAGAAAAAAAGAAACATCTTCCTTGCCAAGATTTTTTTTAAACTACCCACTTGGCTGCAACATTTTCTTGACATTTAAGAGAAGCCAGAAAAAAATCCCTCAATCGGGAGTCATTTTAAATTCTCCTTCCCTTTACATGCAGTGTTAAACACACTCACTATGCCAAGGCTGCAGTCCCAGAAAGCCTGACTTGGATTTAAACAGAATGTGATTGTTGAATGGGCTCAGGCTGAATGACTTGGCCCTCCTCGGCCCAGCCAGACGAGGCCAGGCTGACAGACTAGCTGGCTAGAGTTAACCAGCTAATCCATAATGCTGGGGAACACGTTGGAGGAGGGGGGGTGGGTCATACAAGAACCTCACAAATGGATTTAGTCAACTAGCTGGCATTGCAGCATTTAGATAAGACTCACAGGGAGGGAGGGGGGGAGGGAGAGATGTGGGGGAGAAGGGGAAAAGGAGAAAAAATAGTGAGAAAGATTAACCCACTACTTCAGACTGTGACCTCCCAGAGAGAAACAATGAGAGAGAACATCGGATTTTCCTTCACTATGCTCTCCATCTCCACCGTGAGTTTCACAGTCTATCTTCTCACTAGGACGTAAATATGGGCGTTTTGGGGCCGAAGACGACACATGCTCCCATACACACAAACACATTAACGCACTAATGCAGGAGCAGACTCCGCAGCTGGGGAAAAAGGCCATCAGGAAAAATCACTCACCGCCTGTGACAAAGTACCGCTTGAGACCAAAGTGACAGCTTGAGTGGGTCCACTCCATATATACACATTTACCCAGCACTCTCGCACATACAACTTTAACCTCACACATTGTATGTAGCTTCAAATGGTAAAAGTGTGTCGAGGGAGTGTCCCCACTTTGAGCCAGCCTGTGTGTGTGTTACAGTCACCTGTGAAATTAGCACTAGCATAAATAAAAAAGCACGCTCAAACCCAGTGGCAAGCCGTGACTTTTATACCTAGGCCCTCTGACCCCCACCCTTTCCCTCAAAGAAAAAAAATGTATAACTAAAATATATATTTTTTAAATGTTTTTAAATATTATTTTGTGGAATATCTTAGGCCCTAGAGGGCCCTGACGGCTCACCACTGCTCAAACCACAATCCCACCCCTGCTCCGTAAACATACATCAAGTCAGTCCCCCCCACTCCCAACTGTCCTCACTCTCCTTAACTTAATTTATGCTACCTAACTTCATTTTCTACTGTTTATCAAATGAAGAGAGTGGAAAATAACCCTGCCTTCAAGGCATTCAATTGTGTGCTGCAATCCATATAAATATGCAGAGCTCCTGCTTTCTACTCATGTAACTAGCAAGATAATCCTACAGATAGCTGTGCTAGCATTTAGAGCTAGTTTCAGATTAGCAAAGGGTAGTTGAGCTAACATAGCACACATGAGGTTGTGTCTTTTTTTGTTCTTTGAAATAGTTAAGTATATGATTTAATTTGTGGTGGGACAACGTTATGACCTTTTTATGGCATTTTCACAAAGTTCAAATAGGAAATTATATCTCGTACAGTATCCATAGGCTTGTAAAGCTTGAAAAATAGACTTTGAAAGCGGGCTTCGCTTAAATTGCTCAATTCTGTGGGTTTAATTAATACACAATGAGCTTCTGCATAAAGACAATGCCTTTCCCCATAATGGAACAGAGCTGAGGCATGGCAACAAGAGACTGAAGAGGCAAGAGAGAGAGGAAGAGAGATAATGCACACAGCCAGAGAATTAGAGAATGATTGGATGGACAGAGTGAGGATGTTTCCCCAGAAAGAAAAGAGGAAGAGAAGAGACAAAGGCAGCTATGATCTAAACGCTGAGCATTAATTGCCATCCATCGTGTTGCTGCGGAGCTGTCGCCACAGCGCTGGGGTTATGGGCTGGTTAATACCCCTCACCACCGTGTGCCCTAATCACCCGTGACAGAGGCGCCTCCGCATTTCGGGACCCCGGTGACCCTCAGAAACAGGCCAGGGCAAAGCTGGGTCGCCCCGGATAATCAAAGCTGTCCAAAAACCACTAACCAACATTTAAAATCCATCATTTAAAAACACTTCACTCCATAATTTCAGCAGTGGTTACATTATGATTTAGCGCGTCTGAGAGTTTTTAGACACTTTTTTGAAGAGTATAATAATCCTGTCTCCCTTTATCATAATGATAACAAGGTCCCCAACAATCTAATACAGCCACCCTAGATGTATTGGGGTGAATTAAGAACGGATTGTCTGAATCAGACAAATCAGAAAATGCATTAAAGCACATTTTAAAATGGTATATTGATTTAATGAAAGGAATTTCCCTCTCACAGTATCACACGACAATCAGCAGGGAGTTGACGGGACTATTTTTCTGTTGTGACTGAGGCAAAGGCTGATTAAAATCTTGATGACATTTCCTCATGCATGTGTGCTCTGACTGTAAATTCAGCTCGTCCTTCGCCTGCCCTCTTTAGCTCGTCGTCTCTTCCTCTGCCCCCGTTCCCTTTGGCTCTGTTTCTCCTCTCTCTCGTTAGCTCTCTTTCGCTGTCGTCACTCTTTCTGCCCCCTTTCCCTCCTTATTTATTCCTCTCTCTTTTCCCCCTCCTCGACCCCTCTCTCTCTCTCCCTCTTTAGCTCATGTAATCATCCAGCTCACTACGTCCTCGCCTGCAGGCCGTGCTGCCGCAAACAATCACATCAAACTCATCTGCTCTCAACTGGAGCAGCATTGTGCTTTCAAAAAGGCACACCGAAGTACACACGCATGCACAAAATACACAAACGCGCCCACGTGTATGACAGTAACAGAAATCTGCAGATATACAGCTTTGCACGCAAACTCACAATATGCAGTTTGCAAAGCCACACACACACACACACACACACACTTACACATGTATCCGTCTTTTTCTTGCCCGTCTGTCTTCTCTTCATGATAGTACAGGAAGAGACAGGCAAGTAGTGAGGCCTGATTGCTTCAATGGATGGGTCTGATGTGTGTGTGTGTGTGTGTGTGTGTGTGTGTGTGTGTGTGTGTGTGTGTGTGTGTGTGTGTGTGTGTGTGTGTGTGTGTGTGTGTGTGTGTGTGTGTGTGTGTGTGTGTGTGTGTGTGTGTGTGTGTGTGTGTGTGTGTGTGTGTGTGTGTGTGTGTGTGTGGGGGGGGGGGGGGGTTGAAATACTCGTCTAATCTAGGTCTAGCCTTGGCACAATACTCAATGCAAGGCAGCGCTAATCCAATTGGTTAAGACTCAGATCCGTAGCATTGATGTGGGGGCCTTGGCCATTGTGAGAAGTAATGGAGGATTAAACGCCGGTTAATTAATTACGTATCGAGTGCTCACTCCAAAAGACTAATGAATTCCTCGCCGTGAACTTTCTGAGGCTGTGTCACACTGATGGATCTTGGACAGGACTACTGGAGGGGGGGTCGGACAAATACGCACACACACACACACACAGAAGATGGAGATGCTTTGAGGTGGAGCTGCACGGGGCAAATCAGGCAAATATGTATCTTGTATTCCCTTCTGCCACGGAGACACACGCAGTTATAGGCAGAGATTCACACATTGGCTCACTGCAAGGTAGAAACAACCACTATCAGACTGATTCCACACACACACACCTCTGCACATTCCTCTCATTCTCTCTTTTTGTTGTGTGTGTTTGTGCTTTACTGCTGCTGTTTGCCCATGCAAAGCTGGAGCTTCACCAAGTGGCCGATTCAACACAAAAAGGCAACATAGGCCACAATGCAGCTGCAGAGGGCTGTTCAAAAGCTGCAGAGCTGGAGCCAGAGCTGGAGCCAGAGCTGGAGCCAGACCTGGAGCCAGAGCTGGAGCCAGAGCTGGAGCCAGAGCTGGAGCCAGAGCTGGAGCCAGAGCTGGAGCCAGACCTGGAGCCAGAGCTGGAGCCAGAGCTAGCCAAAGAGAGGCAATTAATAGCAAAACGTGACATATGCCGATGGAGAAACAGCTCCCTCTCCCCTCTTTGGGCTACACATTAGCATTTTGGGTAGATGTGAAGGAAGGCGGGATGACGGAGAGGGGGGTGTGAATGTCGACGGAAAAGGGAATTTGCAAGAAGTGCAACATTTGAATTTTCCGACCCTTCTTTTAAAGTTCCGAATTGAACTTTCGCACAGCTCTTTCTGTTCCAACGTGTCGACTCGGCATGTTGATGGAGATGAGAGGTTTTCAACGTAAGGCGCTTGGAAATTGAATATGCTGGTCTGCTAAAGCTGTGCCACAGAGAGAAATAGCTTCAATAGCTTCTATGGATGTACCGCTACAGCTGTGTGTGCAAAGAGACGCTGCTCCATCTCCAGCCTCCTGAGGAACAGTGTGTTATCAGTGTGTGTTTGCCCTCACCCATGCACCCAGCACATGCACCCCTAAATGTACCCGTGCTGCTCTTTCTTAGACATGTTCTTCATTAACCCGAACTTAACCCTGACTTCTGAATGCGATCCACCACAGTGTGACCACGTTCAGCCGCAGGAGCGCAGGCAGAGCTCCGGGAGAACCAGAGAGAGTAAACAGCAGCTCATCAATAATTAACTGCAGCTTTTGGGAGGGAGAGGAGCGGAGGGCGATGGTGTCTGGCTACGAAGCCTTTGTAGTCCTAGCACACACACACACACACACACACACACACACACACACACACACACACACACACACACACACACACACACACACACACACACACACACACACACACACACACACACACACACACACACACACACACACAAACCACATCTGATGGTTTGTCAGGCTCCTGTGTATGTGGATGCATGTGCTTGCTTGCTTGCACAGGTCTGTTTAGTCCCATATATTCTTTATTTTCCATCTAAATTCAATGTGAGCCTTTGTAAAGCAATCAGCCGCACTGCTCCAACATAGCTACCCGTCTTACCTGCAAGACCACACAAGCAGCTGTTAGACTCTTACACAGCAGGAGCAGCCCCCCCATGCAAATATCCTGCAGCTATGACACATTGGTGACAGAGCAGCCACTTTTGCTTTTGTAGTTTGAAACTGACTGAGGTCGGACTGAATGAGAATAATGCGTCTGTGGTTTCTCTAACAGCTGTTTGACTGACCTCTCTGTGGGACTTCTGTGGAGCTCAGAGGAACATTACATTCACAGGAGTCTGCTTCTGCGGACGGTTTAAAGTGGGACATATAGCGTACAATACAATTACCTTGTGCATTTGTTTTGCTGAATTCAACTTCCTCTTCCCACAGACTGTTTGGAGTCAGTATTTCCTGCTCCTCTTTCCTCCTCCCTCAATTCCCTTTTCTTCCCCTCTTCCTTCTCCTCACTCAAAAAGATGGCCTTCTCCTACTGTGACAGCTCACAGATGGCCGTGGCAGAGCCTCACAGATGGTCCTATCTGCGGTACACCCCCTATCAGCGCCACACAGATGGTTTAGTCCACCTCCCATGTTTCAAACCAGGGGGCCGTCGCTAAAATCCGATCAGAACTTCCTACCAGGGCGACGTTAGTACATCACAGGCAATCAGCCGCACCTGCACCATGACAGAGTGAGCGCTGCGGTCTGAGCGTGTTAAACATTCACATTCTGACAGGCAACGTTTTTCCTACAACTTGGAAGGGTCTGGCTTTAATATTCCCATTGTCTATTTGGATCTTTCTCCAGGCTTGATTTGTACCAGAAGCAAATTCCATAAGGAAAATCTTTAAGAAGAACATAATTCCTTTGAATGGACTTTGAGCATACGTTGAAATGGACCTAAAATGTTTACTTATGTGCTCAATAAAAAAAAGATTGTAATCATACAGGATAGCTTCTATCTGCCAATTAAGCATTGGCGACTTCCCCTCAACCCAAGACTCATGTACTTCAGTTTACTTCCTGTAAATCTCAGTGTCCATCAACCACAGAGACTGATCAAACTGATCAAACACCTGATGCTACAAAACTGAGTGTTGAAAGGATTACACCCAGAATAATGTCCCACCCTGTCTTTGACCAGTTATCCACCAGAAACAGAAAACCCCACAACAAAGTCCACCATAAATTCAGTGCGTCACTAACACCGGGTTCTTCGACCTTGCCGAACTGCTCCAGGCTGTTTTCCCCTTCAATTATGCAAAGCCTAATTTATTGCCCCCTCAGGCAGAGACATGTACTTACAGATGATGTAGTAGTCCTTCCCTCTGAAGAACTCCAGGCCCCACAGGTTGGGGCTGAACTCCTGGAACTTGAGGGTGAACTTGACGTCCTGGTCGGGCTTGACACAGTTGAGGAGTGGCGTGTCGGCCTTGGTGATGGTGCAGCTATCCTGCTGGTCCCGGGGCACCATGTATACCTTGAAATACTCCACGGCATCATTCATCCCGGCTTCCGAACGGGGGCACACAATGTCCAACTTATCCCCGATCTGGGGGTACAGCACCACGCCTTGGCTCGGCACAAATCTGAAAGGAGAGGAGGGAAAGAGGATATTAGCAGGCTGCAGAGAAACTGATGATAACTCATCCATTATGCATTGCTGATTGGAGTGTTTGCCATTGAGCCTCTCTCCATATCTTTCAACAAAAAAGAGAAGTCAGCTTAATTATTGATGTGGTAATTACTGATTGGATCCATTAATTTTAGATGATGACGGATAATGGTGGTATGTGTGTATATGTGTGCATGCGGTGCAAAGTGACCCCGTATCTGAGGATGAAATCACAGCTTTTTCTTCAGCATTGTGACAGCGACGGAATAATGAACTGGATAAATGAGGAGAAGGCTTCCCGGATGCCAGGGAAAAGGCAGAAACGGCAGAAACAAAACAGAAAATTAAAAATCCCGGACTGGGTGAGGCAACATCATAAACAGGAAGAGCTGCAGAAACACACTTGGACTGCAGGGCTTTGTTTGGGAGTGCAGTTGTATTTCCCTAAATTCTTCCCAAAAGTAAAATAATGTCGCCATTTAGTCTCCGAGCGCTGAGAGCCCCCGCAGCATGATTGCACACACACTCACACACACACACTCACAGTTGGAACTCCAGTTGGAGGTGAAACCTTGTATTTATCTGCTAAACCAATTTGCCCCCACGCTTGAATACAATTTGAAGTGTTAACTGTGGAGGCCCTGGAGGCTTTTTAGAGCTGCAAGTAAATAGACAGGAATGCATTGCACATACTGACTACTGAAGATGATGGGGATGTCTATGGGAACCATTTTGGCTTATTGTGTCGATTCCATGTATGTGTCTGGTGGGGGAGAAGAAGAAATCACCCCATTGAACAATTAACTGATCAATCAAAAATGATATTGGGCAGATTTATAAACAGTAAAAGTATTTAAAAGTTTCACCTATATTGTCCGTTCCTTGGTTCTATAGCTAACCAAGGCTTGTTTTGTCTGAAAAACCGTTCAACTCTATGTTTACAATTGTATAAAGGAGAGAACATCATCAACTCGTCACATTTGAGCGGGTGGAATCAGCAGAGGTTTGACATAATGCTTGATAAATGACCCTTAATTATTTACAAGTTGTACCTTCTGATAATTGATGAGGTTTGTTTATTTATTTCCCTCACAAATCTCCATCCAGCCATACATAAACACATACTGTAAAACAAATGTTTAAGTGTGGGCTGCCTGGCACCTCTAACTGGCTTCTTTTCCTGGAATAAACCACATTAGAGCCTATAAGATCCTCTCATTACAAAAGCAATGAGACTGAAAACAGCACACTCTCCTGCTCTGCAGCGTGAGGCTTTTACTCGCTTCTTTTTTTTTCTGACTACAAAGAGAGCCACCGCAGGGCGGCAGCGAGCCTCTACACAGGGGACGGGTGGCAAGGCACAGTCGATTCATAATTAACAAAGACCACTAAATGAAATAGCGGGGTGGGGGGGGGGGGGGATCCAACGCATAATCGTTTTTATATATATATAAACAAGCCTGGGATGCTAGCTATGACAGAAGCATGTTTTTTCTCTCATCTCTGTCACACACTCTTTCAAATGATACAGTCACACATTATTTCTCCTTCCTCCTGCAACAGCATGCATCATCTTCCTTGCTTCCGGCTTGAGCTCGTGCACGAGTTGGTTACACACACACGCGCAAGCTAACAACGTGCAAGCGCGGCGGCTAACTAGGCCGAGTGAATATTTTCTGCCCCCTGGGGACACACTCAGAGGTGGCACCGTGTGTCCAGTGACGGACCCAGAGATGGGGAATGTATGTTCATGCATCGCAGCGCCATCTGGCATCGTCTTATCATGAGAGTGTGCGTGGAAGCGGGGGCGAGAACTAGAGCCCAGAGAGAGGAAAGGTCCTTAGCAAAGCCTAAGGGGGGGCTTCACTTCTATGCACACACTGTGGAGCTGAAGGTGTGTGCATTAACCTTGTGTGTACGTGTGAGCACGACTGCAGGCAATCACTCACGTGTGCTAGTGTGTGTTTATACAGCGGTGAAAGCATGCGTGTGTGTGTGTGCAAGTTAGCGTGAGTGTGTAGCACATCACGTGGTGGTCATTATTTATCCAGCGAGGTTAATCTAAAAGTGCTTCAGTACTCGGTAATGACAACACAACAGCAGATCTCTATCCTCCTTTATCGCCCTTTCCCATCATGCTTTGCACATCAGGATCCATGTGTGTCACAGTCCTGAGCGTTCAGGTGATTATGTAAGAAGTGATACCTGAGTGAAGTAGGAAAATGTATATCATACAAACATGTTATTTATGTAAAAAGTAACTGTAAGTGGGGTTTCTTTTTTTTTTAAAAGCACAATATTTTGAAGTAGAAACTACGATGTAGCAGAAAATGTAAAGTACCTCAAAATTGTACTTAAGTACAGTAGCCTACTTGTGTATGCACGTCTTAGTTAGACTCCATCACTGTGCATGATTCATCTGTGTTATTGTTCTCCTTTATTAGAATAATAACCTGTTTGTTTGCCGGACAAACTAAATTAGGGGTTTTATCATTAGTTACAATACTGATTATGTTGGTACACTATTTTATATAAAGAATTATTTTCAACTCCCTAAAAGAGAAAATATTTTAAACTTAAAAAGTTCAAATGTGACACACGCCCAGGCCAACACCTTCTGTGCAAGCAAACATAGTGAACAAGTGAGTCATCAATAATCTTTCCCATGACACATTTCACCAACACCTTCCTGACAATACCAGGGAACTGCTGCTCTGCTAGCATGCATGCTATCACTGCTACAAGTGGTCGACTAATTCAAAAACATGACGAAGTGGACACAAAGCTAACACACCAGCCTAGCTGCATGACACACCCACACAAAAACAACACAGGGAGATTTCCTGTCAGAACAACCGATACGGTATCATAATGGCTCTCTCCTGTTCTTTTCAAAACTGAGATCTACCTTAGCCAGGGGGGGGGGGGGGGGGGGGACAAGAGCATCCTCTCTATTACACTCCTGTGTGTAAGCCAGCTGATTTACAGAGCTAATAATGAGAGCATTCAATAACTGCTGACAAAGACCAATACAACCGTTTGAGTGGGGTTTTAAAGAGGAGCTGCCAGGAGGCTGATTGAGGGCAAATATGAGCTATGCTGGATGGTCTCAGAGAAAACCCAGAGACATGGAGAATGTCCCGTTGGACCCTCATTCATCACCCCTCCCCCTGCCCTGCGCTGTGCGAGGACACCTGGCCGATGGCACCATCAGAAGCTAACAGCAGGTACACAAGGTCATGCTGTACATACTGCAGATAGCAGGGAGGGGCAGGAAACATATAGGAACCTGACCCCCTATCTCCTGATTGTTAAGGTCTGCCATTACACAGCAGTGTCTTTAAACACTGTTGGGAACTGGTTAACTACAACTAGCACACATATTGATAGACTATAGGTAGAATACAATGAAAGCCTATAAAACTCTCGTACTTTAAAACAGTCCGTCAGTCCAACATCAACTAAATCCAAATAAATGGTTAGATAGTGAAAATTGAATTAAATGTCCTGCCCCCCGCCCCCAAACCCCCCCCGCCCCCACCCAGCTCCACCTCTGACCCCACCAGCCACAGGTGCCTCTCTCCTCTCAACCTCCGTCAGAAATAAAGGCTTTTATACTATTGAGAGGCTTTTCATAATGAAACGGCAAAATCAGACAGCTGCAATTTTCTCCGAACAAAAAGCCCTCGCAGCTTTTCTTGGAATGGGCTCTTAAAAGCATGGACTGTGATTGCTCTTTAGTGGAGGTCCATGGCTGCCTTTGTGAACATGACTTTCACATTCACATGGATAATATTATCTTTTGTGAAATATGGAGCTGTGCATTTCAGGTTCCAGGATACTTTAAAACCATGTAAGAAGTGAAATGCCAAGCCTGAGACACAGGTGCAGAGTCCTGCAGCCCTCTCCACCTTCAACTGTCTGTTCTAGTGTGTGTGTGTGTGTGTGTGTGTGTGTGTGTGTGTGTGTGTGTGTGTGTGTGTGTGTGTGTGTGTGTGTGTGTGTGTGTGTGTGTGTGTGTGTGTGTGTGTGTGTGTGTGTGTGTGTGTGTGTGTGTGTGTGTGTGTGTGTGTGTTTGGGGCAAAGGAAAGAAGCAGCAGGAGGACTGTACTCCTACTTCCTGAGGTTATTACCGCTGCAGTCAAAAAGACAACAACAAGTAAAGTTAAATCTCTCCTTCCTTCTCTCTCTCTGTCCCCCCCCCCCCCCCCCCCCGTCTCTCAAACAGCCTTTTTTATTTAGACCGCTCCTAGGATTTGTGGCAAAACAGCCGCGGTGGTCTCCCCCAGTTATGAGAAGACAAAGTAATATGATTGAGGTGTATGTGGGGGGGGGGGGGGGGTATTTTACTACAGATCAAGAGCAACTGTTTGACTCGGAATCCCAGCTGCAACGCAAGGACTCATTAAGGCGGCAGACAAAGAGGCCGAGTGAGGGTTAATCCAGCCGCCATTCTTCACAGCGTCCCGGCTTTCGCCCTCTGTCGGCCGAGGGGGGGACGAGGGTCTTTTAGGACGCCTGTCGCCCCTGTCGCCCCCCCTCTCCTTGCCCTCTCTCTGGTTCTGTCTCGCTACCTTTCATCCAGTAATCCAGGCCTATGGGTTCTGAGCAGGCCTAGACATAATTACCCTGGCCGCCCCCAGGGCCCGACACTATCTCCCCTCTCTTTCATATTCCTTCACTTCCTGTTCTTTTTATTACACAATCTTAATCATCACTGGACAGGAATCATTATACAAAAGCCACCTCTGTCCCCCCGGATGTGCAGGATTTCACTTTGACTCACTGAAGAAACTGACTTTAATGAAATGTATTATGACGTCAAATGTCATGTATTAGGTCAACTGAAAGCAATAATATTAAGTTGAACCTAATATTTGTTTTTTAAACTTAATATTAATGCTAATACAGTTGTGTGAAATCTGTTGACAATATATTTATTAAAGTTCACTGCTGCTTCCATTTGACCTCTCCGCCTGATCGATGAGGCTAAATTAAAGCAACTGATCCTTCTATCTCTGAAAAAAGGAAGACAGGAAAAATCAGAGCGACTGTGGCTTTGGAGAGGAGGGGTAGTTTGAGGAAGAGGGGGGCGGCGACATTACATTCAGCACAAGGCCTCGTCAGTCATTCATGATGGACCTGCATCTCGATGCATCCCCCCCCCCCACCACCGCACAGCCCCCCTGTGCATTCACAAATAGGACCCACAGAGGTGCCCCCGTCACTGCCCGGTCACAAAGGGCCTTTGGGGGCTTCTATGTAATCTCTTAATGAACTGCAGTGGAGGAGAGGGAGCGCTCCTTTTTACATAAACCATGTAAAGCAGGCCTCGCTTTTGTTTCTCCCTCCCAACTACAACATGGATTACCACGAGAAGGAGGTGTGTGTGTGTGTGTTTGTGTGTGTGTGTGTGTGTGTGTGTGTGTGTGTGTGTGTGTGTGTGTGTGTGTGTGTGTGTGTGTGTGTGTGTGTGTGTGTGTGTGTGTGTGTGTGTGTGTGTGTGTGTGTGTGTGTGTGTGTGTGTGTGTGTGTGTGTGTGTGGGAGATTCAGAAAGGTGGAGGGAGGTGGTGGTGGGGTCATTGTTTTTTTTCGTAGTAGTAGGTTCATGCACAAGGGCAATAAAGTAGTAAGGCGCAAACAACAATAAGGTTTAATCGACACAGCCGTGGGCCCCGTGGTGGGTTTTATCTTCCACACACACTTAGTACACACAGTGTGTTAGAGAGCCTGGCTGTTTCTTTATCCTCTCCCCCAGCCTACACACACAAAGGCATTAGACTGGCCCGCAGCCTTCACATTTCTAACATTCATCCTTCCTTGAATAGTCAAAAAGGAGACGAGGAGACGAGCTGGAGGAACGCGCAGAGGTTCTGGAGCGTTTTGCTGACCTGCTGCAGAAACATATTCACGCACGGGGGTTCTCTGTTACCAGGGGGGAGTGGGCGACACACAGGCAGGCATGAGGACTTTCAACAAGCAGTGAAAAGGGGATGATACACTCAGGGAAGTTATTCATCACACTGTAGCTGTGTGGAAAATGAGCGGCATCTTACTCTGAAACTTTAACTAACTTTCTTACTTTTTCTAATGCAGGGGCGCAAAGTGTAAAAATACATTAACTGCAATTTTCACAACTTTTCATGTATACATTGTATTTACAAGGCAGGGGGATAACTTAACCTTCTATAGTTCCTACTTTAGTTATGGTGGTGTGTCAGTTCAGATGGCCAGGAGGATTACTACACAGCTGTGGAAATGAATGTAAAACATCACATTCAAAGTTTTGATCATATCCAGATACCGGTGACTAAATGTGTTGTACCTTTGTAAATACAATGTGATCTAGAAGTTGTAATGTACATGTGTAAATAATAAACTGAGGCATAAAAATGTTGAATTTCCACACATTTTCTTAAGAAATGTCAGGTTGCTCATAACGTTTGCTAGAAAAAAAGTTCATTAAAAGTGAACATTTTCAGAATGTACTTTTTTGCACTAAAACAAAGGGAAGAATTTAGAGTTGTGGTTATTTAAAGGATATTGTGCTATGATTTTACTGTTCCAGCCAACTTGAGATCAAATTAGGCTGAATATGGCCCCTGAACTCAAATGAGTTTGACACCTGTTCTAATGAGTAATAATATAACAACTTTATATGAAATGTCCCAAATATGTTGAGAAAAAGCTGAGTTGTATTGCATCCAGAGCACTTGAACTACCAACTGAAGCTATTGTCCCCCCTGTGCCGTGCTCCAACCCAGTGTTAGCTCCACAGGAAGAGGTGAGTCGTCAAACAATGATATCACTCTCTGGCCTTTTACCTCTGAACTCCTCACCCACCCAGACAGAACGCAAAGAATGCGCACAGGCACACACTAATTCCGTGGAATGCCCTCTGCATTGGTGGCAGCCCGGGGCCTGAATACTTTCCCCGAGGCTGGACCATGTTCCCCTTTTGGGTTCTGTCCTCCTTTTACGAAATCAAGAGTGAAATGACACAAGAGCTGCAGCTCCAACATGGAGAAGTTCTCTAAAAGCACAAAATGAGTTGATCCCTATAGAGAAAACAACCTTTGCCAGGAAGCAAAAAACACATAGCATGACATTTAAAAAAGCACATTTGCTGTGAACTACTTTGCATTGGCTTCACACTGAGATCTCTCGACACGTCGGATTCAAGCAAATGTTTCCTGCTGAAATCAATGTGGGGTGTTTTGTCTCACTGTCTCTCTAATAAGGCCAAATGGTCATCAAATGGCTCTACAGCACAACAAAGAACTCACTGCACACGGCAGCACAGGGCCATTTGGGCTGAAATATATGTAGTGAAAACCAAAACCGATATTAACCTTTAAAACCTGCCTGTCTGTCTAACAATGAGATCAAGTATGAGTGCGTCACCGATGAGATTCAGACACGGCGGGACACAGATGGCTGAGGCAGTCAAGAGGCTAGAAGGCCGGGTGCTTCATGCAGAACACAGATCAGTGTGTCCCGCAGACCCTCCACTCAAATACATGGCGCAGACGTGGCCCCAGTGCACACAAGTTAGCGTTTATTTCCAGCAGTCAGCCTGCAGGCCATGCAACAATAGACACCTGTTAGACGATCATAACGTCTCCATTGTGTGCATTTCTGAGAAGGGAAGCAGAGAGGGGCTTTCTGGGCTGCATCGTAGCCAAAAGCTGAATTATTGAGCGAGTTGGAGTTTAGCCGTGACGAAACGGCCACAAAGAGGGGCGCCCCCCGCCGGGCTGAGAGCAGGGGTGTAGAGGAGGAGAAAAACACCTTTTTACTCGAATAAAAGACTTTAACCGCCTCTCTGGGCCTGTTGGAATATTCAGGAGGCACATGGAGTGTTTAGATTATTTTAGATTGGGGAACAGGCGGGGAATAAGTGGAGCCCGTGTTTGTTTGCTTTAATTCATATTAATCTACACAGTAATGGTCATAGCTAATGCACCATTTTCTGAATATATACTCACAAGTGTATGAGACATCCTGAAATGTCAAACCCGACACTTCTAAATGCAGGATTCTGACCGACAGTGAGAATGTCTGGATGTATAGAGCCATAAGAATGCGCACGGTGGTATATTAAAAGGTTGTGCGTCACCTTACCAGTATAATATACTTTGCTCAATTCATCATTTAATTGTACCCACACAACGTGTTGGACACCGTCACCAGAGCTCCAGAGGCCCGGCGGGGCGCCCCGGCTGCTCCATGAAGCCTCCACCCGTCACGTAAAGCACAACGAGGACCCATTCCTCTCCAATCTCATATATAAATTATCTTCAATACTGGGGATAAAAATGATATCCAATATTTTATCCAGTGGAAACTCAACCGCATGAATAAACAGGCCTGCTAATGAGCTCAGTGCAGCTTCAAAGCTTTGCTATTTTTAATTGATTCAGACCTGTTACAGTCAGATATGAATCATAGTAGTCCAAGTTGTTATTGACCGAGGAAGCGATGCGTAAAGTTACCTTAAAAATTAATTTTCTTAAAACTATTAAAATCCAAAAAACAAATATAAAGAAATATGCCAATAAACAAAGAATAACCGATGGATCGCACACACTACCGAGCCGTGTGTGTGTGTGTGTGTGTGTGTGTGTGTGTGTGTGTGTGTGTGTGTGTGTGTGTGTGTGTGTGTGTGTGTGTGTGTGTGTGTGTGCGCGCGCGCGTGTGTGTGTGTGCGCTGCCTCCATTACGCGCGACCGAGCGGGCCCTGTCCACTGCGCGTAAATATTCCCACACAGTAAATCTACCAGATTAGATGTAACGCCATACTCAGAGCTAAATACAGTTTTCTTTATCTTGACAGGCGTTTAGGGTGATGTGTTTATCATGTAGGGTAAAGCGTGTCTTAGTATCCTAACCCCGATGCCTCTCGGAATACAAACTCCGGAGTGAAGCTGCAGAGCGGGCACGGATCGATGTGAGATGTTTTACAGATCATTAAGGTTCTGTGGGAAACTCGGCATACTCACGACCCACTATAAACTGTTTTTATTTCTGACAAAAAAAATGTAATCGAGTCTCGATTTCAACAGATAGTTGTCGTGGAAAAGTATTGTGAGGATAAGAGGCAAATAATCATTTACATTTAAAATCACGCTCCTATGAGAGCTCTTTGTTTCACTTAATGTATGCTGAATGTAAGAGTGGCTTATGTTTAACTACCCCATGTTAACTCGTGCTATTTTACCCATATAGGCAATTGGTGGCGGGGAAAGCAACATTCAATTGCAAGATTTTTCAACTGAGTCTGGCACGAAATGCGCCGACACACGGGAGAGCGCTCGGCACCGCGGGGGCCAGCAGCAGCTCGCGCGGCTTGTGTTCCACTTACTTGGTATTTGTTGTGTTCCAGTAGATGGACTCCAGGATGATCGCCCGGCACAAGTCCACTTTGAAGGCAATAAACAAAACTCCGAAATAATATCTCCACATCGAGTCCCCCATGGTTAGCCTGCGCGCACAATCCTTGTCGAATATGTCCACAAAAAACAAATCAAGCGCTCCAGAAAAAAAGGCTGACCGTGGCAATTTCTTCAGCTTATATCCCGATTCAGAGATGCGCAAATCCAGATCAGAGCATCTCCAGAGGAGCTCCAAAAAGCAAAGGCGCACGGCAGTAGTTCATTCAGCGGCAGCGGGTGTATATTCTCCCCTGTTCAGAGCGCACACTTCTCCGCGCTGTTATACATCCCTCACAGAGAAAAAAAAGTAGTGGGCCAGGCGGCAGATGGAAATCAATAAAAATATAAATCCCCCTGCGTAATAGTCCAGCAGTGCACGCCAAAATCCAAATCAGCAGCAGAGAAAATGACAGAGAGGCTGGGGCTGGAATGGAGAGATATTCCCCTTCAGATGCTGCTGCTGGTGGTGGTGGTGGTGGTGAGCTACAAACTGTGGGTGACAGCAGCAGAAAAATGAGAAGGGCAAAACTATGAGGTCGGATGGTCAAAATGAAAAAAATGGTAAAATATGAGAATGAAAGAAATCAAAGGAGCTGTAATGGAAGTTCTCATACTAGAGGTTCCCCCAACAAGTGCCGCGGCTCGGTCCTGCAGATATCGTCCTCAACACGGCCGCACACAGCGTAGCGATGATGCCTTAGTGCTGCTCCGAAACCTGGATGGAAAGTAACTGCGAGCTGCCGAGACTGGGAATATTTGGTGGAGCAGGCCCCGCCCCCCGCCGGAGCTGATTGGTCCCAACGGCGGGGAATTCAGTAGGAGCCCTGCTGTCAGTCAAGCGCGACAACTGGTTCAGCACGGTGACTAGTGGTGAGCGAAATGTGGAGGAAATACAGCGAATCCTACTTAGTTAACTAGCAGGTGGATGAATATCAATCTGAAAATGTGACTTGTGTCTAATTACGACATCATAAAAGTGGAAAGCATATTAAGTAGTCCACACAAAAACAATAAAGGTGCATTTCACTTAAATTAAAACATAGCTAACACTAAAGAACAGCAATTATATTTGGACTTCTTATAAAAGCATAAGGGCTCTCAAACAACGCATAACGTGTTTATAGTTTCTGTAAATAGTCCCATAATGAAAACAATGAGACAACATTGGGTCCCATATGGCTCGCGCATAGCCATGTATGGAGCCACAGTGCTGCGCGTGTCTCCATCAGAGCACTGCAGCGCGAGCTCTTCCGAAGGGCACGAGCGCCCACTAGCGGGAAAGACATCTCTGAGACAGATGAGGAAATACAGAAAACAATAGAAAAGTGTTGTTTTTTTTACATCTAAATGTAATTTAAAAATAACATAACTGCTTGTATTCATGTTTAAAAAAGTACAACATCAAACGATGAAGTGCCTAATCTAATTAAGAGATTTTATCATCAAGCCCATGTCATTTTAAAGAGAAATCCATTTTAGGCTGTTTAAACTTTTAGAAGTTTAAAAAGTATGGCAGCATTTCAGGAGTTTTTCCTTGACCACCACATTATTTAGGCCTACATTATAAGATTTCCTGCACAGGATTTCCGAACAATTAAAACGTTGTTTTAAAGTTCTTTCAAATCATAATTGAGACGGCACACATTGACACTTTCTACAAACACTCTGCTTTTAGTCAATGGCCTCTAATTTGATGAGCACTCACACACCTCTGCAGTCGTAGATTACAGGTCCATGAAGGCACCGTGTGAAGTTTTGACACTGTTTAACGCATAGGTTTAACGATTTAATTCGATCAGGCTTTCTCCAGGCGGCCGCTGTGGATTGCGGCTGTTTGCTGATCGTCCGGCTGATATTCACCGCAGACTGTGTTTATTGCAACAGCGTAAACATCTCATTAATTTAATTATGCGAGAGGCAAAGGCAACTAACTATATTAGATTAACAAGACTGGCACGCGGCTCTGGGAACGGGCCCATACCGTTCTCTAAATAGGCTATAAAACAATGCCATTTATAGAGTTTTAGAATGTGTCTACATATTTTAAAGATAGTATTTTATAACTGTGAGAACTTGATAGTTGTGTTTTTGTTTTCTCTACACACCAACGTTTAAAAGTGTCTGAATAAAAAAATAACTAATATGCCCGTTTTTGAAGCTATTTAATCATTGATTTAATTTGAGTAAATATGCGCCTCTTCCTTCGTCTGAAGTAACGCATTTCTTAAGATAATTTCCCCATATTCTTATCTTTATATTTCATGTAAATTATATGGCTTTATTTTTCATCAAATGTGTTGTTTGAAAAATTGTGGATGACAGCGCAGAGGAAGTTTTGAGTTTCTTTATTTTTAAATCTCTTCCTTCCTGCCTTAAAACAAGTCCCTCAGCCCGACGGGCAATGAGCTGTGGAACGTCTTTCCTGAAGAAACACCCCCCCCCACACACACACACACACACACACACACACACACACACACACACACACACACACACACACACACACACACACACACACACACACACACACACACACACACACACACACACACACACACACACACACACACACACACACCTGAGGTTGACACTTGCAAACAGGAAAGCACTTTGGACAGGACTTTAACTATTGTTGTTCCAACATTGTTCAAAGATAATCAAATGAAAATGGTCCTGCTGACAGACAGGCCGCTAATGTTGGTATTTCAAACAGACGCGAAACAAGTTTGGGTAGCTCAGCTTGCCTTTAAAAGAACATTTAAAACAACTTTAGACATTTAAAAAAAAAATGAATAGCCTATGTAGAATAGCCCGACATCAATAGGATAACATGACATTTATTTGTTTTACTTTCTGTATTCAGCTTGGAAACTTTTTTAAAACATTGTTTTATCTCCAAGTAGCCTTCTCGTTTTTTTCTCTTTCAATTTAGTTTGTGGGGGAAAAGTTCTCTAAACCAGCTGTAGTTTTTTTTTTTTTCAAACTAACTAAATGTAGGCTACCATGTATTAATTAAATGACTTGTCTCAATCAGAAACAGCCCGCGAGAGGCCGCGGTGAGCCCCGTTTTTTCCGCGGCACCGGAGCGGAGCGGGGTCTCCGGGGCCGGGGTCTGCTGTTCACCCGTCTGTCGGTGTCGGACTGTGCTGGGTCTCTCTAAACTACAGAAATCGGTTGGCAGGAGTCACCAATTAGTAAGACATTAAAATAATAGTAGGTTCGTTTGCTCCTCTGATTCAAATAAACAAAGTAACCCGAGTACTCACCTCTCAATCCGTCATTGCTTGACATTCACTTTTAAAATCACTCGACATCTAACATTGGATTCACTGTGCCGCCTTAAGCGTGATCGGCCCGTGCCGGAGGACTCGGATTCGAATCCCCTCCATCTCCCCCTTTCATCTTAGTCGCTTAAATAGAGGCACTTTCAACAAATCGTTAAAGAAAAAGTATATATATAATGCTATAATATAAATAATATATATAATATAATAGATAGATGAATTCAGACGATTGCTAACAAACATCAGGTAGGATTTTCTGTGAAATGGCAAGATAGGTGGGAAGGGGGAGGGACGGGGTGGCATGGGAAAGGGATTCCCTATATTTTTTCTTTCTTTGTCTTTTCTTTTTCTTTTTGAATTGTCTATATCATTTGTATCTGTATACAAGTCCCTTTTGTGAGGGCAAAAAAACAAAACAATAAAATGCTGGTCACAAAAAAAACCTTTATATATATGTGGATACATTCGTTGAGACTTTAAGCAAACTGCTACCAAACACAGTAGTATTTGTTGAGGTGATTTGTCATGTTGAAAATGAGAAGCATGATCTCCATCAGCAGCCTTTCTGAATCCAGCTGCTGTTACAGGGTTTGTTAACTTGATGTTGATGTATCGCTCGGCTCAAGGGTGGAAATGGATCGTAGTGCGATACAAACCGCTGACAAAGCCGGTGTAATGTCATTAAAATGTGCCAGTCTGAAATACTGCTTCTTTAAAACGGTAGTGTAAAGTGCTTTTAATTAACTTATTTGTGAGCTAGGACTCAATAAAAAGTAAAAAAGAAGTTGAGGATTGTTTCCTTTAAACTTCTTCACATCATCACACAGACACGAGTGGCATTCAATGGATTTATTGAACTGTTCAGTCCCTTGACATTTGGGGGAAATTACATGACAAATTCCAAGTCCCACAACATAACAAAAAGTCTTTATACCCACCTTAGGTCAGCCTGCCTGCCAGTCACACACACAAACAAACAAACACACATTCGCTGTCACACTCACACTGCTGCTGACCTTAAACCTGATCTTACCTGAACTTGTCCATCCTAAACGAATCAAGACTTACCAAGCGAGGCGCATTGCCAATTTTTATTTAATCTACAAAACTGTCATTAATGAAGGGACTGTATGCTCGGCTGTTCCCAAAAATTCTCAAAATGCAAAACTCAAGTATTACTGTGACTTTTGTGATCAACTTCCTAACACAATCTGAATTTGGGGGAGGAGTAGTGGGAGTCAGCACATCACAGCAAGGCTAATAAAGTTACATCATACAGGAAATGCACTCTCCCCTGCCTTTACCCACAGGCCCCCTTTTATCGTGGACGACACACACATCCTGTTGTAAGGATCGGTCACGGGCAGCTTGGGAGTTGGGCTGCGTTAACCTGCACTGCAGCGACTTCAAACCTAACACATTTCATCTCAGGTCGACATGCTGCTGTCATTTTAGAAGAAAAAATTATATACATGGCAGACAGAGCTGGAGCAGAAAGAAAAGAGGTTCATGTGAACGGAGCTCATGGAGGAAGGAAGGAAAGTGGAAGACACACCGCTGTCAGCTGGACGGGAAGTTCACTGTGATCGGTTACCACTGCCTGTTTCAGATGAAAAGGAGAACAGCAGGCCAACTCCCAAGCTGCACACGAGCTGTTTACAGTAGACTGAAGTACACAAAGTCACACATACTCTTCTATACCGGGGACTGGAGTTCTATAGTAGTTTGCTGGCTGTGAACACACGTAAAGAGGAGCGCACAGGTGCTCGCTGTTAAGACTTAATGGGGGCATGTTGAAGCATTCTACATCAAAAGTTCCCTAAAAGTACAAAAAAAAAAGAAGCACAAACAGGATTCATCTGTGCAGTGGGGGAGAGGAAGGGTGGAGGAAGCAGTCGGGTCCTTCTTGGATGAAGAGCTGCCTCCTCTTCAAGGTAGTGGGGTCTTTCACAGCGAAAAGCACAGGGATGCGGCCCGTTCCTCGGCCTTCCTTCTTTCGGTGCTTCCAAAACGAAGCGAGCGTTCCGCAAAGGAGGAGGAGGAGGAGGAGGAGCGGGGGTCGATCGATGAGAATGGGGGTCATGGAGGTTGGGGGGGGAGCAGTCTCATTCCGTGGCCTTGAGGGAGAAGGACAGCTTGGGCCTGGACTTGCCCTTGCCCAGGATGATTTTCTGCTCCTCCTTCTGCTGCTTTTGACGGTCCTGCTCCAGCTTCATGCGCTCCTCGTGAATCTTTCTCTGCTCCTCTACAATACGCAACTGCTCCTCAGCCTGGGGGACGGAGAGGAAAACAGGGAGCAGACAATAGGGGTCAGACAAGGTCAGAACGAGACGCCTATAAGACGTGCACCCGCAGACTGCTGGCATTGGGGTTTATTTAATATAAAAGAAGCGCTATAAGGGTTCATAATAAAGAGTGTTACAGGAGCGGGTTTACTAATTGAACTCAAACTAAAGCCTAAATAAAATATAGGGTTTATATAAGATGGGGAACAGTTCTGAATTGCCAAAAAATGTCAGTCTTAAAAAAGGAGAGCTCTTTATAACATATATTGAGAAAGACGTTAGGAAATATGAAAAGTAAAATAAATACGGAACCAGGAGAATATAATGAAATCAATTAGTCAGTACATTTTTGTAACCGCGCAATGGCAAAACTCACACTGGCAAGTTAGGAGACTCTTCCCGAGATGCCAACATTTACATTGACCCATAAGTATAAAACAGTCAATTATACGTTAAGTCTTTTGCCACTTCAGAGTTGTTTTTTCTTTCTGCACGTAAGAAGGCACACTTATCATTGGCTGTGATCAGGACAGTAACATTTGGATAATATATATATAATTTGTGGGTATCAATATACTCCAAAAATGTTATTAAGAAAATCCCAGTTTTTTTGTTTTAAATAAAGAAACATGGTTTCCAGGTTTTTTGAGGACATTAAAGCGTTTAAAGAGGATGTGATTAGAGTGTTTTCATATGTGAGGAAGGCGGCATGCAAAACAACAAAATTGAGGGTTATGAAATTTAGTCAAATGGAATAAAGGTATGAAAACGAGACAGGAAGTAGCAGAGCAGGGCGTACCAGTTTGGCCTGAGCGTCGGCGATCTTGCGGTTATTCTCCTCCAGGATTTTTTCCAGCTCCTCCCGCTTAGATTTTTCTTCCTCCTAGACGGGTGACACGGTGCCATGTTAGCGCACGAACAGGCTACAGCCACAGAGCACTTTATGCACACACACACACACACACACCCTCTAATTGTCACACATACCAGCACACACACATAAAGTCATTGCACCACAGAGAAGTTTGTTTAGCCTCTCGCACATGACCACAGTCAGCCCGAATTCTTAAAAAATACAAAGAGGGGGCAAAACGCATATAGAAACTGAGGGGGGGGGGGGGGGGGGGTAATTCACCGGCAACTACTTTTCCCTCCCCTACCCTTTAAGAAATAATTAAAGCTCATTCGCTGAACTATCGTAACATTTACACGAGAATCAAAACAAAAAAAATAGAAAGGGGGGGGGGGGGTTCCCACTCATAAAAATAAACATATAAATGACAGACAATACAATCTAGAGGAAAATAGATTTTTAACATCATTATAAGCATGAGAAAAAAGGATACAAATAAAGGAGGGAATAGTTTTGGCTCACCAATGCACGTATACCTACGCATTTTCCTTGCCTGTGTACCTACACAACTGGTGAAAGCATTCGGCATTAAACGGTTGAATATTTACTGTCTCGTCCGGACTGTGTTGCCCCTGCAGAGACAGAGAAGCGCTCCTGGGGTGGGTGGGTAGGTAGGTAGGTAGGTATGGGGGGGACTCTGCCATACCGCGCCAGCGGCATTCCTCTTTATAACTGATCTCTGTACTGCTTAGCCTTTGCCTGCAGCCACAGCTCATTCTGTTTAAGGGTTTATCCGTTCTGTATGGCGGCCCCACAGGAGAGGACAGTACAAAGTGGGGGTCCACGGTACACTTACAGTACAGGACACGAGTCACGGTGAGCTGAAGGCTGCAGGCCAGCTCGGGGGTCGAGTGCTAGTTAGGAAGACGCTGAGTTGTTGTGTTTCCAAAATAAAAACACAAATGTATTTAAATAACATTCTCAAAATTTAGAAGCGAACCCTATAGGAGAATTCATGAGTACAAAACACAGTACATTTGCTTTGCTAGAGAGAAAAAGCTCTTCAAATTAAAATTATTAGAAATAAATATATATATTAACAGATTAAAAAAGGTTAGACCACAGATAGTTAACCTAGTCAAAACAGGAAATGTCCGTCATTATGTATCCAAGAGCAGGTGGCGTCTAGCAGAAGAATCCCAAAAGAAGGATTGTTAAAGAGAAGGTAGGGGAGGGGGGGTAAAGCATAACACCTGTACAGGACAAACTGTCTGAATAAACAAATGGGATTAACATTTCTACACATCAAATTGGGTTTGAAATGTCAGTGTGTCAGATAGGAAATATCCACTTGTGTTTTTAAAACTCAGGAGTTATTGTAGGAGTCTTCAGCTGAATACTCTACACTTTGGTTATAAAAAGGGCCTTTCTACCGGTCCTGTGAGTTCCACGTCTCGGTTTGAGAGTGGGACATTCAGAAAGAGGCATACAGACAAACTGTAATGGCCCGTCCACACGGCGGCATGCGTTGAAGCTTCAACGCTTCTGCCCATTCACTTTGAATGGGGTGACGTCACACTCTGCCGAACAGCATTGTGGGAGCGTCGCTTCAAAAGTAGAGCAATGTTCAACTTTTGAAGCTTTGACGGAAGCGTCAGCCAATCGAATCATATGCCAGTACAAGCTCTAGCCAATCAAACCGCGTGCTTGTGTGTCCGGGGCGGGAGATTCATGTGATTGGTTGTTGGTCGAGCTTCAGACACACCCGCCGGCAAGCTTCAACGCACGGCGCCGTGTGGACGCTGCCTAAGGGGGCACATGGATGGCCCAATAACTCCTGTAGGTGAAGGACGCTTGCTAGGACTACTTTCTCACCCGATTACTCCCGAGCCACTGGCTGCTCCCTGTGAGAGTCAGGGTCACTAGGCTTTAGCCGCCCTTCTTATACACAATACATTATTACTGTAGTATAAACAAACCCCCTTTTTTAATGAAGCCTGGGGAGGCAGTGGACAGGCTCTGTCCGACAGCTTCACTCTCTAAAATTCTAAACGAAAGGAAGAAGCAGGGGGGCTGTACTAACTTGAAAAAGCCCGAAAAGGGTTCAGCATAAAAACTGTTACAGGACATTAGGAAAACTAATAGAAATCAAACTGAAGCCTAAAAATAATAGAGCTTCTAAAAACGTGTATGTATTTGGGAAGTTTTAAATGGCGAAAAATGTTCAGAGCCGGTGGTCTTAAAATAGAGAGCTCAAAAAACAGAACCAGGGGGGGAAATTAAATAAAGAAATCAGTTCATTTTTGTAACCACGCCATGGCAAAACTTTCACTGGCAAGTTAGGAGACTCTCTTGAGACTCCATTTGCATTGCCCCATGTGTATAAAACAGGCAATTATACTTTAAGTCTAAATTGTCCATTTCTAGCACAACTCTGGCTGTGAGAACCACATGTCCCCTACTCCTAGTGACTTCAAGAAAAAGGGTCACTTTTAACATGTGAATGTGTGTACATGTTGTAGTTTTATTACTTTAAATAATTGTAATAATAATTGTAAGCTGTAAGTTCATGCACATTTTCTCATCCGACATATTTAAAATTGTAAGAAATAACAATTTTGACAAGTTAAATTGACAATTAATTATTATTATGATTTATTAGTAATGCTTTTGCTACATGATTTCCCTGCAGGCTGTGCATATACCCTCCCTGCAGTGAAACTTGTACCATGGCTAGATCAAGCATGTCCTGGAGAAAGGCAACAGTGAGACCAGCTGACTGGGGAAGGTATGTAGGGAATGGAGGGGCTGCGTTCCAAACGACCGAGCGTTACCTCTCTGGCCTTCTGGGCCGTGAGCTCTGCCTGCCGCTGTCTCTCCAGCTCCTCCAGCAGCTGACGCTCCATGATGCGCTTTGCCTCCTCCACGCGGCGCAGCACCTCCCGCTCAATCTCGTCCTTTCGCTTCTCCAGCTCCTCCTCCACCCTCTTGGCTACCAGCTCCTCCACCCGCCGCGCCGTCTCCTCCTCGATCAGCTTCTCCTCGATCTCCTGCTGCCGGCTGGAGGACGGAGAGGGAAACAGATGAGAGGAGCTATGAGAGCGGGATCACAGAGGGAAGGATGCAGGGATTTATCATAAGGCTCATATGCTCTCCTGCCAAAGAAACACATTCTACTACACTGAGAACAAAACAAGGGAGTGAGTTACCAACACACATTTAAACAAGTATCTTGGCTTTTTTTAAATGATTTAGAAAATGTTATCTGCAGCAGTGTGAAGTTGTATCAATGCAATATATGTTCACATGTTGAAGGATTTATTGTCATACGGAAGAAGCTACAGTGTAGTGATGGCAATGAAAACCTTAAGTACTAAAATACTGCTCATTGTCAGAATGGTGTGAAGTAGTGATGGCACAGAGCTCAGGATATATATATTTGACTTTATAATAAGCTTAGTCTAGTGTCGTTTTTCCACTAAAATGGCTACAGTGGGTTGATGCAGATGGAATATCATCCTGTTTACCTATTGAAAATGCTTTAAGATTGTTCTTTCATTCTCCAATGAACAGGAAGCTATTAAGAATGGATGCGTGTTGTCACATCGCTCCTGGCCCCACTGTAAACACACAGCCCACCCTGCCTGGATCTTATTTCATTTTGTCAACCACTGGGAAACCAGAGACCGTTCCAAACCCGGCCCAAGTCCTCTCTTATCTCCCAAGTCTCTTTGTCTGGATATTTACATGTGTATACCAGGGAAAGTGGCCTTGTGACCAGGGGTTAATAAAAGAGCCACTCAGGAGGCCAGGTGTTGGGCAGAGGCTGGGGTCTCAGGTGTCTGTGCGCCTCTGGCTACCACACACATTCACAACAGCAGCTTTCCTGTCAGACAGATAGAACCTGCCAGATGACAAGAAAACTAGCTATGGTCATTATGTGTGGAAACCGCTCCAGTGTTTTAACACAGAGAAGCGGCAGTGATGCACTTTGATTAGCACCTTCTGAAGCAGCATCTTCACTGCTGCAGCAGCAGCAGCTGGTGATGCAGTCAGACACGTTAAAGATAGCTGAAAATCTCATTCTCCAGCTTTCATAGGTTACAAAACTCATGCCCTCTAACATGCATTCAGTATGTATATGCATTTAGTATGTAAAGGGTCAAGGGGTTTATTAGTACATGTATTGACAGCCAAGTCAATTGTTTTCCTTTGTGCAACTCCATGTTAGACTGCAGAACGCTATTATGTCCATGTTAATCTATGCATTGATCTAATTCTTAATAACCAATGAGTACCATAGGGGACGTTAAGGTAAAAAGGTACGAAAAATCACTTGTGTCAGATAATGATCCATAACACATTCAGAGGTTAATGTAAAGCACAAGTGTAGTTACATTAAGACAAGATTGATATAGCTGCTCATTAATGAGTAAGACAATTACTACATTTCAAAACTGTTGGTTGACAAACTGCACAGCACTACCAAGCATCATGCATTAGATTAAGGACCAAGTGACCTGTTGTACTGACAGTAATACTTACAACAAAGTTGAAATGTCCTCATTGACACTATGAAGAGTGTAATAATGATACGCATAGTGCAACAACATGGCTGCTATTATAACATGGGAATTATCTTAAAGTTAAACTTAACTTCAACTGCAGCCAGGCTGAAAAGGTGAGCTGGCCCCTGCGTTGCTTTCTTCCCTGACAGGGATAATAATGTGTGTGCGTGTGTGTGTGTGCTCAGGGCCTGTGGAGCCTAGCTGACGTTAGCATGCTTTGGCTGCTAGCATGCTAGTGCAAAGAGCTGACGCTATCCATACAACTGAATGGAGCTAGCCTAGCATTTAGCTTAGCACACATTGCAGTTCATTTTACGTCAGATTTACAGAGTCTTTCATTAAAATATACTTACATCTTCCTCTGCCTCTCCATTTCTGCCCTTCTTTCCTCCTCTTCTTTCCTCTGCTTCTCGTCCAGAGCGTTTCTCTTGCTCAGCGTCCTGCCGAAGATGTCGATGCGCTCCGGCGGCGTGGCTGGTCTTTCTCTGCGGGCTGGGGCTGTGGTGGACCGGGAACGAGAACGAGATTCTCTGCGACGGTTCCTTTTCGCTTCCCGGGACTTGGACCGCTTCTTGGACCTCTCCCTGTCTCTGGACCGGCTCCGTTTCTTGCTGTGCTTGCTGCTTTTGGAGTGTTTGGAGCGGGACGAGCTGCGGCTCCGAGATCGGCCCATCTTGACCAGCTCCGCTTAGCGTTACACCAAACTACGGTGCCTTGTGTCTGATATGTAGGCAATACTGCGAATCCTGTTGCACGAGCTCCTTTTCAAAGATATTGCTTACAGCGAGGTACCAAGTAAAATTGCTTCAATGATTAAATTCTGGAGAAATAATCATTTAAACTGGTTGTTATTTGCCCTACTAACTCTCTGTAAAGAAAGATGGCGGATTGTCGACTATTGCATTTCCCAGCAGGCACCGCGGCTTTCGGTATTTTCCGGTAGTTTTCGGGAGAACCCAGTCAGGTGAAATCCTAAATCAATGTACAGAGCCCTGAGTTGCCTTAATTTTGTCAAAATAAAGATATTTGGAAAATGTTACGTTTATAAATTATTAAACAATTGGCGTCTATAAAGCCTTTGTGTTCAACAGTAATAATTACTTTCTATTCATGAATAACCGAAAGCCAGATTGTTTTCATTTTCTCACATAGTGCAGTTTTGGGTTGTTTGTACAGCAAAGTCAAAGTTACACTTTATTTGAACTGTCAATTATATTGTACATAATTAAAAAAAATTTACCCTCAAAATAATTACTAAATGTGTGGTCTTGAAGTAGGCTACTTAGTGTGTGCTCTCAAGTTATCAAAGTGGTTGCACAAATAAAGACAGAAGCATGTAATGTATCTTTTATCAGATGTTGAAGTCATGTCAAAGGAACACACCATTGTAGACAGGATCGACCATGTACAGTCACATGTCATCTTAATGGGCACCGTAAGCATACAGTTCATGCAGTTTATTCATGATTTCTTACAGAGATACTCAGATATTATTCAAATCAAGTCTTTTGAAGTAAATTAGTCATTTTGATTAGAAAATGGTATAATCTGCATCCAGCCATAACCACATTTTAAATTACTCTGTTATAAGTAAAAGTCTGGCATACAAAATCTTACTTAAGTTAAAGCACAAAAGTATTTGCACCAAAACATACTTAAAGTAGAAGTAAAAGTACTTTTAATGCAAAGTGGCCCATCATAGGGCCTAGTGGATTAGGATTATTGATGCATTAATGTATTCATCACTGCTTGTAAAGGTGGAGCCCATTTAATTACATCATTTTAACCAATCATTATTTGACAATGTTTATTAACCACTTAATTGTTTAAGCTAGAAATCTGCATTTTTTAAGTTACTAGTAGCTAAAGCTGTCAAATAAATGTATAGGAGTAAATGTACAATATTGGCTTCTTAAAAGTAGTCAAAGTAGCATAAATTCAAAATACTCGAGGAAAGTACCTCAATATTGTACTTTAAAACATACTTGAGTAAATGTACTTCACTACATTCCACTAATTCTTCCAGCTATACTGCATCAGTGTTGTATGAATTATTTTGACTCCAATATAAAAAGATTAACACCTAGATAAAGCACTAATGTCTTTGAATGAAAAGCGCCAGAGAAAAAAGTGAAAACTAAGTCGCTTACATTTTTTTAACCTAGAGCTGGCTCACCGCCTGCAGCTGTTAAGTAAAATCAAGGTAGAAGTGTAAACTGTAATTGTTTAAATCCTCTCCTGCTGCTTTTTAAAGCAAGCCCAGTGGCACTACACAGCTTTGAATTGCTGTCCCTATTTGACCTATATTGCACTTTTCCGGTGTCCATTTTTAAATGTTGTTTTCATGCCTTATCAGAGGTTAAAGCGATGCTTTTATCGGAGCTTGTAAATATAGCAACAAGAACATCAGATAGCCAACCAACAGACAGAACGAGGGAGAAAATAAAACACAACTTGACAATGACACAGTCCCACACTAAAAGACTGCCATCCCACTCTGGCAAAATGAGGCCATTGTGATAACTCTCCCTGGAGTGCTGCGCTCGAAATAAACTGTCATTACTAAATTTAAAAACACATAACTCAAAAGCCCAGTGAATCAGCTTTAAAAAGGTCACACAAATCAAGCTAAAAATGAAAGTGCTCCAACTTCAGGAATATTTATTTTGTCATTTTTTCTAATTACCTGAAATTTCCTGCATCTCTGAATCTAATTTTAGTAGAAATAAGTATTTTGTTCACACAGAGTCTTGCCGTGTGCAGCTTTGATCGTGGATCAAGAATACTTTTAGTTATTGTGAATTGATAACAGTTGTCAGAGGAGTCAATCCCATGCACTCAGATGAAAAGGCTTTTATGTTGAGGAAGGATGTGTTCATCCATGTATTGTCAGAAAAAGCTGGAGCACCATTACAGAAATACAACTGTTCCCAGAATTAGGGAGAAATGATGTGATTTTAGTGCCAGAAATTGAGGGCAAGTCTTGGTTCATCTCTCCAGGAACAGCTCCCCCCGCCTGCACTCCCTCCCTCAATTCCTCTGCTTAAAGCCAAAGAATCAATCTTCTGTAACTTATGGTTATGTTTTATTTTAATGATCCACAAATTCTGTTCCCGCAGATGAAAGGAATCAGCATTAAAGAGGCAAGGATGTCTTGTTTTTCGCTTGTGTAATGGGAAGAGAGTGGTGCTTAAAGCACCTTTTGATGAATAATAGAAAGTGTTTCATGGAGGTGGAGAAGAAAAGAGTTCCACTGCGACTTCGCTGGGGATAAAAAAAAGCCGGGCTGGAGGAGCAGTCGGTGTGTAAATGAAAGAATTTTCAGAGTTGGTCTGTTTGCTCATGGGTGATTTGGGGTGAATGTTGTAAGAGAGGCAATAAGATGAGCGGGAAGATGGAGTTGTAAGAGAGTTTCAGAGAGCCTAAAGAGCAGGTTTCCTATTCCTCTAATCCCTATTTGAAAGGATTCCTTGCTGAGGTGATCTCAGGAGAAACCATTTGGATATGTCACTTATGATCACACGTCAGTCAAAGCTTAAAGGTGTCTGTGTCACAGGAGCACCAGCTCTATCTTTGGTGGGAGAAGTTTTAGCCAAGATGATGACTGACCTGGTCCCATTATATCTCACTGATGAGCAGCTGTGTGTGAGATCAATGAGATGTAAAGAGGACTACTAAACACTAACTGAGACAATAGTCAAAAAGCTATCGTGTCGTGAGCAGAGGTGCAAAGTAACTAAGTACATTCACTCAAGTACTGTACATGATTATGTATTAAGCAAGTCGTATTTTTGAGGATTCATTTTATTATTGAACAACTACAGTACTCTCGGTCAATCCACGATGTTAATAAACCTTAAGTCTCAATATTTAGAAAGTAAAAGTGAGGTTTTGCCGTTATAGGAGAATATCTACGTGTGCAGAATTATTGGGCAACGATTGGTGTGCAGAATTAATATGCAACTAAATGAAAAAGGAAAATGTTCCAATCTGACTGGTTTATTTTCATCTTGTAAAGTAGGAATAATAAACAAACAACTCAAAATGTACAAATAAACATTTCTCATCAATCTCTCAACAACATGGTGTGAGACTGGACGCAGAAGATCCACGAAGAGTCACGGTCTGTCAACATGCTGCCTGATGAGAGGGACATTTAACGCTGGTCTGTATCTGAACTACTGGTTTGATTTGAGGTATTCAGACCATCACTCATTTCATTAGGAATTATAAAATGGGATTACACCACTTCCTGTTTACATGCACCCACCGCTGCATGTGGTTTCAAAGAAGATGTATGCTGCTGAGGGGATCTTCCAATGACCCCATTGACATTCATAAATGCAGATAAACCTCAGTAGTCTTTGTCAACATCTTTATTATGACACCCACAGCTTCAGAAAGGAATGGATTGTTTTGGAAGATATCACAGTTCACCAAATACCAAATCCTTTTAAAGCGTTGTCCGCACACTGAAAGTATTTAATACTTTCTAAGAACTTCTGATCTGTGTTTCGAAAGTTTTTCTTATAATTCTACATTTCAGTTTGAATTATTTTGAAGAACTATACATTATCCTTAGAAGTCAGATTTACTATCCAAAACTCAAAGAAGCAGAACCCGCCTCCCCCGGCTAAAGTTAATCAAAAAGTCCATCCCTTTCACATTTTGTGATCAAAGTTGGCCCCTTTCTTTCACAAGCACTTTTCAGGTCCCCTGACCCTGCCCCGTGGTTGCTCTTCAGGGGGAAAAACACTTAACAAACACAGGATCTCTTTTAAAAAGCCCCGCCACATTGTCACATTGTCATGTTGATGGCCCAGGGGTCCTGGCATAAAGAGCCATTGAGGAAGGAGACCTGAAAGCAAGCTCCCCCACCCCCCCTCCTGCCCTGAATGAGAACGCTTCTTTCACCTCAGGCTGGGTATGGGAGAGGTGAGGAGAGGAGGGAGAATAAAGGGGGAGGGCGGTGAAGGTGGAGATTTTAGGAGAGTGAAGAGATTGAGGATGTAAAGGACAGGAGGGGAGGAGGTAGCCAACAGGTCGGAGGAGAGGAGAATAGCATTTAACACACTATGCCCGCTCTGCATCATTAGAGACTCTATGGAGTGAGTCAGGGATATCACATCTGTATGGAACATGTCCTCTATTTTTCTATTTAATGTTATTTAGACACAGCTAAAGTAATTGGGATACTGATTATATATACACTCCCTGAAGACATCGTCCATTCATGATTAACATAAGCAGTTTTCTCAATCTAGTGTGTGGAGTATCCATTAAACACATGTAGGACACAACATGATAAGCTGTGTCAGAAGCCTTCTCAGACTCTATATTGTCGTTCCTTGAGCATTTCTGAATATTTTTGGAGTCAGCCCTTACTGACAGAAATGCCTTAATCTTCTTGTCTCACCTGTTTGACATTTTTGTTGGAGGCTTTGTGAAAAGGACCCTTCTTCCTTCAGCCTCTGATGTTGCTTATCTTCCGGTTTTATAGCAGCAAAATAAACCTCATAACCACACCCACTCACTTGCAATTAATTCCCCAGAGAAAGAGTTGCTGGATTTGTACTTGGGCTCAGCAGGACATACACAGACTTAATACTTAGTGCATTTGGTGTATGGGCCAAATTACTCTGACATTTGCGTTCCCACATACACCTTCTGTGCATGTATGTAATTTAACTGTCAAAGTCGGTTCACGTTTTTCTTTTCTTTAACAGCCGCTGTTTTTCTTGTTCTTTTGCATCTGCACATTAATAGGTCTAAACCCTGAGTGTATATAAACAGTGTCATAATCATTCTATTACCACCATACGTCATTATCATCGCAGGATGAAACTGTACTCTTTTTTAAATGAGAGGAAGAGAAGTCCAGGAACAATGAAAGGAATTACTTTTTGACGGCAGCTTGTCTGTGGCCACCAGACTGTCGTTTGTGTTCTTTGTGTGTGAAACTGGTCTCTGGGATTAGGTTATCTGCCCTGCAACAATCTGAGAAGAATTTATAACCATTAATGTTCAAAAAGTCAAAGGTGAAATGCAATATTTTACACAGGGACTATCTTCTTCTTCTGCTGTCCGATTTGTACTTCCTTACCGTGTGACCTCAACAGCCCTCACTGAGCCACTGACCAGATGTCCATTCCCTCACCATTACTCAAGACACAGCCATCCTGAAGATTCACTCAATTCAAAATCACTAACCCTTAAAAGAGGTCCCCATTCACCGCGAACACCATATGCCTAATGTCTTTCTCCTGACCATTTGTTTGTGTCAAGTCCAGTGAAGGGCTCAAGTCCGCCTGGCATGTGACAGCCATGTCCCCTTTCCCCTTAAGAGATGTAATTAAGTGTTAGAGAAGCTTCAGAGATGACCCCTGTGACAAAAGACTCAGAAGGAACTTGGCTGTCACCACCAGGGATTTGTGACAAGCGGTGGTCAGCTCCGAGGATCATCTTTCTCTGGAGGGCCGGGTGAGAAGAGAGAGAGGAGGACAGGTGATTCTAACAGGCCAAACGGAGAGGTCAAGGGTCGGGTTTGAAGTATTGGCAGACGGGGAAGCTGATCTGGTTAAGCTCTTGTCTCTATCTTCATCTGAGACGAGCGGTCTGCTTCTCTCCGGGCGCCTCCCTTCCCTCCCTCCCTTCCCTCCCTCCCTTCCCTGCCATTCACAACTCAAATGACCAAAGTTTAGGTATCAGAGCAATTATGAGCTGAAATTAAAAACTGTGAGTGATCGAGAAGGGAAGGGCGGTGTTTGCTCAGCTGAAAAGACGCATGAAAGGAATTGAAGGGAACATGATCTGGACCGTGCACCACCTCTGCTGTGGAGGCTGCAGTTTTATGTTAAAACAGGGGGGAATATAATCCAATGAGAATGAGATTTACTTTCTTCTCACTCCTGTATTTCTTATTGCACCCAATTTTTTCCGACAGTGTGCGCAGAGAAAGCGTGGCCTTAGAGCAGGGGTTTCAAACTCATTTTCGTTCAGGGGCCAAATAGTGGGCCGGACCAGTAATATCATAGCATAATAATCTAAAAATAACTACAACTCAAAATTGTTCCCTTTTTTTTCTTTTGAAAATGTTCACATTTAATAAACTCAGTTGTTAAGTAACATTATGAACAACCTGACATTTCTTTAAAAGAACAAGTGCAATTTCAACAGTAATAATTTACATCACAGTTTATCTACAAAGGCACAACAAATTGATGGCGCATTTCAACTACAGGGCCTTGCTCGCCCTTGCTCGGTATGGCTAGGCCTCGTTAGGCCTTGTTAGGCCAGGCTCACTTTATGCTGCGTTTCCATTACAGTTTAGCAGCTGGGGCAGTAACTATAGTAACGCAGTGTAGGCGGAGCCGAGACGTCATCTTCAATGAGAACCACAGAAAAACAACATCAGCCGTTAGCAGTGGCGGCTGGTGGAAAATATTTTTGGTGGGGCTGTTGATATAGTGAGTAAAAACATTTTTTGGGGGAGAAATGACCCCTTAAATTGGGACTTCTGGTGATGTAATGGCCCCATAAAATTGTGGTTCTAGGGCCAGGAACAACCAGGCTGAGTCGGGCTGAGTATGCTAAACTAACTGCGGTCAAGCCAGCCTCCACTCGGGAAAACCTAGTCAAGCCAGCCCTCACGTGATATTGCGGTGCGCGAATATCCTATGCATTACGGTAGAGTAAAAAATAAATCATCCCTCTGTGTTTAGATGAGAATAAAACCAAAAACTGTCCAGTATCAAAGACTCATTTCACTTCAGGGTGATAGCAGGACATCCCATCTAGTCACTCAGAAAAGATCAGGACATTCTGATGTACAGTTTCAAAATAAAATACCTTTGAAGCCTCATTTATAAGCTATCATCCCTGTTTTTAGATGAGAATAAAACAAAAACTGTCCAGTATCATAGATCCATCTCACTCCAGGGTGATAGCAGGACACCCCATGTAGTCACTCAGAAAAAATCATGACATTCTGATGTAGAGTTTCAAAATAAAAGACCTTTGAAGTCTCATATATGAGCTATCATCCCTGTTTTTGGATGAGAATAAAACAAAGACTGTCCAGTATCATAGATCCATCTCACTCCAGGGTGATAGCAGGACAACCCATGTCGTCACTCAGAAAAAGTCAGGACATTCTGATGTACAGTTTCAAAATAAAAGACCTTTGAAGTCTCATATATGAGCTATCATCCCTGTCCCCAAAGGTCTTTTATTTTGAAACTGTACATCAGAATGTCCTGAGTTTTAGTGACTAGATGGGGTGTCCTGCTATCACCATGGAGTAAGATGGATCTATGATACTGGACAGTTTTTGTTCTATTCTCATCTAAAAACATGGATGATAACTCATACAATAGAGATTTCAAAGGTCTTTTATTTTGAAACTCTACATCAGAATGTCCTGATTTTTTCTGAGTGACTAGATGGGATGTCCTGCTATCACCCTGAAGTGAAGTGAGTCTTTGATACTGGACAGTTTTTGTTTTATTCTCATCTAAACACAGAGGGAGGATTTTTTTTGACTCTACCGTAATGCATAGGATATTCGTGAGGGCTGGCTTCACTAGGTTTTTCCGAGTGGAGGCTGGCTTTTCCGCAGTCTAAACTAGAGAGAGAATCGCTGTCAAGGGGGCTACAACTACAACAAGATGAACATATTTGACCGTGATTTAATTGTAATCAACGTTTCAAAATGATGCCGAAGTAACAACATACTGATACCGGATAGTAAAAACCATGAATTAGGGCTTTGACAAGTCTGCAGACAGACGGCAGGCGAAAAACCTTTTAAAATGCGTGTTTTCTAATGGAGATTTGGCTAAGCTAACGTTGTAAATGCTCCGACCGTCCACACTCACAACAACGGCCTATACAGACATAAATAAACCAGCGACTGTATTCGCCATGACACAGACAGTATGTGGTTTGTACTTGTTTAACTTTTGTCTAGTTTCTGAACAGATATGAAGAGCTGTGAGCTCTGAGTGCTAAGAGCTAACGGCTGTGTTGTTTTTCTGGGGAGCTCATTGAAGATGACGTCACGGCTCTGCCTACACTGCGTTACTATAGATACTACCCCAGTTCCTCACAAGTCTAAAAAACAACTCACGTCAACGCACGTAAGCGCAGAGTGAGCGCCCTCGTGACCAAAATATTTGACGGCGCTGATTGGCTGAAATTATGTTTCGGCGGCACAGTTTACTATTGAGACTTTTGCAACGTGCTGGTTGCTTCTGTTTGGCTCGGGGGCAGCGCCCCGTAATGATAAACTAATGCCAAGGGCAAGGCCAGGCAGGAAACATGTGACTTATCAGTAACTTTAGACATCGTAACACAATTTTAAACAAGATTTTATTGTAGATTATACATTTTACTGATACCAATTGTATGATATTTACCTTGTTCATTAAAAATTAAAAATATAAAATATATATATTTTTGAAATATATATTGTTTTTAAAAAAAAAAAAAAAATTATATTTTTTTAAATATTTTTTTTTGTATGTGGGAAGAGGTGGGGCGTTGCCCCTAGCGCCCCTATGGGCCGGCCGCCACTGGCCGTTAGCTGTTAGCCCTCAGAGCTCACAGCTCCTCATATCTGTTCAGAAACAAGACAAAAGTTAAACAAGTACAAACCATAGACTGCCTGTGTCATGGCGAATACAGTCGCTGGTTTATTTATGTCTGTAGGCCGTTGTTGTGAGTGTGGACGGTCGGATCATATACTGCGTTAACTTAGCCAATCTCCATTCAGAAAACACGCATTTTAAAAGGTTTTTCACCTGCCGTCTGTCTGCAGACTTGACAAAGCATTAATTCATGGTTTCTACAAACCAGTATCAGTATGTTGTTACTTCGGCATCATTTTGAAACGTGTATTACAATTAAATCATGGCAAAATATGTTCATTTTGTTGTTGTTGTAGCCCCCTTGCCAGCGATTCTCTCTCTAGTTTAGCATACTCAGCCCGACTTAGCCTTGTTGTTGGCTCGGAAAGAACCTCGATTTTATGGGGCCAGAAAAACTGTGAAATAGTACCCGCCAGCCGGTAGGCCAAGTTGAAACGCAACCAGAAACGGGCCAGGCACGGCACGCTTAAAGCGAGCTCCGCGCTGTAGTGGAAATGCGCCATAAGTCACAGGTATCTTGAAGGGAACGATATAGTATTTTACTTTAAGATCAAAATTATTTAACATTAATTTCCACAGCTGTGTAGTAATCCTGACCACCTGCACTGACACATCACCATACAAACTAAAGTGGGAACTATTTAGGAAGAAGGTTAAGTAACCCCCTGCCTTTATAACATGTATACATACAACATACATAAAAGTTGTGAAAATTGCAGTTAAGCTCTTCTCTGTAATCTTTGCCCTCTGCAAAGTCATTTTGTGGGCCGGATTGGACCCCCTGGCGGGCCGGTTTTGGCCTGCAGGCCATTATGTTTACACCCCCGCATTAGAGTGTGTGTTTCATGGGAAAAAAGAACTCTCCTGAGAAACAGGAAGGGAGACACATCCATCACCTCCTCCTGCCACCAACACACACTCAGTCCCTGCTTGCCACTGTTCCCCACTGTAACAATGGATGTTTCCTGGAGACCGGGGTCACGGTGACGGAGTGACGCCGAGACGCCAGTGTGTGAAAGCTGAAGAAACCGGCGGAGAGGAACAAGCCAAGATCTTACTCAACCAGGACTGTACTTTTTACAGATTAATATGTTTCCTCAACACTCATGTCTTAACATGACGCCAACATCTGGCATGGGAAGGTGCAGCTCATGGCTTTTGAATACAGCATGACTCATGCTGCGATCCATTCACATTTTAAGTGGGAGGTCGGAACTGGGAGTGACGTCACATTCAAGTTGACTGTGTTCCAGTATTACAAGTCATACAAAGATGGAGGCTTGAGAGATATATTTGCGAGTTGCATAAGAACTGGTAAGATAGCAGGGTTTCCCACACATAGACTTTGCAAAGTATAATTCGCGAGCCATTTAGGTTTAATTTTTTGTATCCGTCCGCGAGCACGACGGCATCTGCGATCCCTCGCTCTACCCCTCGCTATCGCGTGAAGGGTCTGCTTTATGTGCTCCACACAGTAACCCCGCTGCGAGACTCCGGCAAATAGTTCATGAGCGTGCTCACCAGCGCCCACCCCCCTCCGTTCATAAAGTCAAGAACCCCTCAAAAGGTACGGTTTATTTCATTTTAAGGATGCGCACCAAGCAACATCTCCAGGTGCTCCTTTGAGAACCAGGGCAAAAAAGTTATGTGCACCCCTGAACATATCAACAGATATAGCAGTATATGAACAGTTGATGTAATGTGCCATAGATGCGGGATATGTGAGACCACGGAGCCGTTAGGCCCCCCAGAGCGTTTCGTCCGCAGATCTACCGTGACCCGTTACCGTTTGAGGGCTCCGTTTCTGCGGCTCCGTTTCCGCGGTTCCGTTTCCGCGGTTCCGTTACGGCCTCGTGCGATAGAGAACTGTAGTAGATACAACCCGTTTTGTCTCCGTGTAAACGTGGTCTCAGCAGGGTTTGTGTGTTGTGTTACTTTACAAATGTATTCGACTACAATTAGTAGTTACATGTAGAATAAATGTAATCAGTGACCTAATCTGAGTATCACAATTTAAAAGTAATGTAACCTGATTACTTTCTGTTACTTTTGGATTACTTCAAAATCAAATGCAGTCCAAATAAAAACGAGAAATGTCAATAAATATTTTTATTATATTATGTAATATAACAGAACAATATAACCTTAAAAAATAAGAAACCAAGATATATAGTATCAAATAAAATCATTGGCTAAGCCTATAGAATAGTTTACAAATGCTGTTTTAGTTTGAATTTGTCTTAAATGTGTCCACCAACTGCATAAAAAAAGTTATTTAAAAAAGAAGAATGAAAGTAGCCATAGTGAAAACCAAAAAGAACATTAAGGCAGTATGTCTACTTATAATATATCGACCTTTATTTTTAAATGTATTGTAATCCTGAGAGCCATTTAAAAAAACACCAGTAATCTGATATGTTTTTTATGTAACTAAGGGATTTACCATTTGTTTTGTATCCCTATAATCTGGTTACATTACTCCCAAAACCCGCCTCTCGGCTCCATGGTAAATGTGTAATCTGGAGAATGAAAGGCTGTGAAAACACACAGCTACCACATTCCCTTCAATGAGCAGGCAAGGGCCAAACATCTACTGGAGATGTGCTAGATGTGCGTGTGTGATGTGTGTTTAACAAACCTAATGAGCAGCAGGAAGTTGTACAGCGAGTGATCTTAGGCCTTTGTCCTCCAAATATTGCCTCTTAGACCCCGTCCACACGGAGACGATATCAGTTGAATCCGCTAACGTTCTCTATCGTTTTAGAAGGTTCGTCCACGCGAGACCGACACGGAAACGCGGATTCGGAGTCCGAATCCGATACACTTTGATAACGGCTCCCAAAGTGGGTAGGTCTGAAGACGAAACGCTTGCGGCTCCGTGTGTACGAACATTCCCTTGAAACGATGACGTCATTGCCCCGCATCTCCCCACCTCTCCTGCTCAACCCCGCGTCACCCGCGTCATTGCTGATGCGTTTCGCCAACAACAACAACAATGGCGGATCACAGGGTTGAGTTTGTGCTGGTGCCTTAGTTTCAAACAGGGCTGAACTATTTTTTTTGACACGTCATTGAGACTGGTTACGAATGCAAAAAAAATGTAGGCACAGTGTTGAGTGGAGTTACAGTAAGAATACTCATACAGCCTTCAATATGTGTTAATGTCAACAAAAAATGGTGGTTTGATTGATCAGCATTGCAGCATTTAAAAATTCTGCAAGTATAATCAACCATGATATTTTATGTTTGGGAAGCAGAATAAACTTAAATTAAAACACCCCACTGTTTCACTCCTTAGGTGTGCCATTTTGCATTACAATTGTGGACATCAATAAACAACTTTCTCAGATTTAGCCGACTTCACTCACAGCTGTGCAGCTCCCAGAGAGACAATATAAAGGGTGTGTTTGTTTCTGTGTGTGTGTGTGTGTGTGTGTGTATGTGTGTGTGTGTGTGTGTGTGTGTGTCTGTGTGTCTGTGTGTTTGTTTCTGTGTGTGTGTGTGTGTGTGTGTGTGTGTGTGTGTGTGTGTGTGTGTGTGTGTGTGTGTGTGTGTGTGTGTGTGTGTGTGTGTGTGTGTGTGTGTGTGTGTGTGTGTGTGTGTGTGTGTGTGTGTGTGTGTGTGTGACAAAGAGAACCAGGGCTAATGTTTTGGCTGTTGTCTGATGGTGTTAGCTGTCATTAGTGCTCTCCTGGTGGGGTTAGGCTGATTTCACAGAGTGTGTTGGGCTTGGCTGCTGAAGAGGCTGCTGGGACGGTGATCAGAGACTGACAGAGACTCTTGCCAGAAGGCCACACACAGAAATAAATGCACTCTGGGCCTGGGTGTAGTAGAATGCTGGGAGGATAATAAAGTACAAAGGTGTGCTAAGTTCTCACACTACAGAACTCCTCCGCAGTGGCTGCCTGAATCTGCTTCAAGACACTGGGACTGGCCTATCATGCGGGGAAGGGATCAGGTCCTTCTTACATCCAGGACATTGTTAAACCATACATTGCAGCAACTGCCCAAAGAATGCACTCACTTGCGAATGGAGAAAGAAAATAACTCTGGATTTGGCTTGCAGCGCATTTTACAACTTTTAGTGCCTGAAGATTTAAATATGGGCTATAAGTATTCGTACAGGGTAGTTTAATTTGTTTAATAATACAAAAACATCTGCTGATTTACAGATGTCTCCTTCCCAATGTAAGTCAAAGGTGTAAAGTCTATTTGGGCCACATGACGTCTCGGACTGACACGGAAGACTCCACAATTTTGACACTACGAAAATTATATTCAAAGTCTGCCGCACTTCCTTAGGGCTTGGTGGGACCCAGGAACCTCTCAACAGAAATACTGTTTGCTTTGTTTGCTATCCTGGCAACAAAATGGTGGAAGGAGCTCCCCATGGATATCAGGACAGCTGAAAGTCTACACATTGTATTTTGCAGACTGAAACCCTCTTGTTTCACTTGTAACTTGGCCAAAACATTTTGTTTTTATTTGCACCAACAAAAAGAATGCTATAAATACAGTTTATAGCTCATTTTGCACCAGCACCTATGAATTGGGCATATACCAGTTTTTTCTTGTTGTAAACTTATAATTGTCTGGTTTATTACACTTGTTGTAAGTTGCTTTGGATACCAACGTTAAATGTGTTTTTAATCAAAATGTACCTATAGAATGATAAAACAAAACTTCATTGGAAAATGCAACTTTTCGATATTCTTTGTGTGAAATTAGAACTTTTAAACAATTTCTAACACCTATCCTACCTGTAGGACATTAGCACATAGTGCGTTCATGCTATGACAGGAGCGTGTTGACAGAATCATTGAGCATCTTTTCTGTTATTTTATTTTTTCAGATGATTGCAATACTGCTTGAGGACAATTCATGTGGGGGTCAATAACTGCCAAAGTCATTTTCAATTGCTTTCCTGTGATTATCTCAATGCTTAGCACTCACATTGTCTTTTTTTTTCAGAAGCACCACCCATCTAAGCAAAAGTGTTGAATAAAAAGATCCAAATGGGGGTTCATGAGCCATGTGCAGACAGGCAGGTCCGTTCTTACCCACCGGAGCATGGTGATGAATTGCGTTTGATCTTAACTTGAATTTACATGACAGGCAATTTGCAGTTACTATAGGAAAATGTGTAAATAACATTTTACTCAGACAACAGAAGGATGTATAGAAAAAACTAACAGAATGTCCCCTTAGGCAGAAAAACTTCTACAGAGATAAAAAAAAGAAGTTATTTTAATGAACCTTGTTGATGTCAAACATGGACCTTATCATATTTCCTTAAGGATTACATGAATAAAAACTTGAGAAAATGTGTTCATCTTCATATCCATTGTTGACAGCACAAATGTGAGTTGGCTTTTGTGTATATTGGCTTGTTTTTGTTGTAGGCTCTAACTCAAATCTGCCTAACAACAAGTGAGAAGCACACACAGTTTAAGTTCACATATGTACCTTAGATTCATGCAGAGGCCCACTGTGCTGTAAAAGGAGTCCAGGTGCAGCTCTGCAGTCCAGCCATGTCATAAATCCACGATATGTTGTACAGACATTTGTGGTGCCCAGATGAATCCAACAACTTTTCTTTTAGTTCAACTATCTAGTCAAAATGTCACTTTGCAATGCTTTGGCTTATGACCAAAAACCTGCTAAAGTAATTCATTCCCATCTGCCTCCGCTGCAGTTTGAGTTGAGTTGTAACAAGCAAATGTTAGCATGCTAATATAACACATTTTAAAAGCTAAACTAAGCTTTGCATGGCACACCCACGCGCCACACCTTTCTATATGACTAATACAGTCAAACTGTGTGTTCAATTGCAATTTTTCGGCCCAGTGAAAGGTCGTTGTGAGGCGTGGCAACAGCTAGTCAAACCTCACAGCAAGTAGCACTGCTGTACGAGATCTTTCTGTGCTTTGGCAGGGCAAATAGTGGAACTGAATCATCGAATGAAACGCTGCAGTATAATTATTCATTAAGCCACCTATTGATGAGAGTAAATGATTTAATCTAATGCTCACTGATTAACACTAAGGGGTTCAAACTGCTGTAAGTTAGCAGCTGTTGCAAATGTTAAACTTCAAACATCAAATCATATCCTAACAAGTCATTACTTCACATGGTTGTACTATGATTGTGGTTTTTCTTTTTAAAACAGCCATAATCTCTTCACTGACATGCTTTGTTTCTCTACATGCTTTGTAGAGTTCTTTCCTCTTCTTTTCCCTCCTGCTGTGTTTACGGCGCTGCACTCTGAAGACCAGCATGTGCTTGTTCCAATTTAAATATATAGCATCACTATTCAATCAACCCATAAAGGTTCCTATCAGGGGTTAAATGTGGTAATAAAGAGCCTCCAGGTCTCCCCCGCCCTCCCCTCTCACCCCAACCTCCTCTCCCGCCTTACCCATCACCCCACCATCCACTTTGGTGACTGATGTCCTGATTAAACAGGGAGGGTGATTGATCCATCATATCCATCACCCTGCTTGTCTGCGGCACAGTATGGTGTCATCCCTTTGCTCTTTTGTGCAGAATTCCGACCTTTGTGCCGCACACGTGTGAGCATACATGTGTGCCCCCCCCTCTCCTCCTGTGCGCAGAGCACTCTCTATCCCCATGTGAGAGGGTGACAAATGTAATTTGGTCGTCATCGTCAGCGGTAATATCATTTCTTTCACATGTGTGTTTAAGTGTTCGGGGACACCATATGTTCATTGTGCGAGTGAAAGTGAGGTTGGGGGGGGTTGGGAGATTTTGTGTCCAACACAGGCTAAGGTGTCACTGGGCCTAAATGGATTCTCCCTCTCTCTGTGTTTCCCCCCTCATCCATCTCACTGACAGTGGCAGAAACAGTAGCCTCCCTGAGCGCTGCTGCCGGGCCCTCGGCTAACAGTAGGAGGCCCCCGCTGTATGGAGGCCTTGTGCTCTGGAGGAAGCCCGTTCACAGGCGGGTTCACTTGTTGAGGACACCCCACCGGTGCTGTGTTGACCTCTGCGGGACCAGAATGGAGCGGCCAGGTCCCAGAGCCATTTGTCTCCTGGATATTTTGACACCTATCCGTGGCCCTTCACCTTTTTCCAGAGCTGTAAATGTTACAAACACAAATGATCCCACTAATCCATCCTATGTGCTTGAAGTTATCATAAAATATGAAATGAGCCTGTCAGTTTTTGTTAGCTATTTCCACATGTTGAACCGCACACACTTTTAGAAAACACCGGCCTCTGTTACTTAAAAATGTAATATATCTAGAGGATAATTTATAGCGTAATGGAAATTGATACACATAACAAAAAACAAAAAATATCAAGCATAATGATCATAAACTAGAAGGTAACTTGCAGGGTGTGGACCTCTGCCCAATAGAGAAGGATGATACGTGATTCATGCTTTGATTAGGGTCCACACCAACATGTATCTGGTTCTCGCTCAGCCACCAAATTTCACCAGGTTTCAAGACAATTGTGCTAGTAGCTTTTAGGTTATCCTGCTAAAAAAAAGACAAACAAAACATTCGCCCTTTCAACATCAGTCGGATGTGAGATGAATGTTGGTTTTTCTTTACCTCATCCTCGTCCCTGATGCTACCAGCTCAAAACGATACATGAATCCCCCTGAACAACAAACTGCTGACTATGCAACATTATGAGAGGGACAGCCTGCTAACTAGCTTTGATATAGATTTCAGAATCATACCTATTCCAAGGGGGGGTACTATGCGCCTATAACATTAAGTCTAGACGCCCCTCTCAAAACAGCTTTTGCTAATAGCTCAATAACCCATCGAGGTAACAATCCTGACGTTATGTAACATATCTGAAAGCTTAGGCCCTCCTTATAACATTGTATAACCCTCAAAAGGTGTTTCTGGGTCGACAGGAGTGATTTTGATGGAGCAAGTCACATATGTTTTTTGGGGAATCATAAATGTTGGGCTACGGAAAAGGGGTCCACATGGACCTTCGTTGACATAGATAGAATTGGAGGGATGAAACCCTCTTTAATGACACACAGAGCACACACAGTGAAATTTGTTCTCTGCTTTTAACCCATCCTAGTACCAGGAGTCGTGGGCAGCTATTGTACAGCGCCTGGGGAGCAATGGGGGTGGGGGCGGGGGGGGCTGTCAGGTGCCTTGCTCAAGGGCACCACGGCAGGGCCCAGGAGGTGAACGGGGACCTCTCCAAGTAGCAGTCCACACTCCATATTTAGGTCTGGTCGGGGACCTTAACCGGCGACCCTACGGCTCACAGTCCAAGCCCCTACTGACTGAGCCACTGCCGGACATGGACGGATCCCGACAATGAGTAGGAAGCAGAAGGTGTCATTCAGACAGACTGTAGGAAACATTTATATTCTAAAGCTCACTGTGGTATTAACTGCTTTTCAATATCGGATGATGAATGCTCATTGCATATTGATCATCTGCCTAGTTATGTCTGTCATTGTCATTTATTATTGATTGTTTTCTCTGCTACTTAAAAGTGATTGTCTATCTAACCATCCATCTAACCATCTGTCTATCTATCTATCTATCTATCTATCCATCTATCTATCTATCTATCTATCTATCTATCTATCTATCTATCTATCTATCTATCTATCTATCTATCTATCTATCTACACTGAAAAAGCTGAACCGTTGACTTTAAATACATGTATGTCAACCAAATATTAGGTTCATTTTAATATTACGGTTTTCAATGAACAGAATACAGTTATGTGAAATTTGTTGACACAATACAATTCAGTTTTTCAGTCTATCTAGCTGTTGAGGTATCATACATACTTGGACTCCCCCTGCACAACACAATATGAAGACAAACTAAGAGTTGTTGGTGGGCCACAGCCACTAGTTCAGGAGGAGATAGGCTAACGAGACACAGGAAAGAACACCCAAAAACAAGTGAACAAACTGTGACCTGTGTTTGCAGCATTCTGCCTGTTTGTTTTAACCTGCCTGGACTGCCAGATGGGTGGTGCTTCTGAAAAAAGAAGACAATGCGAGTGCTAAGCATTGAGACAATCACAGGAAAGCAATTGAAAATCACTTTGGCAGTTATTCAGTGACCCATGAATTGTCCTAAAGCAGTATTCCACTCATCTTGTGCTCCCAGCAGGTTAAAGAAATGCGAGGACTAATTTGATAAGTGGACCGTGACCCTGGTGTGTTTTGGGAAACATGGGTGGAGAGAAAGACTTAATGAGTTCCATAAGTGTGCAGAGAGAGGAGCAGGAGGACAGGGACAAATGGAAACACGAAGCTTGGGGAACTGTCAGCATTCTGCAGGCTGAGTTAAAAGAGGCATTACGTGTGAGGGAAAATTCACTTAGTCAGAATCAGAATTTCTTTATTAGTTCCACAGAAATGAACTTAGTTACAGCAAATGTACAGCTGACTGTGCATGCCGATTTGATCTAATAGTGCGTTATTTTTATTTTTCCTCTATCTATACTTTGCTGTAACAATGTACATTTCCCCTCTGTGGGACGAATACATTATCTCTGACTCTGAGGAATTCCGATTCTGATAGCAAAACAGTGTTGTTGTTATTATCATATAGTGAGTTGTTGCGTGTGTGGTGGTATACCAGGGGCCGTGTTAATACGTTTGAGTGATAATCCATCAAAAGGCACAATGAAAGTTTAGCATGAAGGTTTCCTGTCAAGTCTTTACTCGGACAGAGCTCAGTTTGATGGTAATTATCGTATCAGTATGCAGCTACAGCATTTCAAAGTCCCTCCCTGCAGCAGCAGAGAGATCAGCAGGTTGATAGCAGCAGACCCAGAGGCCTGCTAACTGCAGCACATGAAAGACAAGCTATTCTTTTATCAAGACAATAGAGGTGGATGGGCCCCCGCCCTAATTCTTATTCAATATGGAGCAAGGCTCTCCTGCAAGAGGTGGCTTCTTTCATTAGACTCTGGTAAAACACTCGCTCCCTCTCCAGGGCGTAGCTAAACTCAGCTGACCCCTGACTCTGAGAGTAAAATCTCCTAAACCCGCGCTCCTTTCTGCATCCATCCTGCTCGCGTAAAGACTGTTAATTGGAAGAGGAAAGGAAAAGCGTAGATCTGTAAAAACAGTACTCTGGAGAATTCGTAGAAGAGGATGTTGCGGTGAAAGTGCTATCCTCGGCTTCGCACTTGAAATTGTGGTCCAGTGCTGTGCATAAAGTTCAAATTAGTTCAACTCTGACCTCTTTTACCGCTGACCTTTTGACACGCAACCAATCGGATGACAGCTCTATGAAGCACCGCAAGTTAGTATGGGGGCTTAACCGTAGAAACAGAATTAACTAACTAACTAAATAACTGTTATCACTGCGTTGCTCTGCGCCCAACCTCATATGCATACTTGTCAACCCTCCCGATTTTCGCGGGAGGCTCCCGATTTCATTGCCCTCTCCCGGTTTCCTCCCGGGGTCATATTTCTCCCGATTTCTGACAAAATCAGATATACTCAGGACTGTTTCCACTGAGACTTTAATACAGTTACACCATTGTTTGGTTTCCATGGTAACACGTCTCTTTAGTAGCGCGCAACTGAAAGTCTGAGAGGGTGAGGCAGATAGTCACAGAAAACAGAACAAGAATCGACAACTACTCTACTCTCTGCTCAGTTCACTCCTTTCCTGCCCACACATATGCTCCATCAAGGATGGTGCTACAGGCCGAAAGGCATTGCACTTAGAACTACAATAAGCATGTTAATGTTAATCAAACAGCTCCGGCGATCCACTAGCACCCCCGCCCCATTTTGCATTTTGAAATGCTCCCGATTTCTGTGGTCTCAAGGTTGGCAAGTATGCTCATATGCCCCTTTCACACGAACGCAGCTCTCGTTCTAGCTCCGTGCTTGCGCTCTTCTGGTATGGAACCGTTTTTTTTCTTTTCAGCCCCATTTTGTTCACACCGCCCAGAGCCCGACTGGTGCTGCATCTGCTGCGTCATGACGTCACCGTTTACGTCGCTTATTTTCTCCCCAACGGCGCTCACAACAACAATGAGGGACTACGTTGGGTCAATGATCATGTTGCTTTTAATCATACGAAGCCAGATTAAATTAAATAACGACTTCTCCAACCTTACACTTTTCTCCAGAGTGCCATGGTTCATTGTTTATTAATGTGTTTCAGCGGCATTTACCGACCACTGCAGTGCTGCCTGCTCTTCCACAGGAGTTTATTCTCCCGTTAACTCACGTCAGCAGCCGCTGTAAAGTATTCACTGTCTGACTGTCACACAGCTGATACATATCCCCAATTCCCCTTAAGTGAATGTGTTTCAGTCTGAATTTACGCTGTTTGGCATCACAACGCTGTTACGTTTCTCTGGTATAAAATGGGTGATGTTAGCATAGCAACCGAAGCTAAACTGACAATCTTGACAACTTGTTGCTATCCTATTGTGGCATAAGCCGTTTTCTACAGGTGTATTTTTCATTATGATTACTTACCTGTACATAGTCCATGTATTGATTCCATCCGATAACTGCTATAATACAAAGCAACATTTCTGACTGTTCTCCACAATGATCAATAACAGCGAATGGATGGTCAAAGTAAGGCACAAATAAACAGAATCACACAAAGCCTGGTTAGTGTTGCCTGACCTTATAAAGTGTGGTTTTTTTACAAGTGTGTGGTTGCGTTCTAGTCACTTTGCTCAGCCCTACTGCTTGTTACAACTTTTATTTGCCGTACTCGCCATAAACTCAGGTTAATCTCGCCCCCCTCCAACGTAAGCGTGACACATTCTTGCGTAGACCGACAATTTTCGAGCTTGGTAAGAACTGGATTTCGGGGAAAACAGCCGGCTCCGCTGCGGTGTGAACAGGAAAAAACGGTGTTTATCAGGCTCAAGCTCCGAACCAGCCCTGGAACCGCATTGATGTGAAAGGGACAATAGTGCGCAAAGGGCAACATTTACTAATTTAATGGTGAATCATGTGAATGCAGCTCAATGCATTAGACCCCAGCTGATATAGATAAGTGATAGGAATTACGGCTCTTTGAAGGGAGCTGGATCTTATGGCTCCGTTTCTGTCCGAGAGCCGTTCAAAAGAGCTGTTTTTCTTTTAAGGGGGCGGGGTTAATAGGTTTATCTGCAAAATAATCACCAGGATAATGATTGACTGTATTGCCAGGAATCTACTTTTACTCACAGAAAAATGTATAACTTGCTACATCTCTTAGCTAGCCAAACTACTACTGAAGCAGCATGCATTATGCCATCGTCTACGGCAGGGGTTTTCAAAGTGTGGGAAGGTGAGTGTAACTGTCTTCACTCTGTTGTTTATTTTGTTCCACGTTGTATTTTTGGTTCCTACCTTTTATGTGCAACATTAATAGAGGCGGAACTAATCTGCGGTATTTTGTGTTACACCTGTTTGTTTAATCGACGCACTTAATAGTCGCAACTGCAGAGCAACGCAGAATGTAAAGAGAAACTAAGGGAAAATGCAGTTAAAGATATCAGCCCCTCTATGACTAGCAGCCTACGATGTACGTTTTTGTGCTGGTTGTTTGTCTAAATGTTTGTGGTTGAGCTGCAGGTTATATGTATGTATGCTATGCGCTAGCTTTTGCTACATACTATTGTTAGCTTGTGCTACATGCTGTGTTGGGATATGTGTGCCATTTACGGAGCGTCCACACAGCAGCGTGCGTTGGCGCTTGGCGGTGGGCGTGTCTGAAGCTTGGGGAGTCAACGCGAGAACGCGACCAACAACCAATCACATGAATCTCCCGCCCCCGACATACAAATCAAAATGCTAGCATTCCATGCTAGCTATATATGCTGTCTATGCCTGCTTGCTGTCCATTCAATGTTTAAACGAGGTAAACTGGATATAAACTCCCCAAACAGGCGAAAACCTACCAGTTTCACCCACTATCTCTGCCACCTCCATCCATGCCTGGCTCCTCCGGTTTGTATCCCGGTAGATGAACAGAGACTGATCATACAGCACCGGGTGATTCACTACTCGCATCATACACGCAATTTGATTGTCTAGCAGTTGTACTGGCAGATTTTCATAAACGGGATTTGATTGGCTGACGCTTCCGTCGAAGCCTCAAAAGTTGAACATGGTTCAACTTTTGACGCGAGCAACGCGAGCCACGCGTAGCTACGCTCTCCACAATGCAGTTCGGCAAAGCGTGACGTCACCCCATTGAAAGTGAATGGGCAGAAGCGTTGAAGCTTCAACGCACGCCGCTGTGTGGACGGGACATTATTGTTTTATTTAGCGGCATTAACAGTGATGACATATGTATATATTCCATATTTATTTATTGTTTAGCTTTTATATTTTTCTGTCTTACAACCCAGTTCTCACGGGTTGGAATAGGTCCCACAAGAATAAACCCCGTATTTAAATCAAGACCTCGGCCTCGTGTCATTACTGGAGGGAGCTACGGTGAGCCTCCCCTCAGAGAACATAAGAACAGCCGCGCCCCCCTCCCAATTATTATTGCTATTATTAATATTATTGTTTTTGTTGCTATAACTATAATGCAGCGGTATTCAATTGCATTTCAAAGAGGTCCAGTAAGAGAAAATGTCATTAAATGCTCTGTTTTCGCTGTCTAACTTTCTCTTTTTTGAGCCAGCCATTTGAAATGACTCCGACTGTTTCTCCCTGCTTGTCTCGTTTCTCTGTGTGTGTTTGAATCTATCATGCTGACTCACTGACTGCACCAAGTAGCGTCACCTCCTTAAAACATTAAACAACATTTTTTTTAAACCTTTTTATATTTATGTTTTAAACATTTTTTAAAACATTTTTAACATTTTCAACATTGTGGAGAAATCCTTCTATGCTCCCGGCAACACACTGAACGTCAACTTTGCCTTATTACACTCACCCCTACTTTAGTGGGAACAATGAGTCTGCGTCTTTGATGCGCACAGGCGGATGATGCGGGGAGCTGTAGACAGGAATAAATGCAGATCATCCTCTGGCTGCAGCCTTGACCGGTACTTGCTTTTGATCAAAGTAAGTATTATTACAATTAAAATAAAGGGCGGTGCCGGCCGTCAGCGAACCGAGCAGGCCGCCAATGGCCCGCTGACGACCGGCCCTTCTGTGATTCTCCAAAACACACAGATGGCCAGTCCGCCCCTGCCAGGACCGGTACATGAAAATCCTAGCCTCAAATAATCGTGGTCATACTTCCTCCGTTTTCTGCCAGAAGCTGTCTCCTCTCTCACTAAAAATCGATCAATGTTGCCGCTCACATACAGTTAGCTGAAGTTAACGAGCTAAATGTAACTGTTTCTCGTTATATTTTTTTTACGCTGCGAAAACCGCTGATCTACGGCAAATTTGCATTCAGGAAAGCAAGTTCCTGTAAAGGCGAGTGGAGCTATGGCAGGCAGTGAACCAACGATAAAAAGAAAGTACGACTCGGTTCTCGTTAACATCACTAATATAGATGTTTACAACTCATAGTATTTGTGTTGTTATGTAAAATATTTTTTTGCCAAATCTCAGGAAAATCTATTTTAAACATGACATCTGTTACACCTTTGAAGTCAATACACTTTTTTATGCATAAAATCAAGCCTTTTTAGACATTTCAACCTAAATGTGGTTTTAATCTTTATTTGTTTGTCCCAATAGGAGGCAATGTAACGGAGTATCACTAGTTTGGACTCAATAGCATTTAAAGAAATATTAAATGAATGTCTTTTCTTTAGAGAAATTACTAGATCACAGTGCTTTTGCTCTGGTACGTTCACAAACATTGTCAATCCTTGATATCATGACTTTCCAACTCACAGAGCTCTCTCTCATGCAGCATGTGTTTGAGCTTTGTGGCTCTTTCTGACTGAATTATGCTGAAATACAGACCAAAATTGATGCAAAAGGTAATGGGAGTTCATCCTTCCCTGGAAATGCCTTAAAACCCTGTTATTGAGAGTCTGCAGTGGCTCGGTACAAGCTGGAACATTTCAAACTTGTTGTGTGATGTACAGTCATTTCAGAAATGTCTGCTTTACATATTTCCCACAGAAAGAACTCCTGGCCTTATAGATTGAAATCCACTGACAAATCAACACTTGTGCCTCAGACCTCGCATCGGTTTCTCAGACGCTGCCACTAGACCTCTCCCACGAGTCCTCAGAGGTGCCCTGCCTCCCCAGGAGCTTGCCGCAGGAATTGTATTAGTCACTTTTATCCAAAGACCTCACATCACCTCTACTCCCGGCACATACACACTCTAAAAACCAAACCTCCTCCTCCATATATCCTTTTCTTACTTTATGCTGCTGTGACTGACAGCTGTATTGAGCTGGATGAGTGCTGTGACAGCTGCTCATTATGTGTACTAGTCTGATTTGGGAACGCCCAGTGGCCTTATGACACCCAGTGAAAAAACCATGACACCCTCTGGGGTTTAGCCCTGTCAAACCAACACGTACACACTCTCAAACGCACACAGATGAATAATCCACATCTCCATCTACACTGTTTAAGGGCTGCAACCATAACTATTTTTATACTAGACGTATCTGCTGCTGATATTTGCTAACTGATACAAAACAAAAAAAAGTACATATTTAAGAGGCCAAAAACAGTATTTTCATGAACGTTGCTTGTGATTGGGTCAGTGTATGTTTTGGTCATTGGATTTTCTTTTCACAAATGGATATTCAAAAACAAAAAACGACTGGATATTTGATTTTCGTTTTAAAATTGAAAAAACAAAATTGAAATACAAGGCGTTTTTCTTTATCATGGTCAAAAATGGATTTACTAAACTTAAAAAACGGGATGATTTTTCATATTCTGCTACTGGAAGTTGTCTTACAAAATATGAGCGCAGACGAAACTCACGGAAGTGATTTCAAAACAAAAGCACTCGTAGGTTATGCCAAAATCACACTTTGAATCACTACAGTATCCTGTTGAAGGAACTGTGATTATTATAAACAAGGGGAATTTAGCAATCACAATGAAAACGGCCAAGACACACTTTGAGCCCAGACAATGAATGTTATTAAGGGGTGTAAATACAATAGGCCTATGTCTAAAATGGACAACATTAGGCGATTCTGCACTGCGGTCACTCAACCGTCTCTCCAGTTTGTTATTATTTTTTCTGCCAATAGTCCTTCATGAGATCCATCCTGTTGGACTCAGTAGGCTAGTAGTGAAACTACTCCCACAAGTACTATGAAGTACTTACTGTGTACTTTTTGAGTAATCCTCTGTCAATGTCCCCTCCTGAGAACAAGAATGCATGTTTCTCTGCTATTTTGAATAAGCGTTAAAACACCTTTCTACATGAAACTGATATTGTTGGACAGAGTATTTTAAGAGGATATGGTAGACATGATATCAGCACTACTTCCAGTCAGTACTCCAGCAGCAGCATTTTTACCCCTTGGAAAGTCTTGCCTGCTATTTAAATTGACTTAATTGAAGTTAATAACAATATTGATATTATATAGATAGATAGCATATCATTGATGCAGTCTTTCTGAACACTTTTAAAATAAAATACTGCAAATGATGAATATTTGTACAAAGTACAATTCTGGGCCATTGATTGTGTAATTTCTCCAAACACATACAGCAAAAATGCTTGTTATGAAGCCTTAAAAATGGTGCAGGAAAAGGACTTTACATTGGGTTATACTTAAAAACAGGACTATTCAGTTAAGAGAAGAGAAAAAAGGAAAGAAAACTGTTATAATTGGTGATGTAACATTAATGACAGACATAATATGAGGTCCTTGGCACTCAGACTCTAGAGGGGTAATTGTGTGATCATGGGGCATCACCCTTACAGCATCAGGACAATATCATATGGAGTCAGACACTGGAAGTGTGCTGGAGGCGTTGACTGATGGAAGGATGAGGCTGATGAGACTGAAGAATCTGCGAGGTACGAACTAGCGGCAGAAAAATAATTGTATATTGAAAGACAGCAGCATCATAAGAGGGCAACCATGTGAAAGAGTGTGTTACTTTGCTGAAGGATATTTGTGACCAGCTATCCAGGCCAGTCTCTAAAGACTTTCCAAGGTGTAAAAAGTAGTACTTCAGTAGTACTGAGTCCAACAGGATCAATCTCACGAAGAACTAATGGCAACAAAAAATAATTCCCTCATCAAACTTAGCAGAAGTGGCTTGATTTTGTTCTCAGGAGGGGACTTTGACAGAGTATTTCTCAAAAAGTACACAGTAAAATTACTTCAATGTGTTGTTAGTCGTAGGCTAACTAACACAAAGTCAAACAGTATCAATTTCATTAAGAACTAATGGTAAAATTGTCTTTTTATCATTCATCAAAGATAGCAGATAAACATGCATTATGTAGGCTACTGGGCACTCTGACAGAGGATTACTCACAAAGTACATAGTAAAAGTACTTCATTTCATTTCTGGTAGCAGTCAAATTAGTACCGAGTCCAACAGTGTCTTTTTTATTAAGAAGTTGTGCACAAAAATATTTGTATCACTCATTGAATATAGCATGCAGGGGAAAAAATGAAGAGCAGCTGATGTGAAGAAACAAACTGGAGAGACGGCTGAGGTGACCAGGTGCCAGAAAACATACTCTAGAGTTTTTTACCACAACTTCTTAATAAAACTGACACTGTTGGACTTGGTTCTTTCACTGCTACCAGAAATGAAATGAAGTACTTTTACTGTGTACTTTGTGAGTAATCCTCTGTCAGAGTCCCCTCCATCGTAGCCTACATAATCCATGTGTATCTGCTATCTTTGATGAATGATAAAAAGACAATTTTACCATTAGTTCTTAATGAAATTGATACTGTTTGACTTTGTGTTAGTTAGCCTACTACTAACAATACATTGAAGTAATTTTACTGTGTACCTTTTGAGAAATACTCTGTCAAAGTCCCATCCTGAGAACAAAATCAAGCCACTTCTGCTAAGTTTGATGAGGGAATTATTTTTTGTTGCCATTAGTTCTTTGTGAGATTGATCCTGTTGGACTCAGTAATATTACATCACCCATTAAAACAATTTTCTTTCCTTTTTTCTCTTCTCTTAACTGAATAGTCCTGTCTTTAAGTATAATACAATGTAAACTCATTTTGCTGCACGATTTTAAGGCTTCAAAAACAGGCATTTTTACTGTATGTGTTTGGAAAAATGACACAATCAATGGCCCAGAATTTTACTTTATAAACTATGAATCTTGTGGTGCTTGAACAAATAAACGCTGGCTAAGCCGGCCACGATATATGCCTTTTTTTGAGCCCTTTTTTGCAATATTTATTAAAATGTCACTAGTTATTTAAACAAACCACTATCTGAGGATAATACAAGCAACCATAAAACGCCCTTTATCTAGAGAGCCATTGAAGCCCATGAAGTATTTATCCTTCCACACATTTTTTCATCTGCTGTATTAATAAAGCTGCCACGTGTTTTCAAGTTAGGGCACTATCTGTGCAGAACATTACAAATACTCTTAATTTGCAGTATTTTAAAAGTGTTCAGAAAGACTGCATCAAATATGCTATATCTCTATACCTATATAATATCAATATTGTTATTAACTTCAATCAAAGTCAATTTAAATAGCGTGCAAGACTTTTCAAGGGGTAAAAATGCTGCTGCCGGACTACTGACTGGAAGTATTGCTGATATCATGTCTACCAACCTCTTAAAATACTCTGTCCATCAATATCAGTCTCATGAAGAAAGGTGTTTTAAGGCTGATTCAAAATAGCAGAGAAACATGCATTATTGTACTCAGGAGGGGACATTGACAGAGGATTACTCAAAAAGTACACAGTAAGTACTTCATAGTACTTGTTGTGGGAGTAGTTTCACTCCAAGCCTACTGAGTCCAACAGGATGGATCTCACGAAGAACTATTGGCAGAAAAAATAATAACAAACTCGAGAGACGGCTGAGCTGACCGCAGTGCAGAATCGCTGTATAGTTGAAATCTCCAAACAATGTTGTCCATTTTAGACATAGGCCTATTATATTTACAGCCCTTAATAACATTCATTTTCTGGGCTCAAAATGTGTCTTGGCTGTTTTCGTTGTGAAAACAAATGGACCGTAAGGATTGACCGTCCTCATCTGTGCTCTTATTTTGAAAGACAACTTCCGGTAGCAGAATATGAAAAAACGGGGAGTTTTTTGTTTCTGTTTTCTAGTGATTTAATTTTTGGTTTTGAGAAGTAAAAAATTAAAATCATCCCGTTTTTTAAGTTTAGTAAATCCATTTTTTACCATGATAAAGAAAAACGCCTTGTATTTCAATTTTGGTTTTTCAATTTGAAAACGAAAATCAAATGACAGTAGTTTTTTGTTTTTGAATATCCTTTTGTGAAAAGAAAATCCAATGAACAAAACATACACTGACCGTGATTGTTTCATCTTTTTCCATCTTTAACAGTTGTCGATAATGGTTTTTGTTGACAGATTAATCCAAAGACGACTAATCGTTGCAGCTCTACACACACACAGCCTCCTATGAATCAACCCTCAGAACTCCTTATGAACTCTACATACACACTTTTACACAGTCAATCTCCTCATGTATGCAGTACAACTATCCTGCCTTCACAAAAACATAATGTTGAAAAATGACAAATGTCTCCCAAACAAATGTGGCCATTTATCACTTTAAGACTTAATCAAATAAAAACCACATGCCTTTGATCAAAAATGCATATTTGGCCACCTCTTGTTGTACACTCTTGGCAAACACAAACACAAAGTTATCTCATTAGCGAGCTAAGTCTCCCTGGAACGCAGGCAGCTACTGTAAATACACTTCCACCATCTGGAGTGTGTGAGTGTGTGTCTCTGCTGGCGGTGACCTGACGTAGCCTCTTGCTAGGTGGTACCAGCATGCCAGGCTTGGGACAGCTGTCTCCGTCTTTCAGCCGTGCCTCAGAATCAGCAGGTCCTCAAGAAGTCCTTTTATTTCCAACAGACTGAAAACTTCCATTCTGCCATCTTGTTGTGGACATAAACGCCAGCTGAAGACACATCTTTTCAGATTAGTTTGAGCTACAAAATACCCCAGAATCCAAACATCTTTGGAAACACTTAGCTATGTGGGTGGCTGGGGGTTCATTGTTTTTTTGGTTTGTTTTGCAAGTATGAATGGAGATGCAATATTATTTGGTGACAACCATTTTCATCTGCCTTATTAACTAATATATATTTGATGTATGTACTTTTTTCTTTAAAAAAAAAGTATTGTATCTATTCATTTCTTCTTATGTCTTCCCTAATTTTACTGAGGGGTCATTATGGATTTAATTGTATTTATAATTGTTTCATACCTTTTACCTCCTCATTAAACTCTTTGTTGCTATGCTGACCTGAAGTGAATTTCTTGCTCTCTGTTTTAATGTGTGATGTGTGCCATGTTGTTAAAGCACTTTGAGCTGCACCTGGTGAATGAAAAGTGCTATACAATTAAAGCTTCATTAATATTATCATTATTCTCATCATTATTATTGTTCTTATCATTATCTTTGCTGCCTTGTCACTGCTATATGAACAAATTATTTTCTGCTGTGGTCTTCAACTGTTTACTCCCGGCCCCCGAGGTTGGCGTCTTCTTTAACTATAAGACGACCCGCACATATTCATGTTGCATACTCCAGTATGTGACCTTCTGCTGACCCTTGAGCCACTTTCATGTCCCAGGTTAGCAGCGCAGCCCCTACGGAGTGTCCGGCGCCCGGCCCCCCCCGCAGCCCCGGCAGATAAAGCCTTATCTGGCCCAGCTGGAACATTCCACAGGTGTGGAACCAGCAGTTAACAAGCGCTCTGTCATTAACACTGAAGGTCCGCCTGATAATGATGGCTGGTACATACCTGCTAAGGACGTCCAGCAGGTATATATCAGACTCTGCCTCACAAAGGGATATGGAATAACTTCAACTACAAGTGGAAACTAAGATCTTTGTGAGCATGCGTTCGGAGTCAATATAATTTTGGAGCACCCACCTGCGAAGTATACTGCAGTAAAAAGTATTTTCACAGATCACAGTAGTTCTCAGTTTCACCGCCCCTAGTCCTATTGGATCCCTCAAAGAGAAGGTGTTGTAAATACATGCCCACAGCTAGAAGGCTAGTAAACACTGCTGAGTCCCTCTACACACCTCTACAAACTAGTTTAGCGTTGTGCTGACTGAAAGTGTTTTCCATTTGAGTAATTAATGAAACCAACCAACCAAACTGGCAAGTAGTTATTATTGTAAATCATCTGACAAGAATAAGCAATGGGATTTTCTTCAGAAAAACGCTGAAAATAAGCTCTGTGGCAAACACATGTTTATGATACTTACCAACGTTGTTATGAACAAACTATCAGAGTTGCACGTCACCACAGGTAAGCTTAAAGGTCCCATGTCATGCTTTTCCGGTTATTACCCGTCCCCTTGTGTGTTATGAAGGTTTTCATGCATGTAAACGGTCTGCAGAGTCACAAACCCTCAAAGCACACCCTGTAGGGAGTAAAACTCTAACACAGAAAATACCTCCCCAAAACGCCTCGTTGGAGATTTCTCATTTTCTTCCTTGGTACTCGGACGTGGGGATACCCAGAGGCCATACCCTCTGCCAGCATTTCACGAAACAAAGCTTCCAAAACCTTTCAGCGATTCATGCCGGATATGTACAGCATAGTTCACTGAAGAACGATGCTGTTCCTACTTTGTTTGGACAAGCGGGAGATTCGAGTACACAACCTGTAAGTATTCATTGTTGTTTGTGTATTTATGATGTTTAAAACAAACAAGGTATCTACCAGTGACGGCACTAGGGGGTGGCTACTTGGGCTAAAGCCCCGGATGTTTTCTGAAAAGCCCCGGATCTTTCACTTAAAAAATTGTTTTAAAAAATAAATTAAAATGTTTTTGTTGAAAACGTTTTGTGTAGTACCGGACACCACCAGAGAGGCAGCCGCTGCGGGACATTAGCCTGCGTACTGCGTAGCCTTCCCTGCCCTGAAAAAGAAGTGATCCTTCCTAATGCCTGACGAGTTTTAAGCTAATAGCCTATAAAGTTATTGATATTAGAAAGTTATTTTCATCAAAGCAGGCGCCACAAGCTGCAGCAGCAGCAGCAGCAGTATCAGCAGCTGACAACAATGTCATCACCAGCAGTGAAGAAATGGATGATGTTTCAGGTTTGTGAAGCTAATGGTGATATCTGCACTCATAAGCACTAATGTTATAGCTAGTAAACATGGAGTAACCACACTAAGTATACCCTTATATGTTAGTATGTATCAGGGCCGGCCCTAGACTTTTGGGGGCCCTAAGCGAGCTTTGGCTTGGGGGCCCCCCTCACTCTGGCGGGTTCTCACTACACACAACACGGAACCAACTTTTGTCTTATGATGTTAGCATGAGCACACATATTGTATAAATAAGCATGTAAACACTGTGGACCTAACTTCCTCTAGGGGGGGTCCTCATCTCCGCTAGGAGGGTCCGGGGGTATGCTCCCCCGGGAAGATCTTTTTTTAAATAATGAAGTTAAAAGCATCAATCTGGTGCACTTTGAGAGCAAAATTAAGAGATCTATGGATACATCTCTCAACATCCATATGAAACAGAACTGTAAACAGATTTTATTTTTCTTATATTTTACAAATCACTCCCCTTTTAAACTGTATTCTTGTTTTGTCATATAGTATTTCACAACTGTTTTTCATTTATTCTCTCTGGCTTTCCATCTCATAATGTTCACATAGAAACTAGCTGTCAATAGGAATATCATTCAGAAGAATGATAATTTCTTGCAAAAATCTGTCACAAAAAGAGGTTGCACATTTAAATTCAGGTGTTGTTATGGCAACGTCAGTGGCCAAACAGACACATTTACATTTACTTGCTAACGGTTTAGCTTACCCCGCGATTCAAAGTAACTTCAACGTAGCTGTAATTTATGCTTTGCTTACATGTTCGCATATCTTGGAAGTTTACTGACATTTACATACCATTTACCTGGCTCAAGTGGTGGCTCTGGGGTTGTTGTGTGAGCCACCACTTGAGAATTGTCGTCTTTTTTAAGAAAAGATGTTCTTATGTCCATCTTCAAAAACTCTGAGTCCGACTGACAATTTAAACATTGTCACAGCGCACAGGATAGGTACCTGTCAGCCAATAAGACAGATGTTTATATCCATTCAACTCTCTGGTTGGTCTACTGTGTTGCCTCTGTTGCATTCACTGAACACAGGAAATTACAATTCTGCCGTCCTCTCTATGTCATGATGAGGTTCAGGTAAAGCATGGTGGATGTATTACAGTGGGGCAAAAAAGTATTTAGTCAGCCACCAATTGTGCAAGTTCTCCAACTTAAAAAGATGAGAGAGGCCTGTAATTTTCATCCTAGGTATACCTCAACTATGAGAGACAAAATGAGAAGAAAAAAATCCAGAAAATCACATTGTCTGATTTTTAAAGAATTTGTTCGCAAATTATGGTGGAAAATAAGTATTTGGTCAATAACAAAAGTTCCTCTCAATACTTTGTTATATACCCTTTGTTGGCAATGACAGAGGTCAAACGTTTTCTGTAAGTCTTCACAAGGTTTTCACACACTGTTGCTGGTATTTTGGCCCACTCCTCCATGCAGATCTCCTCTAGAGCAGTGATGTTTTGGGCTGTCGCTGGGCAACACGGAATTTCAACTCCCTCCAAAGATTTGGTTGAGGTATACCTAGGATGAAAATTACAGGCCTCTCTCATCTTGTTAAGTGGGAGAACTTGCACAATTGGTGGCTGACTAAATAATTTGTTGCCCCACTGTATATGATTGACTCAATAATATAATACATGACTTTGAGAGTAGGCAATCTAGGCATATTAACACAATTAATTAAACATACTTATCACGGCGACGGTGTACTGAGATTATTATTATTATTTTAATTTTTTCATAATTTAATAAAAAAAATAAAAAAATGTTGTTGCTAGGGGGCCCCTAGTGGCTGCAGGGCCCTAAGCGGCCGCTTATGTCGCTTAATGGGTCGGGCCAGCTCTGGTATGTATACTAGGGCTGTCAGTCAATCAGTTAATCGGGATTAATCGCATGATTGCCCTTAATCGCGATTAATCGCAAATTAATCGCACGTTTTTTATCTGTTCTAAATGTACCTTAGAGCAGTGGTTCTCAACTGGTCAGGCCTCGGGACCCACTTTTTACTTGGTCAATATATCACGACCCAACATTTTGAAGCACTCAAATCTATTCAACAAAAAAACGTGCTGTAATATATACGCTTTTCAGCATACAATATTAATAAAAGTGAAGTACAGTGCATATATCCCTTATATCCCTTCACAGAACTAAAGTATGCTTTTAAAAAAGGTTTAATGAGATGATGGAATCAAAGCTGAATTATATAAAAAGGCACACATGCTGAAAACCCAACCCCAGCAGGGTGGTCTGGGGGGATTCTCCCCCGCGAGATTTTTAGAAATACTAACATAAACTACGCATTCTGGTACACTCTGAGAAGAAAATAAATAAATCTATTACTACCCGACATATTAATAATATTTTATGCCATTGTTTGTTTTTCACTTTATTCTGACTTCTTGCTGCGAGAAGAGTAAAGAGGAGATAGTCTGTGTGATTTACTTTAAATTGTGGGTAAGGGTAGATAGCTCCCATTGTTCTGTGACCTGTCAATCATCAAACCGGGGGTCATATTTCATTATGTGTTCATTTTTTATCTGAAGTTGTACCCATGGATTTATAAAGAAGAGTTCTACCGCAAAGTTATTCTCTGTGGGGACTTCCCGCAACAATCTTGATTCTGATTGGCCAGAAGACTCGAAAAAACTTCAGCAAAGATATTTTATTGAGAAGATGATCACTACGTGACAGAAGTTTTCAAAACCGTTTATGGTCTCCGGTACTTCCAGTCCAACGCCGACTGCATGCACAGCGTTAGAAAATCGGGCCTTCAAAATAAAAGTTTGACTTTTCCCCCAAAAAAAAAAGAATTCCAATTTTTTTTTTTCAATTTTTTTTCTTCACTCACACATCCGCGACCCACTCGAGACGAGTCCGCGACCCACTTTTGGGTCGCGACCCACCAGTTGAGAACCACTGCCTTAGAGGAATATTTTTCAAGTTTTTAATACTCTTATCAACATATGAGTGGACAAATATGCTTTATGCAAATGTTTATTATCATTTGAACAATGACAAATATTCTCATGAATATTAAACACAACAACCTCTGAACATTACAAATATTCGCCTCAATTCAATCTGGAACCTCTCATACAATAATACAATACAAAGTGTGTGTGTGTGTGTGTGTGCACTTGTTTTCATGACAAATAAGGACAATTTTATGATAACGCACCTTCAGTATCAGGACACTCGGAAAAATGAGGACATTTTTGGCGTCCTCATTTTTCTGAACTCACTACAGTGTTTTAAACTCCCCCAAATGCCCCTACACCAAATATCTTCAACGTCCTAAAATATCACAATTTCATGACATGAAGTGTGTGTGTGTTTTTGGATTTTGCTCATCTATGAATACGCCAACTAGTGGTCTCTTCCTGAACTTAACACACTTTTCACACACTTTAGTCACGTGACTCAAAAGGTTCTCATAAATCTCATATTTGTCAGGTTCAAACACACTCCAACGTTTAAAGCTGATTTTAGTATTACTGCAATATATATCTATTTCCATGGACTCAGAGACAACTAAAATCAACAACAATGAATTACTGCTGATTTTAGTCACCTGCCTTCTAATCTAGAGAACTAGTTATTCCATCATTACTTTTATTTACATGGAATAGCCAGCTAATGTTAGCTTATTAGCTTAACGTAGCCAACCGCATGCAAAGGACCCCTGCCACATGGAATATTCTCTCAACAGAACTGGAAGGATTGCACACTAAATTTAGGTAATTCATTACTTTTTCTAAGATGTTGTTACTGAAGCACAAGATATTATTTTAAAATGTGAATTGTAACAGTGGTTTCCAATTCAACACCAAATTGATAGATAATCAGTAGACCTAGTAAGTCATGTTATTTGTCGAGCTTACCGTGTTTTAGTAATTTTATAACAGTATTTACCTTTGAAGGTGCTTTGTCTGTGCTCTTGTAACATTATTTGTTGAGGTGTTAAAGTAACTTGAAGTTACACAATTCTAACTGCAGTTGCCCAGGGTTTGCACTGAAAAGTTAGCTTATCAAGCTAATGGGATCCTGCATTAGTGAGAACATGAGTTAGTAAGTTATAATTAAAGAATAAATAATAACATTTTATAAAACATAATTGATACAAATAAATTAGAATTTTTTTAATGTATTTTGTATTTGTTCTTGTTGACCTTTTGTCATTCTTCCATGTAGATGTTTGCTAATTGAGGAACAAATGGTGAGTGTAGAGTGTGTGTGTTACATCGTCCTCATATTGTTGGGTAGCAGATATTGTACGGTTTAAACTATTTCTTGAGTCTTGAGTTACAAGCCCAGATCCTCATATGAATTGTTTTTGTTATTACAAAATGTTTTGTGAGACTGGGTTGCAATAGCTGCCCACTGCTCCTAGTACTAGACTCCTGGTACTAGGGTGGGTTAAAAGCAGAGAACACATTTCACTGTGTGTGCTGTGTGCTCTGCATGTGTGACCATTAAAGATGGTTTCATCCCTCCCGATATTATTATTATAAATCTATTTTAGTAGACCTCAACAATGGAATTATGATCAGTAGAAATTGCCATGACATGGGACCTTTGATACAGCTAATGTGACACTCATACCTCATTCACACCAATGGTGTTTCAGGGCCGGTTCGGAGCTGGAGCTTGAACAGCACCGGATTTTCCTGTTCACACCGCAGTGGAGCAGCCTCTAAGCTCCGGAATCCGGTTCATTTCAAGCACCAAAAAATTGTCCGGCTAGAGCAAAAGCACCGCATACGTCACGCTTATGTCGAAGCGGGGGCAGGGGCGGGATCAACTCCTGAACAACAACAAAAAGCCGGTGTTTTATCCAGTTTGTACACAACGATGGAGAAACTTAACAAGCAGCAGTGGTCCACTGAAGAGAGCTACCTACTGAGAATCTGGTCTTCCAAAGAGGTACAGAGGGAGCTGGAGCACAATCGGCCATTGTTGTTGTTGTCGGTGTGAGCTGTAACAGGTTTCCGCGCGGTTTGGCTTTATGAAGCAGGCACGCAAACGGTTACGTCATGACGCAAACGATGACGCAATGACGCATCACCAGTCAGACTCCGGGCGGTGTGAAAAGAGCCGGAGCTAAACCGAAGAACCGGTTCTGAACCTGAAAATCTCTAGCACGGAGCTTGAACCGGAGTTGCGTTGGTGTGAATGAGGTAATAGAAGCTTTGGACATTCACAACTGGAGTATTAACTGCTCCTAATACTAGGATGGGTTAAATGCAGAGGTTAAATGTCACTGTGTGTGCTGTGCTCTGCATGTGTGACAATTAAAGAGGGTTTCATCCTCCAATTATATATACACTGAACAAAAATGTAAATGCAACACTTTTGTTTTTGCTCCCATTTTTCATGAGATGAACTCAAAGATCTAAAACATTTTCTATATACACAAAATGACAATTTCTCTCAAATATTGTTCACAAATCTGAAAAAATCTGTGATAGTGAGCACTTCTCCTTTGCCGAGATAATCCATCCCACCTCACAGGTGTGGCATATCAAGATGCTGATTAGACAGCATGATTATTGCATAGGTGTGCCTTAGGCTGGCCACAATAAAAGGCCACTCTGAAACGTGCAGTTTTGCTTTATTGGGGGGGTCTGGGGGGGTCCGAAAACCCTAGGGTTAAACCCTAACCCTAACCCTAACCCTAACATGTCACCCATCTCCTTCACATAGAGTTAATCAGGTTGTTGATTGTGGCCTGTGGAATGTTGGTCCACTCCTCTTCAATGGCTGTCCGAAGTTGCTGGATATTGGCTGGAACACGCTGTCGTATACGCCGATCTAGAGCATCCCAAACATGCTCAATGGGTGACATGTTAGGGTTAGGGTTTAACCCTAGGGTTTTCGGACCCCCCCAGACCCCCCCAATAAAGCAAAACTGCACGTTTCAGAGTGGCCTTTTATTGTGGCCAGCCTAAGGCACACCTGTGCAATAATCATGCTGTCTAATCAGCATCTTGATATGCCACACCTGTGAGGTGGGATGGATTATCTCGGCAAAGGAGAAGTGCTCACTATCACAGATTTTTTCCGATTTGTGAACAATATTTGAGAGAAATGGTTATTTTGTGTATGTAGAAAATGTTTTAGATCTTTGAGTTCATCTCATGAAAAATGGGAGCAAAAACAAAAGTGTTGCATTTATATTTTTGTTCAGTGTATATCTAACTGACATAGTTTATGTCGTAGAACAAAACATAAAAATCCCTTCAGCTTGTGTTAACCACAGACCTTATTTCAGGATTTTAACCGCAAATACGTTACAAAAAAAATGTTGGCAGCAGGAACTGGTAGCATACTTAGTCTTTTCAGCGTTTCAGACTCTTTTCTGCACCACTCATTTGAATTCCAACTCAAGCTATTTGCAGTTCTGATAGGGGACTCAACTCAAGAATTCATAAGTGTTCTTACCTGCTGTCACCATCACACAGTCCAGCAGTGGGAAATGCTAAAATGTGCCATAGCCTCATTAGCAGTGCAGTGGAGATGTCACACACTTTCAACATCGCATTATTTGTATTATCCATCATTAGAATCACGCATTGTGGTCACAGCCTGCAGCACTCAGTACCCTGCTATTGGGTACTGCCATCTGGCCTGGCATCATGCATATTCAAAGAGGAGCAGAACCTGACTTCACACCCCCCAGCCGTATTCACAGCCACCTCGTACTGAACCATAACTTCTCGTCTGATATATTTGGATCAGCCTTTACTAATGATTGGGCAGGGAATCAGGTGGCTGCAGGCAGTGTGTGCAGCTCTGTGTTTGTTTACCAGTTTTCTATTTGTTTGAAGTGACTAATTGTGTCCAGTGGTGATGGTGACCACCAGAGGAGACCCCACTCATCACTGCAGGGGATCCCCTTGGATGAACCAACATCTGTTTCTGTCAATCACACAAAGAGAATACATGTGTGTATTGTATCTCATCTCACTCCTCCTCACCTCTACTTCCAGTCATTAGTGTGAGGGTCTAAAACCTCATGTCCCCTGCATGGTTCCTGGACCCTCTCAGTGTAGGTGGGATTCTCATACTTCTCCCACCGTCCACCGGCGTTTAGCCTACCGTTTACTCAAGGCCTTTTTTCATTATGATCTTACTTGTAATAGTCTGACATTGCAACCTGTGTATCCAATATATTGATTACACCCAATAGCTGCTATAATAGAAGAAGGAAAACAACACGAAAACTAGCTGCTCTTCAAAACAGTCAATAAAAGCGAACGGGTGGTCATGGTAAGAATAAACAGCATCACACTGTGCCTGGTAAGTGTTGCCTGACTTCATATATGTGTGTTATTTTGTATACGTTTGTGGTTGCGCTGTAGTTTAGTTTAGTTTATTTATTTTTTTCGAGCATGTAAAACCAAAGAAAATACAAATGAAACAAAAGGTGATACAGACATGATACAGTATACAAATGAATGCAATAACAAAACGAAATATTTAATTCATAATTGAATAATCTGTAGTATCATTGTCTGATATCAATAAACAACAAAGCTTTAGCTAATTACACGTCCGAAAAGACGCTACTCACTTAGCAATCTGAGAGCTACTGAATCCTCCTGTGTGAGGAGGAACGCCTGGGCTCTGTTGATAGTACGCAGTTGCATTAGGTTAGTTTATTTTCTTGCTGCCACTTTCTAAAAATCTATCATGGGCCTCTCTTATAGCAGGGTCACCCAGCCAGTCCCTCAGGTGTCTGCACTTGTGAACTCTTGCAGCTAGTAAGTGAAGTTGAGTTTAACTTCTGCACGCAGTTTTTACTTTCTCTCTAGCAGAGAACAGTAAAGCCTCACTGTTTACCAGGTGCTGCTTTATTCCAAAGCACTTCATGCACTGGCAAACCACTGACAGGCCTTTGACCAGAAGCCCTGAGAGATAAATGTGTCTGTCACTTATCAGCCTGTATCTGTCACTGAGGTTAGTTGTGCTTTCATAGAGGTCAGAGGACATTGTTCGACAACAACAAAAACATCGATTTTTGCAAAGGCAGTCGCTATTTGGTCAGAACAGTTGTGCTAAAGAGGTTAATTATGCTAATTATCCGTGCCTATACTGGGACATGTCTCCATGCTTTAATGTTCAAAAAGCTCATTATTTTACTCGTACTGCCTGTGCTGCAGCACCTCTTCCAGAGCTCAGTCTGCTCTGATTGGTTAGATGGCCGGCTTTGGTTGTGATTGGTCAACCGCTTAGGGATGAGTCGGAAATGTGCCGGCCCTGAGCAAATCATGTACAATCTGTTGTAGCACTAGCCAATAGAAGATGGAGTGTTACAAAATGATGCCACTATGTTACAGAAGTAAACAAAGGAGTCAAATGGAGGCGTTTCAGACAGAGTGTGGAGGAGAGAAACTCCTTCTGGAGGGCACTTTCAGATTTCACCCTGCAGAACATTTGCATGCGGTAAAACCTATACAACACACTACAGGAAAGGGGAAACCCTAGAAAGCATAACAGGGCCCCTTTAATGTGTAAGAATACAGAAGTAATACGGTTGAGAAATTGCAATGACAAAGAGCTGTATAGGGTACACTTAAAGTGAATTCGATTTGTTTAGGTACTCCTTTCTGTTTCATAAAATTGGAGCGAGAAATAAGAAATATAAGAATTATAAGAAATAAGCCTAAACCTGAAAAGCAGATCACATTTTATGGAAACAAACATTACATTTAAAAGAATGATCTTCATCAGTTGGATTGCCTTCAGCTTTTAAATGCTGCACATGTTCCCTCTCGTCTGACAGCATTGCCAATGATTGGTTCTAAACTTCAGGAGTAACTGCTTTACCAAGACTGCAAACATTAGATGTGAGCTGCTGCATTAACTCTTCCTGCTGGTGATTTCTAGTTCTCATTAGACTTAGTCATGATTGGAAACTGATGAAATACTAAAATATGTTAACCTCAAATGACGTTGGAATCTTCCTCTGAAGCTTGAACACAGAGCTTCCTTTATTCAGATCAACTGGAATTAAGTCACATTATTGATTTCCATAGTGTTGGCAATGGAGGTTTTCCTGCACGATCATCAACTCTGACTTCAGGCTGTGCTGAGAAAACTAAGGTGGGCCGAAATGAATAGAAAGTGAGAAAGGGATAAAGGCAGACAAGAAAAAGAGATATGAGAGAGAAATGAGGGGGAAAAAGAGAAATATGCGTGGGAAAAATAATACCAAATCAGCAAATCAGAACAGCAAGAAAGAGATAAAGAGAGATGAAGGTAGAAATTGTGAGAAGAGTGGGAAAGTGTGAACAGGTGACGGATGATGCAAGAAGGAGGGATTTGTGGGTTAGGGAGGACAAGCAGAGGAGAAGTAGCTGCAATCGATAGAGAGGCGGATCAATCTGCTGTCCAGGGAGGAAGACTGATCTGGATAAAGAGAGCATTCATCACGACACAATCCTCATACCTGCACACGCACAAACACACAGCCGCACACACACAAACACACACCCGCACACTATCCTAAAGCCCCTTTCACACATGCATTATAACCCTGAAATTATCGAGCAATTACGAGCTGTGTGTGAGAGTGCAAGTGTTCGAATCATTCTGACCTCACATCGCCCTGCAGCTCCCTAAGTCTGTGTAATGCAGCTGATTCTCTGTAGAATTATTCTGTTGATGGGGTTTCTGTGCGACTTGGGTGAAACCCCCACGAAGTTGAATCCAATTTTGGAATGGTTGTAGTGGCCAAATAGTGGTACTACATCGTCCGTTATGTAATTTTTGCCCAACATTTTTTTTTTACTATTGACTTGCATTGGGAAAGAAGCGTTTGTGAATCAGCAAATTCCGAGATAAAAAACCTTAAATTCCGTTTCCATTCATTTGACTGAGCCAAGAGCAGGAGATTGGAGGCGGGGCTTAGGGGGAAATCGGATGATCTGGGTATTTTCTGAATCTACAGTCACTCCATTGGCATTTTCCGCTTGTGAGCCTCCAAGCAACTCTCATAGAAATGAACAATGTCACGCCTACGAGACTGTATCCAGTTCTCTTTATACATCCATGGGTGACCCCAGAAGAAGAACAACATGGGTGAGGAAGAACAGTCATTTACATGAAGATGCCTATGAAAATTCAACTGGTGAGACGATAGAGAGAGAATTCCACACTGAACAATCAATCAAATTCAAGGAATGGCAAGTACTTGTTGTTTAATGTCCAATTACAAGGTGGAAATGTGACTGTGTCATGTTGAGGTTCTGCACACCAATGCAAACCAAACCAGAAAGAGTATTTTAGCAAGTGAGAAAGCTTCTGATACAGATAATCTCTCTTTCACATGTGTGTTTCACAAAGAGAGACTCCGTGAAATTCTCAAACGTGATTCCCTGGGCATACTCCGGAGTTCTATTAAATGGCAAAAGAGAAGGCCTACCTAAACCTTCCTTCCTCCTGTGCCATCATATTGCTTGATCAGCACAGCGTTACTTTCCTCCAAAAATGTCCTGTTTTCGCAACCTGGCAGTGACCTCCTCACAAACAATTAACCAGCCACATTTACTAGATAAACACTAAAGAGTGCTCCCCAATCACAGAACCCTGCTTTGACCTCTCTGTGATTACACCCCCGCTCTGTGTGGGATGGTATGTCCTGTCCGTGCAGAAAGAGAGACACTGTCCTCTATCACAACACGGAGGCTGCTGAGATAACACTCCGAGGGCCAGCATCTCACATCTGTGTCCCCTCAGAGGCTCACCGTGACCAGGCACTGCTCTTCCTCAAGGTGGGTGGCCATGTTTTCTATTGGCCACAAAGACAGGCCAACACAACACATTAGCATATTGGGGATTGAGTTGAATTTAGTATTCACGGGGGCTAGCAATTGTCTTAGCAAATAAAGCTTGAATCCTAGTTTTAGGATGTGCAAGGGTTCATCATGAAATAAATGTCATTCATTTTTCAATGCTTATCTTGTCGGCATTGTCTTGATAAAAAAAAGGAAACTGTTGTCAAACCTGTGTTGCTCATCAATAGCTTGGCATACTGTAGCAGTGTAAGTACGGATATTATAGCACCCTAATGGTGGAAAGAAAACAACCTTGTTGACTTGGCTGATTCAAAACCAGCAAAAAATGACCGTGCAATGTGTTTAAAACGGCATCGTAACATTAGATAAGTGCCGTTGTAGTATATTATTGGAAATATAGAAATAATTATCCTGTACATGTTGCCAAACTTAAGTCCCATTCTAGCTATGAATTCCAAATCCCAAAAAGAAAAGTCTCTTGGGAAAAAAGTTTAATTTGAATAACTAAGAGATTTTTTTACTTTCACCGCCTACGTTGCTGCCTTAGCAGCAGGCCATTCTTCATCTGCTAAATAAATTAGAAGAAAACCGGTCTATCTGTTGTGCTCATGGATGTATAATAAGAACTGGATACAGCGTGGGAGGTGGGGTCTCGTTCTTTTACATTACATTACATTACATTGCATTTAGCTGAAGCTTTTATCCAAAGCGACTTACAATAAGTGCATTCGACAAGGAAGATACAACCTTGAAGAAAACAGAATCATCTAAGTACATCAGGTTTCATAGAGCCAAACATTTCAAGTGCTACTCAACTGGCTTTAAAAAAGCCAGCCCTTTATTAGTATATAAGTGCTTTGTTAGTAATTCAATCGCTCGAAGTGGAGTCTAAAGAGATGAGTTTTCAGTTTGCGCCGGAAGATGTGTAAGCTTTCTGCTGTCCTGATTTCAATGGGGAGCTCATTCCACCATTTTGGAGCCAGGATAGCAAACCCACGTGTTTTTGCTGACGGAAACTTGGGTCCCCCTCGCAGTGCGGGTGCAGCGAGCTGTTTGGCCGATGCAGAGCGGAGTGCACGTGCTGGGGTGTATGGTTTAACCATGTCCTGGATGTAGGAAGGGCCAGATCCATTCGCAGCATGGTACGCAAGTACCAGTGTCTTGAAGTGTACAAGTTCTAGCCTATGAGAGCTGCTCATTGGCGCATGAAAGCAAAATGGCCCAACTTTTGAGAGAGCGAAACGTCACAGATTACCCATCATGCCTGGCTGTCAGAGCAGAAGAACCCGAATGTGCACTGACAGAGCATGCGCCCCTTAAAGAGCAACTTCCAGGTTAAAGACACCAGTGAATAAATGTGTAGGAAAACGATGAATACACTAGATTTTCCAAAAAATATACAGAAATATACACTAGTGACATCTGGCGTCGTTTTTGTAAGAAATGTTCTCTTCCGCATAAAAAAGCCTCGGCACGTGACCTCCCGCGTGTGACGTAACACGGGGGACACAAGGGGGAGAGCGGCCGGTGTAACGTATTAATAAACATGGATCCCAATGCTAGTTTCGACACAGAAGACACAGAAGAAGTTGAACATGAATATTCGAATGCATATGACGGACCACAACCTTATAATTATGAGCCTGCTAGGCGTCAAAGAGACCAGGAGCAGCCAAGGATTAGAAGAAATAACGGCCATCGGAGAGAAATTGAGCTGTGGTGTGAGGAGAACCAGTGGAGAACTGGGCAGCTATCTTGGTGAGTGACCGGCGTTAGCTACAGAATGTCAGCTAATGTCACATCACATCATGTGCTTGATGGAAAGCAGGTGTGTAGTCGGGGAGGGTGCACAGCTGATTGCAGCAGGTGAGTGGAGGTTGAGCCGGGAGCCAGGAGTGACAGCCACCACGTCCACACAAATAACACAGACAGGGGAAAACAAACAAACACAAAGGAGACGGCTGGAGCAGTACAGCCACCACAGCGTTACCTAATGCAACTCGACACTATGTCTTACGGTGCCGTGTACCGGAGGGGACAGAGAGAGAGCAGCGAAGGGGGGGGGGGGGGAGGGGGGGAGGGAGAGAGAAGTAATACGGTTTCCTGATAAAGCTGTGGAGAGTATGTGCTGCAGGGAGGTGGATGCACAACGCACCCAGGAACGAACGCTAGCTCCGGTCCTTTTTACTGTGGACTCGATGTCCTGACAGGCTGGTATTTGTGCAACCTGCACAAACACAATACTGCACCATGATTACAAATGGTGAAAAACAATGTAAAACTACCGAAAAATAACAGCTCCTTAAAACACAACCGCTCAACTCAACGCAACTCCACTATACCCGCGGTCAGAGAGCGGAGATGTGTCCCCTGTGTGATGTAATATGACGCGTTTGACGTATGACCTTAAAAAAAAGCCGTTTTTAAGAGCAGAGCTCAAAATTGCTCCTTTCCCTCTGAATTCCTGCCCTTATGTCTCGTAAAACATATCAAATCCTGCATTCACTTTTTTAATTGTAATTTTCAAGCAAGTTTAAGCATAAATGTAGAAAAAATAAAAACCTGCAAGATGCTCTTTAAGTCCCGCCCCCCGAGCTCCCACTCTCGGCTCACTAGAATGAATGGAGAGAGAAAATAAATCTAGATTCGGCTTTTAGTGCATTTTACAACGTTAAGCACTTAATGATTCTAATAAGGGCTGTAAAATAGTTCATACTGGGTAGTTTATTTAGTTTTTAAAAAATGATCCGCTGATTTATAGACGTCTCTTTCCCCATGTTAGTCAATGGGAAAAAGTATTTTTGGGCCGGGTGACGTCACGGGCTGATACGGAAGTTGCAGTACCGCCGTTTGGACACAATGAATTTTGGGCACAGAGTCCGGCGCACTTCCTGGTGGCTTGGTTGTGCTCTGACAAAAGCCACAAAGCTAATGAAAATAAAAAATGTCTTCAGCTCAGCAGATAAAAGGGTAAGATCGACATGGTGAGCAGCATTCCAATGCGGTTGGTGTTCTTTTTCCATGACTGCCTCACCGCACATTATCCCGCGTATTACATGGTTACATACTAAAAAGAAAAAACATCTCGACATATTGTTGATATTAAATTATTGTATTGATTCAAAACTGATCATATTTCTTATAACTGCAGTGACAGCAACATAACTTAGAATGACGCCAGCATTGATAAAGATGTTTTGTAGCTGACCAAGTCTGTAAACAATGCCAGAGCCAATACGAGGGTTGCGGTCGGATAATCCAAAAATCAGCTCCTAACGTCTAACCCTATCGTCTATTCCTTGACCTCTGAGTGAAACGTCACGGGGTTAAGGGATAGTGGATAGGAGAATTCAAAAGTACTTAGGAGAAGAGACTGCGGTACTTTAGAGAATCCGAATGCACTTTCACTATCCAACGTGTTTATAATGCGCCAGCGGACGTCATAAATGTGCGTCTGCTGCTATGGGGAAACTATGGAAACTACAGTTTTCTATACAGCGGACTACAACATGGATGTATAATAAGAACGAGGGACTACTGTAAACTCATCTAGAGACTCTGCACCGTGCTCTGGTGCTGTTGCGTTATGCTTTATGAACATGGACAACAGAGAAACATATTTTCCATGACCAAAGTTGGAATTGAAATAAAAAAGGAAAGTGAAACTTATGCTCGTCGTCATCCTCTCCCTCCGGTCCACATTAATACAAATGATCCCAATACGTATGATTGTATGAACTATGAAAATATCTTAAAATCAATACAGATGTATTTATTATAAACGTAAGTCCTTAACATCTATCAGTGTGTATATCACCATTCCAACATCTTTTAAAAGTTGAACAAACCCCACACAGCTCTTTGAAATGCTGACTTTATTTGATAATTTCAGTCAAAACTAACGTTCATATTTCTCTTTGATTATAATTCTGAACGTTCAAAACAAAGCACTTTGGCAATTTACCACATACGTTTTAAAATACTTAATAAGCACCGCAACTTTCATGATATCATTTCTCCGTCATAATCGGTTGTTTCCGTGAACGGCTGACTGTTGTGTGACGGCAAATGCTGCGGCCGCAAGGCATTGTGGGGCAGCATTTTCTCCTCTCCTTTCGTCAAGGGAGGTCCAGTGGCTAAAGGAGGTTATAAAGGAAGTTTGAAACCTCCTTTCCTATCATCTAGAGAATTCGAATGGCACTTATCATGGCTGCCACTGAGGGACTTCCGGGTCATTTCACTCCGTTAGGAAGGTTCCTAAGCTATTATATGGACTATTCGACTTCAACCCATGTTCCTGTTTACTTTATACTACTTCCTACTTCATGGTGTTTCCTGATGGATGAAAACTAATGTTTGTTGTCCACAGCTGACGATACATTTACTGGGCTTCTTCCTGTGGATTGATATGACTGAACTTGGTCCCTTCATCCTCCCCCTAAGGAACGGTCTGTTAGTGAAAATGATTGAACCTCTGGAATGTCCAAATTAATCAGAATCGAGTATTCAACTAAGCTGTGTAATGAGGCATGACAAGCGTTTCACATCATATAAGGCAAAAGCTTTAAAGAGTGTATTAAAAATACCAGAGCATATATTCTTAGATTTAAGATATTTGTCTTTGCATTGACCACAGTGGCGGCGCCAGGGGGACGCTAGGGGGTGAAGCACCCCCAGGATAGCCATAGCACCCTCTAAGCACCCCCAAGAAATGTATGTATTTTTTTTTTATGTGTGTGAAATTTATAATTTGAAAAACTATTGATTCGAAAATAATATGCTACAGTACAATACAAGTAGCCTACTTCTGGGTCTCTGTGTTTCATTTAAGCTCTGCTCTGTGTGTGTGTGTGGCACGAGCCATTTTGTGTGCGTGCGCGAGCGAGAGAGAGAGCCGGTACCGGAGATCGTTGTGGTTAGCATCTGCTGCTAGCTAGCTACTCTAACGGATATAAGGAACTTTTTCACCAACAAGGTGGAGGGAGAACTCTCTCCTGTCAGACTGTGAGTCTCAGATAACCTCAGCTCAGGTAAAGTAAAGGACTCTCTCAGTGTTTAGATAGTTAACTTTAGTCTAAGTTATCTCAGTGGGTCTCAAACGGTTTGGTCACGATTAATGTAAATAAGTGTTTCCGAGGCACACGTTTATATGATCATTATAGGTGTACACTGTGTGTATGTGTGTGTGGGGATTGTTGCATTATAAAATTCCGCTGCAGCGCCCGGGACATTAATAGGAAACCCTAAATGTTTGAGCACCCTCTATGAAACGTCAATCTACCCCACAGCACCCGCAAAAGAAAATATCTGGCGCCGCCACGGATCGACCACCAAAGAGAAACACGGTTATTAATTAATCTTGCAATAGTAATGTTGATGAGGCACATAGTGTATCCACCCTATATTTCAATACCTGTTTCCAAAAAGTAAAGCTTGGCCGCGACTTCAGGGGATGGAGCCTTCCCTTTTGTTTCGCCAACCCCCGTCCCCCCTGTCTCCCCCCCTGTCTCCATGACCGTGTTTATTTCCTCAGTCCCAGCCGGCGGCTAATTATAGCAGCTAACGCTGAGCCTTGCCCACAGCTCACCTCCTCTTTTCACTCTTATCTCCTGTAGGATCGTCAATACAGAACAATCTCCCCCCCAGCTCCATGTGTTCTCACTGCTTTGGCTTCCATGATAAAGAGGTGTGTCGTTCCACCCCCCCTTTTAAATGTGTCATTAATTGAGAGTTTAGTGAGAAATGTATATATCCTACATCCTGTAGTCTTCAGTACCCTCTAGGTTTCTCTAAATTTCATCATTCAGTATTTTCGGCAATATCCACAACAACCCAAGAGTATCGAGTTTATAAGCTTCCCCAAAATGGCAGTACAGCATCTTTGAAAGAAACTTTTTTAAAATATGCACAAACCACAGTTAAGAAGCTTTCCATGCGAGCATTCTGCTGATTCTTTGTGGGTGATGCAAGTATTTTTCAGGATGTAAAAAATGTATTCAGCAGACGTAAAAATGTTTTCCCACCACTGATACTATTTAAAGATGCTGTTTGAGATGTGGAAAAGTGCCAGATGGGTAACTGTGATAAACTGTGTGAAGGAAATGTTTTTTTATTTCTAAGCAGGCATCTGATTTTTGCTGCAGCAGCGCAGAGAAGCAAAGGAACGTTTCACAGGGCCCATATTTACAAATATTATAGACAACGTGCTATATTAGGTATGAACTATTTCCTTATTAAAGTTTTTCATAAAAACAGAAAAAGGTTTTCACCATATTGAATGGTGAACGCGCAGATAGGGAGTAATGAGTCAGAGCAGACATGGGTTTAGAAAACAATAGGGAGGGCGGGGGGATGGAGATTTTTTCAGGAGGCATTTCATAAAATGCGACCGTGAGAAAATGGTTAAACATTGGCTCATCTGTACTGCAAATACCTCAAAATGATGCTTTAATAACTGTAATGACAAACAGCTTTTACCCAAATGTTTGCACTTGTAATAAACCCTACCAGTGACCCATGTGTGTTTCTTTCAGGGGGGGCAGGGGGAGATAGCAGCTCAAGAGTATATGCCATATAATAATATTATACATCTTCTGAAAGATGATTATGTTTTAATATGTAAATGTGGCATTATATAGCTAACTTTTGGTGAAATTAGGTGAATCTAAAGACATGAATAGATTAAATGTGTATCTCAGATGTTTCCTTTTCGCTAGTCGGAAAGAAGACGTGTTATGGAAGCAGAAAATCCAAACTCTAAAAAGTAACCAGTGCTTAAATGAAACAATTATCTTTTCTGTATGTATCAGCTTCTAAATACAGACATAGCTTTTGTACAAACATTAATTTTCCAACAGACCTATTAAGGTACATTGCGGTAAATGCAGAGCACAAAAGCATGCATGCATCTTCCCAGCCATTGTTGTGCCGCCTGTCAGCTTCTGTTTACGACTCTAATAATGACCTGCGTGGGAATCACACATGCTGCAAGAAAACAAAAGACAGAGAGCGAAAGTCATCGTTGTCATCTTCAGCCGCTGCGGTCATCCTTTGGTCAACATGTTATTTTCATTACTGGACTCCAGCCAGCTGGCCGGCCAAGAGACAGCGTCGCACACAGACAGTGAACGAACACACACACACACACACACACACACACACACACACACACACACACACACACACACACACACACACACACACACACACACACACACACACACACACATACACGTACAGAGACGGGGGAGCTCCCTGTTCAAAACAATAGACATAAATATAGCAGCCTCTGGGAAAAGAATACAAACGCTGTGTCCATCCCTGCACCGAGGAGTAACGCCCAGTCCTGCGTTTCCTGCTCTCAGCCGCATGCAGAGAGGTGCATGATGGGAGAAGGGACCCCCCCTCTTCTGCTTCTCAGACAGAAACATTCACATGACAATCCCTTCAATAATAACTCTCTTTTGGATTTCTTTGCCAAAAACATCCCCCTCAGGAGTCAAAGGACAATAGGCGCTTTCACACCGCAGTACTTTTCCCACTTTAGTTACGATATAGTTCCGAAATGTTGCGTTCACACCAAAAAAAGAGCCGGAACTCAAATGAGTTCATCAGAACCTTTTTACCCCCTTTTCCGTCCCTGCTAGAGAGCAGGGACTTTCGTGGGAGAAAAAGGTTCCTATGTCTGATTGGCTGGGCGGATTGCAAACCACGCCCCGTAAAACTCCCAAAAAGTTTTGTGAAGCCACCATTTTATTATCCTAGCATTAGCATTATTAGCATTAGCATTAGCCCAGCGCACAAACACAGAGAGACTAACACAAAAGAAAACATGGGAGCTGTGGAGATGAGAAGGTGTCTTCGTTCTGGCCTGCCAGTAAACCCAAAGCAGAAGAAGAAGAAGTGACGTCAGCGGCTTCATTTGCTTAATCCTCCCCCAGGGACTTATTCCGGTGTGAACGCGGTCTGTACTTAGCTGATTATTTTACCAACAATGTGGAATTTATTCGCTACATATTACACAGATTATGCACAGCGGGAGCAGCAATAACCGTCAAATAATAATTCAGACAGGGCACCCCCTGCCTGCCGCTAGGGGGTGCTGCAGCGCCCTCAGCACCCCCTTTCCCGCGCCTGTGTGTGTGTGTGTGTGTGTGTGTGTGTGTGTGTGCTATGCACTTTCTACCTACTTAAACCCATGACCAGAGGATGCCTAGGGCTAGCTTGACTTGTTTTCACACACATATTTCTGGGCTTTAAGGAAACTTGGCAGTAAACTTCAACCAAAATATAACCTGGCACAATTCCCTCAGGAAATAGAGTTGGATTACGAGCAAAACAAGACCCTCATTGGGCTTTCATGGCCTCCGTTTTGACCAACAGCATCCTGAAACTCACAGTGCACCATGGACTGCAACTGCTATCACCTTTACTTTATTGGTGTGAACCGATTAAATAATGTATTCATGTTAATCACAATGTTAATCTGTCATTCATCATGATTTATCATACGTTCAAAATACTAGTGTTCAATTGTATTTAGGGGAAGATAAAACACATACACGGTAGGGTGCTGGTGAGAGAAATCTGAGGCTTTTTTTATTTATTATAACATGAATTCTGAATTATTGGCATGAATTCTGACCATTTTCCAAAACAAACTTAAGTTGTGCAGTTACATCGAGGTAATGATGGTTCTAACTGGTGTCCAGCGGTCTCCAGTCAGTGAAAACATGTAGCTTGTGCCAGTTCCTCTGCTTTCCTTGCCTTTTTTACTGCCACGCAATTCATGCTAAAAGTGCACTGGGAATATGATAAGGAAGGTACTTTATTCATCCAAAATTGGGAAATTCTCTTGTTATAGCAGCAATGTGTTCAGGCCTTAAAAGGAAGTTGGGGTCGAATTTATGTAGTCGGGAACATGTGATTAATTTCCATTCATATAAAAAATTAAGGTTTCCAGATTGTAATTGTAAGTGTTAAACTTGATAGCCCCAGTTTATTCTTGTTTGATGACCAAATCTCTAAATACTGTGTGTCACAATGTATTAATAGAGATGAAAACAAACACAATGATAACCACACAAAATCATTCAATGCTTTTGGAGGCGTGAGGCGCAGTGGATATGGCCTTGGCGTTGGGATCAGGAGATCAGGGCGTCACAGGTTCAAACCCCACTGCAGTCAGCAGTCAGCATGTTGTTGTGTCCCTGGGCAAGACACTTCACCCCAAATACTCAGTATTGAGTATGTAAGTCGCTTTGGATAAGAGCGTCTAACAAGTAACATGTAATTGAATGTAATGTAATGCTCAGTTGTTGCATCCTGTAACCAGATTGAGCAACACAGTCTCACTCCCTGATAGTCCAATACCGACGCTTGGTCAGGGTGCTTTGGCATGCAGTTGTGATGCACCGAGTCTCCTTCAGCTTCATAAACAGATGCAAAGAGCTTTCAACTGATTGCAATGTTCCCATCGGCGGCGGTATTTGACGCTCAGGGAAGCATCGCACCGGGTCCATGTCAGCGGCAGTTAAAGGCAATGTGAGCGTCCATTCCCATTGGATAATGGAGAATCTTATACCCGTAAATAAGTATTCTCCTTACTGTCGATTGATTTGACAGTGATATCTGCACTACTCATCAACTCAAAAACACCGGATTATCCTCGTTAATTACACAACATTGATTGGTTTAAATTGTGTATAATGGTTTTGTGTTTTTCCCCTTCGACTCTGAGAAACAAATAGTTGTATCGTTGTTTAGGATGGCCGAAGACACTACACTACCCATAATCCTCGGCTATCGTTTGATACTACACCATGCGCTTTGCTAGACAAACCCCGTGATAAGTCCTCAAGCTCTGTGATTTGGATGTTGGAGTGGCAGTCCAACCCCCCCCCAGAACTACACATGCTGGCTATATGTGTGTTTCGCAACATGTTCTATGGCACGTCTCTACTGGGAATTGTAGTTTTAAAAGAAGTTTTCGTATTTCCCATAATTACAAGTTGCCAGTATTAAACTGTATACATCCCTGGAGGTTTAGGGGATGGGAAACACATGGGTGTCTATATACAAGTGATTGGAATATGATATACCGTATTAGATAAATAATTTCTAAGTAGCATCCAGATCAATGTTGTGGATGTTGTTTCAAAAGTTCAGGTGTTTAATAGTCTTCTGGATTTTGGATTAATGATGTGAAATATAAACAACCCAAAATCAGACTTTAGTTACACCTGAGTAAAATTCAGGGAAGGTGATTGTCAAGTGCCAACAATCAGGCGAGATATTTGATAGCTGGTGCCTGAGAAGACTAAATATTTATCTGCAGATCTCCATAAAGTATATTCATTACTCTTTATTCTCTACTAATAGTTAATTAAAAACTATATAATTGCTATTTTGCACATCCCTTTCAAGATTTCAGGATTTTCTAAGGTTTATTGACATATCATATACACAACTACGGTGTAGTTATGCAATGAATGAAAAACTTGGGTCACAGGTTCCTCAACAGTGCATTACAAGACATCTAGGGTCACCTGCAGGTCACCCTTGAAAAAGAGATATTTTAATCTCAAGGGGCTTTCACCTGGTTAAATAAAGGCTACAAACAATCAATCAATATGTGTGTTCCTCCACCATTAAACTGTCATATTCTGCACATTTCTTATACTATCTACATACATCTTCTAAGAGTATAATAAATATGTATGATATCGGTTAAAATAAGTGCTTCAACATAGTTAACATTGCAGGAAAGTTGATTGTCAAGTCCCAAAACAAACCATGCAATATATTAGACTTTAAATACTTTGTCAGGCTTAATATTTATCTGTAGATAGATACCCCCAAAGCTTTTTGCTTACATATATTTAAAATAAGACCTTAACCTAAAGCATTATTTAATGTTTTAATAAAGCCTAATTAGTTTGTCTGTTTTGCACATCCTCCTATTAATATCTTTGTACATCCGGCACTAAACTGTTTTATTCTAGATATAATTTACAGTATCTTCTTGATATTTTCTATTCTATATTTCTATCATTGTGTGATCTCTGTAGATAAATAAAGAACTACGACAGATGTTTAATATTTAATGCAGCCGAACCATTTATTACAATGCATTTATGTGATGACTTTCAAAGAGTAAAGCAAGCACTGCTGTATAAAGTATGAAATTATCTTTTATGAAACGTTTTTTTTCATATGGAATGCAGTTGGAGGTCAACCAATTACAGAGCTTGAGGACTAATCACGGGGTTTGTCGAGCAAAGCGCATGGTGTAGTATCAAACGATAGCCAAGGATTATGGGTAGTGTAGTGTCTTTGGCCATCCTAAACTCCGATACAGCTATTTGTTTCTCAGAGTCGAAGGGGAAAAACACAAAACCATTGTACACAATTTAAACCAATCAATGTTTTGTATTTAACAAAGATAATCTGGTGTTTTTGAGTTGATGAGTAGTGCAGATATCACTGTCAAATCAATCGACAGTAAAGCGAATACTTATTTAAGGGTGTAACATTTTCCGTTATCCAATAGGACTGGACGCTCACATTGCCTTTGACTGCCGCTGACATGGACCGATGCGGTGCCTCTCTGAGCGTCAAATACCGCCGCCGTTGGGAATATATTGCAATCAGTTAAAAGTTTATGAATTTTATGAAACTGAATGAGACTCGGTGTGTCACAACTGCACACCGAAGGACCCTGACCAAGCGTCGCTATTGGACTATCAGGGAGTGAGACTGTGTTGGATTGAGGGATTATAGCAGGGGGTAGTGGCAGGGAAATTAACAGCATGTTGTATTTTCATCAATGTTAATGTGGACTTTAAATGCATGCTTGTTCTCCTGCAACACATGTGTCCACTGTGTCGGCTTTTTCCAATGCAAGGGGCCCTTAGCGTACATTTTCAACTTTCCGGGATGTCCATAGGCTTCTATATAGCTCCCTAAACGTATGTCGTAGACGACTTGAGATCGCGAGCGAATGCTACCCGCATATCCATTCTCACAGCGTTTATCAACCTTTTTCTTATTCAATATCAAGCCACACTTATTGTTTTTACTTCTTTATTTTAAATGAATAATGTAGGACTTTTGTTGCCGTCAGTTATGGGGAGAGTAGGGGCTCAGAATACTGAAATCTGTATCTGTATTAATGTTATTGCGTTGCCAGGCAATAACTTTATTCCGAGTTTGCTTGCTTTTCTTTTAGGAGGTCATCACATAACGGCATTGTAATACACGGTTCGGTTGCATTAAATATTACATATCTGCCGTAGTTCGCTATTTATAGAGCCCTGATGAGAAGACTTCTAGACAAACAGGAACAACTGCCGCCAAAACTGAATATGTGACATAGATCATAAATATATCAGCAATCAAACAATTTCTCTTCACAATATAAGTCTCCTTGCAGTATCAATACTAATTCGGCTGACTTTTATATTTGATCCAATCATTATATTGGTATATTTACACCATAACGGTGCACAGCTGATAGAAAGGGACACCTGTTGGTTAAAGCACGTTATTGAAATGTATTATTTTTATTATTAGATATTAATAGGAGACACAGACAGACAAAATAATAAGGCTTTATTTAAACATTAAAGAATACTTTAGGTTAAGGTCTTATTTTGAATAAGAAAAAGCTTTGGGGGTATACATATTAAGCCTGACAAAGTACTAATATATTGCTTTCCTGCAATGCTAACTACTGCATGTTTAAGCACTTATTTTAACTGATATTATACATATGTATTATACTCTTATAAGATGTATGTACTGTAGATAGTATAAGAAATGTGCAGAATACGACAGTTTAATGCTGGAGGTATACACAAATATTGATAGATGTCTTGTAATGCACTGTTGAGGAACATGCGACCCAAGTTTGTCATCCCCGACCTTGTCAGGTATTGAACATTCAATAAATAAAGAACAAAGAATTATTAAATAAAACACAGAATTTGTGTGATTATACTAAATGATTTACAAATAAACACCACTGCATATTTACAACTGTTACACATGCTGATGTAACGCAAATGTTTCCAACTTGGGATCAATAAAGTATATCTTGTCTTAAGATGATCGATGGCTACTGCCATATTGGCAAAATGTGCCTCTGAACGATGACAAGTGCATGTTTCAGGCTAATCAATTAACAACAGGAGGGGTCACAGACATAAGACCAGCTGTTAAATAAAGCTCGACCTTAGCTGTCATGTGGGTATATATTAATGCTGCCCATTTTGGGCACAAGCAATTTTCACCCATTTATTAATGATATGTTTTAAATTTGGGTGTTTCCTATCCCCTAAACCTCCAGGGATGTACACAGTTTAATACTGGCAACTTCTTATTTTGGGAAATATGAAAACGTCTTTTATAACTGCAATTCCCAGAGACGTGCCATAGAAGTTAAACATGTTGCGAAACACAATAGCCATTCTGGGGACAGGGTAGCATTGTGTATGTGTTATTGTTGAGTAAATAACAGTGTGTGGTTTAGAAAAGAATACAAAATTAGAAGGAAAAAACGATGAAACAATACAGATTTCAGTATCCTGAGCCCCTACTCTCCCCATAAATGACGGCAACAAAAGTCCTACATTATTCAATTAAAATAAAGAAGTAAAAACAATAAGTGTGACTTGATATTGAGTAAGAAAAAGGTTGATAAACTCTGTGAGAATGGATCTGCGGGTAGCATTCGCTCGCAATCTCAATTCGTCTACGACATACGTTTAGGGAGCTAGATAGAAGTCTATGGACATCCCGGAAAGTTGAAAATGTAAGCTAAGGGCCGCCCCCCTCTTGCGTTGGAAAAAGACGACACAGGGGACTTGACATAACGTCAACATAGGCCAACCTGGGAGTTAGGATGTGTTGTCTCCTGCATCCAATAGTTATCAGTATGCAACCGCATAAGTGCGACAGATGTGCGACACATGCGACAGGTATTTAGGAAATTAATTTGTGAAACATTTTTTGAAATAACTGGGATGCTAGTGCTTTGTATTTCCCCTTTTAAACACCATGCAGCTTCACATTCCCCCAAACAAATGCAGGATTACCGCATCACCTATTTCAAGTTGCTTTGAGAGTATTTTGCTTTCTCTGGCTGGCTAAACCATTGTAAGATCATTGGATCCCAGGTCTTTAGATCCCAGCGATGACTTTATGTGCATACAGTTCTCTCTGTCATTGTGTGTGACTTATGAGAGGAAACACACAAATCACCACAGAAGAAGAAAGAAAGCGGGCCCTGCCACATTCTGCCAGAGCTGTCAGCAGAAGAATAAGATGCAGTCCCTGTGATGAAGAGCTACGGTCGTGTGTGTGTTTAAGAGGGAGCTGGGATGCAGTGCGGAGGGTGAAGGGGAAGGGGTGAGATGGCAGCAGGCCAGGCGGATGTGTGGGGGGGGGGGCAAAGGGCCCTGAGGGTGTTGACCTTTGCTTCAGCAGGTTCAAAGCCCAGGTGGGGCTGAAGAACACATTTCAGAAGACACTGCCCCAAGGCCACGTCTAGCATGAAGGGCGACAACAACACACTTTTTATGGAGTACGTCTCGACTGAGGCAACTCCCCAAATACCAGCCAGGCTTTTGGCTTTTTGCCTTTGTTGCGTCTTGTGTCATGCTAAGCTACTCTGAGGTATGTGTTTCACAAATGATGGAAGATTTTTTTGTGCGATTACTATTCAACAATGCATGGTTCTAATACAATGTTGGAGCCAATATCCATGTGATCTCAGACAAATCCCAGAGTATCAACAATGAGCTGTTAGCCCATCTCTCAATATTTCCAAACGTCCTTATCATTTCTTTGGCACACAGCTTGTTCCAACTGATTATTATAGGTTTCAAAATGGGTAAAAAAATGTATATTTTCCACAAAAACAAAAAATAATGTGTGTATTGGCCAATTTGGGTTTTTCTTGGCCCTTGTTACAGCCTTCCACCAAATGTTATGTAAACTAAGTGAGCACCTTTGCCTTACTCCAACTGATGGAAACACACACCAAGCCCAGCACTTTCCTCAGAGGAGATGAAAACACTTTTCATAGAGAGCTATAGGCAACAGGGGAATATACATCACTGAAGCTATAGGGACACAGTATACACGTATGTATAAATATATTTACAATGGTTGTATTTTCACATCTGCTGCATACATTTAGGTGTGGCACAACATGTAAATGTTATTACTCATGCATGAATATTTACTTCATTTTCCAATCTGGAGCAGTTTGCCTTTAACATTAACTTATATTTGGAAAGAGCCTTTTGCTAAACCAAAGAGCCATTTCCTAAATCAACTTCTGAGTACGAACACTTTTATGGCACTTCATCAATCATTAGGTCCCAAAAGTTGTAAAATGCGCTGGAAGCCAAATCCAGAGTAACTTTCTCTCTCTTTAATGTGACTGAGACAAGAGCGGCCATGATGCTGTGGATTGGAGGCGGGGCTTGTGCGCACTCTCTATGGGTCCAGATATGGGAACTTTTGTACTCAAATCAAGACATGCGTCACTAAGCAACTTTGATAGGAAAAAACAAGGCCTCCCCCTCCAACACTGTATCTAGTTCTCTTTATAAAACCATAGTTATCAGTATGTACACTGCCTTGACCAATCAGCTGGCAGACACAGTTAGAGGGTAGTTGATGAACATTGATGATAATTTAGCAACTAGAGAGACAGATATTTATTTCTCAGGATATGTAATAAACCAAAAATGTTAAAATGCAAAAATGTCCAGTCTGGTACTAATTCTACCTTATTTCTCCGGGTCTAACCCTAACCCTAACCCTAACCTTAATTGATTGGGGTGGTATTTTGTATCAGTGAAACATTTAACCAAATCTTACATTTCTGCATTATTATGGGAAAGGCTACTTTGAGTGACAGGTAGGTGTCCTCACAGGTCAGCAGCCGCTAGCTATCTGCTCTCCTGCGTCAATATTGGAGCTCTGACACAGAGGAAATCTTTGCACAGCACTGGGTGAAAGTGAGCATCCTACAGGCACAGTTATATAACGAAAATATGTTACTTTTTGCAGCTTCAGCCAAAACATTTATTCAATGCACCCGACAGCTTTTAGCTTTCCAAGGCCATTTTATTTTTTATCTTGTTTACACCACTTATTGTCTGATCTTTGTGCATGGGAAAATGGAAAGGAAAGAATGTGTATGTGTGTGAGTGTGTGTGCCTAATTGTGTGTGTGTGGTCAGTTATAAGTGTGAGGCGTCTGAACCTGCAGAGTATTAACTTTGACTCTGTGTCTCTGTCAGAGGAAGATCATTGTAGTCTAAAATAGTCTCTTTGTTGCCAGAGGAGGAAGTGATATGGGGGGGGGGGGGGGGTCTGAGAAAGGAGTGAGGTCATGAGGAGGAGAAATGACCTTGGAGACTCTCTCACACTCACGTTCCCACTGGCTCACACACAGCAGGACAACCAGAAACACACATGCAGGCAGTTTCCTATTGCTCTATTCACAGGTGGACAACCACACAAACACACACACGCACACACGCACGCACGCACGCACGCACGCACGCACACACACACACGCACACACAAAGATCATAGACTTTTGTGTGTTTACTTGAATAACAACATGATCGTATTGTGAAATATGCGAAGAGCGTAGAAACTATGATCAGCATTCACATGATTGTCATGATTTAGTTTTTTTTGTAGCATTGTTATCCTGCTAGTAATCCCAAATACATGTATTATAAATGTTATTATAATCTGATTTCATTGCATAGCCAATATTAAACTACTACTCCGTAAGCGCCCGGTTTGAAGAGGCATGAGCAGTCAGCAAAATCTGATTTGACTACTCTCCTACTATTTGATGTTGCTGATGTGAGGAAGTTGAACAAAACCACCAGAGTCCCGCATGTCATCTCACCCTGGAAGCTGACTTCAAATTCATAACCACAGTTACAACTCCCCTGAAGTCATGCTGTCGAGGCTCAACACACTCATGAGCATAAATGGATCTGTGTGTGTGTGTGTGTGTGTGTGTGTGTGTGTGTGTGTGTGTGTGTGTGTGTGTGTGTGTGTGTGTGTGTGTGTGTGTGTGTGTGTGTGTGTGTGTGTGTGTGTGTGTGTGTGTGTGTGTGTGTGTGTGTGTGTGTGTGTGTGTGTGTGTGTGTGTGTGTGTGTGTGTGTGTGTGTGTGAGGTGGAAGGAAGTGGGTTGGTTTCCAAGACGTTGTCAGGGTATATCTGTCTCCTGTAGCCACGACCCTGTCATCGTTCCCTCATCGACGTCGCCCCCCCGCCATGTTACCAGCTTTGGAGAGCGGCCACCTGCTGTGATGTCACCATCTGTGACGCATTTACCTGTAAGCACACACACACACACATACACACACACACACACACACACACACACACACACACACACACACAGAGCTGACGGATATCTGTGCATTAATTATAGCAGGGAAAGTCTCAACGAATCTACGAAGAAGATTAAATGATGTCACGATTCTCTATCTGTGAAATGTCTTTATTTCTAAAGGGTTTTCACATTAATTTCAATTACATAATACATTCATGCTGACACACACACACACACACACACACACACACACACACACACACACACACACACACACACACACACACACCAGTTGTAATTAGTGACATAGAGGTGATGATGAGTGGGAGGGATTCACACGGAGCTGGTCTGACAGCTTTATCAGTTCCACTGTGGTGAGGACAGATGGCTCAACCATCTCCATGGACTTACTGTTACCACACACACACACACACACACACACACACACACACACACACACACACACACACACACACACACACACACACACACACACACACACACACACACACACACACACACACACACACACACACACACACACACACACACACACACACACACACACACACACTCACACACACACACACACACACACACACACACACACACTGTGCTTGGCAAGGCACACTATGTACACACATTACTAACAGTTTTCTATACTGCAAGCTTGTATAAATATGACTGAACACTATTACCATTAGCTGCAGAATCAGACATACTGCAGTGCATTCTGTCTATGGGAAGCACATGGTATGATGGATAGGTATCATGCACACAGACATGTCTGCAGAGAGGAAACATGGAGATTGTTGGACCCTTTATGTGTTTCATTTCTATATATTATCTGTAATCACCCACAGCTAATGCAGCTGAGGACGATATATCCTTACTTATTGTCCCTTGTAATGATTGAGCCTACACTTCTCACAAATTGTTGTGGAATTAGTACAGACCCTTCAATGCCAACTTCATGAGGTCGATAGTGTTAGCTGATGAACAAAGAAGAAGACTGGAGGCAAGCACGAAACAGCAAGTAGTAGGTAAAATATAATGCATCATAAATGTCATCTTGCTGGCTTCAAATAGAAATTACAACATACATATAAAATGACAGACTGATTGGCGGGTTGGCCAAGCTGGTCTCATTGGTTAATGGTCATTTTCTTTAGCTAACAATTAAAAACAAGCCTACAGAACTATTCTGGTACCTATGCTCACAAAAACATACTATTAGGTTTATTCGCAGAAAAGCATGGATATCCGGAGGTTATCCACAACCATGTTTGGTGTTATACATTGTATTCAAAATGTCCTGAGCTTTTCTGCCATATGGTTGCGGTTATGTACTTTACTAGATATAGTAAATGCATATCAAATATGTTACATTAAATATCTAGTAGTCCATTCTTTCTATTTCTTTATTTGTTTGTTTTAAAGGCTATAATTAATTCATGACTAACTTATTGAAAACATTTTTTAAACAACATTACCAAAGTATGTGGAAACTATTACAAAGAGCCTTTAGTTAATTGCTTTAACCATGCAGGCCTTATCAAATGAAAATGTAGCCAGATGTTTATTCTTAAAACACATTGAGTGAAGGCCTTGGTCTGCCTGTACTGTCGACATTCACGCGATGAACTAACACACAACACAGATGCTGCATCGTGTTGTTTCTGCTCGTTCGCAGAGGAAACAAACCCCACAGCTGCTCACTTGATCCAGAGCACAGACGTTAAACTACTATTTTGATATGGAAATCGCCTTCGCTTCAATATACAACTGAGATGTTGAGATACCACGCTTGGCCCTTCCTCGACTCTCCTTTGTAAGTAAATCAACATCAAAGCTCACAAAACACTGGAGCTCTATCAATCACAGATGCTCCTTGGGCCTTTCAGCTGCTTGAGAATTGTTGAAGTAATTAACAATTAGCAGTTCAAAGGGAAGGTGATGGGCCCGAGCAGACAAACCTGAACTTGTGTACTTGTAGCACGACTGACAGTGTGTTTTAACACCTCGTTTCAAAAGATGAATGCTCACCTCAAGTGCCAATCCACAAGCCTCCATTGTGTTTTCCATGGTTGACCTTACTAGAATAACGTGATCTGTCCTCAGGAAAAATACCTCATCACATTAAGCTAATACACATGAATTCACTTGAACCTCTCAAATAAAACAGAGCTCTGTAATGAATAAATAACTATAAATGCCTGCAGCTGCGGGCTGTTTTTTACGACTGATGCTTAAGGGACTGTAATGAATGTATCTTGGGTTTCAAAAGGGCGAGTGGTGTGGTTTTTTTCATTTTTGCACAAGAGGCTACAGGTCTTTTTTCTTCTTTTTTTTAATAAAGGGTTGTTTTATTTCTCATACCAGATCTTTCTTGTCTCTTTTCCTTTATATTGCTCCACAGACTTTTTTTTATCTGGGGAACTGTTGAGGATTTTTTTCATTCAATTAATTAAAGAGGCTCCATTATGCTTTTTGGGTTTTGTCTTTCCTGTCGTATGTTATTTAGGTGTTTGTGCATGTAAATGGTCTGCAAAGGCTAAAATCCCAAAGTTCCCTCCAAAGGGAATTAAAAATAAAGACCTTTTCGAACATTAAAGCATGTCACAGTAGAGGCACAAAATACAAATACGACCCTGAAATGAACATAATAGGGCCCCTTTAATATTCAATAAATTATTCAAATGATACATAAGGTTCTGACCCCCTTTTCTTACCCCACTTTATTTGATAATGTACTTTCTTATTTTCTTTTTGGGCTCTGTAATTTGCTTTAGGATGTGCAATGGTAAAAATGATTGTACCTTGTAAAAATAAATTGTGAATGTCAGCATCCTAAAGGCCGCTACACACCAACCTGAGACCAAAGAACGCGCACCGAAGACGTCCCGACTTTTACGTCAGCTACGTCGCCTGCGCCGGCTACGCCGCCCGCCTACGAACACGCCGCAAAGACTTCAGTCGACGAGTGGCAATAACTGTCCTTACAAGCAAGCAGCGGTAGTGTGTATTCGTCATTCAAAAGAGGCAACAGCCAATCAGAGTGATTTCTTTGGCCAACTTTCTTTGGCTGACTTTCTTTGGCCAATTCAACATGGCCGCAGGAGACCGTGGGAGGTGTGAAAATGTGCCGTAAAGCAACGATGGTGCGGGACACACCAACCTGAGTAGGGCGCCGCGAATGCCCGACTGCCTCTGACGGCCTCTGACTCCCAAAATCGGGTAGGTGTGTCAGGGCCTTAAGGTGACTCCTGAAGAGGAATTTAAAGGTCTCCTGTTATACTGTTTTTCATCAATATATTATAGTTCTCAGATATTTACAAAACATGTCTCTGAAGTGTTTGTTTGAAATGCTAGTGGAGTACTTCGGGAATGTCGGGGGGGAAGAGGAGTGTGCCGTGAACGTTGTGATCAGCTGATTTTGCGCAGTTCTCCAGTGTGCACGGGGCACAGAACGTGCACAGGGAGTCTCCCTCCGCAGCCAGTTGGCGTAGTTTTGGAACAATTCCGTTGTACAGACCGACGTTAACAGCTGCCCCGCCTCGTCTTTGCACATGGAGTCCGCTTAGTGACACAAGTGGCGGTCTGCATTTCAGATTTGGGCCGAAAGCCGAAAGGGCCTTCTTAACCATTGTCGGCCGATAATTTTCGGTGGCCGAATATTCGGTGCATCCCTAGTTATGACATCATAAAGTGGCCAAAAAGTGAGCAAATCTTTTTTCCTGAGCCTTTCCCGAATCTCTTTACACAGAGGGGACACATGTTTATGTATAAAAGACATGAAACAGTGGATTTTGCCTAATAGGTCCCCTTTAAAGAAAAACTCACTCATTCGATGACTTGGACAGTCCTATTGTTCTGCCTGAAATTCTATTTCCACACTTTAAAATATTACTGGCAATTTCCCCTTCCTCCTCCACGGAGCTAACGTTGATGACTTAATTGTTTTCTCACTGGTCTCAAACTGCCCGACACAATCTGCCCCTGGGAACCCTCCGTGTCTGCCGTGAGCCTGAGGACGTGGAATCCGGTGACACAGCGTGTGTGACTGTGTGAACGTCTAAAACTAACCGGCTCCATGTGTGTGTGGATTGCTCCAGTGTGTGCATGTGAGAAAGTGTTTATGAGCGCGCTTCTCGTGCACATCATGAGTGGCAGGCATTCTTAAGCCCACTTTGTAGCAATGTGTGGGAAGCCAGCCGAAAGGGCTTCCTCCCTGTTTTCTCAACGCCAGCGATTACCAGCTGCGGAAATGCTAATGGCTGTTTTGATAGCCATGGACAGGGGCTAAAGCATTTGTTTTAGCAGCTAATCCACGTCTGGCCTGCACTGCCCTGAGCCTGTTGATTTTAAATTATGAGGGGATATTGCAGCCACTGCAAAAGGTACTCGCGAATCACCAAAACTCCCCTGGTCCTCTCCGAGCGCTGAGTGATTTCAATTAGGGAAGTTAACTCACAGATTTAGTTGGAGCCGAGAGCACCTGATTCATGTTTGAGGCTACACACTTCAGGAGGACTTCAGTGAACTTGCCGGGTTTTTCCATCACTGATAAATGAGCTGCATTATGTTCAGGACTTTAAATGGAAAACATGTTGTGTTTTGTTGCAGGGCCACCCCCATTATGCACACATGAATTCCCTTTTGAGGCCAAAGGTGCTAAGTCGAGTTAGTGACACTTCAGAGGGAAACAACAAATGGGGGGCTTTTTCTTTCTGAGTGTTCTGAGAAAAACAGCATGTTAATTAGACAAGAAGCCGTTGCAGGCTGTTTGTTCTGTGACCAGCAGCTTGTCTTTCAAAGACTGCACAGGCCACCATTATGAAAAGTGGTGTGTCCATCGGGCTCGATATATATCTAAAGCCATTTGGTTATATGAACTCGATATTGTGAGAATCAGGTCCACACAATGTCCATGTTTCCCTTTCACATGTGCAGAACACAACAGGAGATGCCAGAAGTTTTTTTTTACTGAGTTGAAATATGTGGACATTTGTTTGGGTGAGGCGAGGATTTGAAGGCACCAACTGGACACTTATTTATTCACTCTTAAAGCCAACTCATGACCCAGTGGTATTTGTTTGTAAATCTGATCAAATGTTACGCCTAAGAAATATCCAGAGCCCAGTCTGCTCTGATTGGTTAGCTGTCCGGCTCTGTTGTGATTGGTCAATCGCTGTGTGTGTGTGTGTGTGTGTGTGTGTGTGTGTGTGTGTGTGTGTGTGTGTGTGTGTCTGTGTGTGTGTGTGTGTGTGTGTGTGTGTGTGTGTGTGTGTGTGTGTGTGTGTGTGTGTGTGTGTGTGTGTGTGTGTGTGTGTGTGTGTGTGTGTGTGTGTGCGTGTGCTCTCCATAATAGAGTGGCGAAGTCCCTCCCCTTCCGATGGACCTCCATGGGACCTAATTTTTCGGAAAAATTATGTATTGAAGTCAATGGAGAGAGAAAGATTATCTTTCGATCCCGTTTCAATTGTGCCACGAATTACACATATGATGTTGTCATATTTAAAAGATAATTTTGCAAGTCAAAAAAAAAAAAATGTGTCGTAAAATTGTGAAGTAACACATTTGTTTGTGTGAAACGCTCAATGAACTACATCTCCGGGTCTAGCAGAACAACACACGTCACCAAGATGGCCGTCACTACTGTCTTGTCAACAAAAGGATTGACTACCCTCACTATCACCACAATGAAACACGTCCAGAAGAATGTCATGCAAAGCTGCTTGCCTGCCTTCCTTTGATTCTCTTTGAACTGCCTGGTCTTTTTAATGTTTAATGTCAACCATTTGTGCAGATAGCGTGAAGTAGAAAATCGCAGATGCTAATGTAGCGTTAGCATTTCTCCCCAGGGCTTAAATTGTAGAATGATCACACCAGTGACAGTACTCTTCAAAGGGTTCATGAAATATGACTACTACTCTTACGGCCCGTCCACACTACAGCTTCAAAAAAAGCTTGCCGGCGGGCGTGTCTGAAGCTCGACCAACAACCAATCACATGAATCTCCCGCCCCTGACACACAAGCAGCGGTTTGATTGGCTAGAGCTTGTACTGGCATATGATTTGATTGGCTGATGCTTCCACCGAAAGCTTCAGAAGCTTCAAAAGTTGAACATTGCTCAACTTTTGCAGCCTGAAATGCCAGGAAAGCTCCGCTCTGCTACCCACAATTCAGTTTGGCGAAAAGCGAGGCAACGTGACGTCACCCCATTCAAAGTGAATGGGCAGACGCGTTGGAAACCGTTTTTGAAGCTGTCGAAGCTGTATTGTGGACGGGCCGCTGCTGTTTAGCATTTTGGGTTACTTAATGTTACTTCATATTAAGGCTAATAAAAATGACAAGGCTGTAATGCTAACTAACGTGCTAGCTACTAGCTAGGTAGCTAACTTGATCCAGCCACTCCTGGTTCTTTCATCAGATGGGAAGCGAAAGAACGAGCAAGACCCATTGCTGGTATGATAACAACCTGGTAGTAAGCACACAGGCATCTTGTTAAAGTTATCTTATTTTAGCCAGCGCCATATAGATAGATTATATCTACTGTATATGGCGCTGATCTTAGCTATCTCTTAGTGGAGTAAAACAATTGTGATTGTGATGTACTCTTTCTAGTTGCGTATTTTTCATAGTCTTATATTTCAACAATTTTACGACAAACTGACTTTTTTGACATGGAAATTATTTTTTAAGATTGACAAACATCATATGTGTAATTCATGGCACAACTCAAACGGGATCGAAATATATGTTTTCTCTCTTCATTGGCTTCAATACATTATTTTTCCGAAATAAGGTCCCATGGACCGGAAGTAGATGGGCGTGACTTCGCCACTCTATAAAAGCAGGCTTTAGCCAGCTCTACACTCAAGAGGGAATCTCAGGGGTCGCCCTGTCTTTACTCCCTCAAAGGCCAGAAAAACTATGGTCCATTATGCTTGTGCTCAGCCGGTCCAGATGTTAGCGTTTAAGAGAAGGACGTCATTCCGTAAAGAGGGTAAAACTGTCTCTTTGTGTCTGCCATCTATTCGTTAAACATCACCCTTTACAATTAACTCCTATTAGAGGACAACATTAAAAAGAGTTTCCTTTATGTAAATGTTCTAGATGACAGTGTTGGTTAACGCAGTTTTTATGTAATCATACTTTAAAAGGCCTTCACTTAAACATCCAAGTTGTAATTATGACTAGGAAACATGGATCCTTCTGAAACATTCAATCAAAGTTAAAGCTTTAAAGGGAAATAGTAGTATATTGAAAAACATACTTTTCTAAATAAATGTGTATCTATAATGAAGTAGAAACCCTGTGTTACTCATTCTTTAGCATCCAATGAACTACAGCTTCACATGTGTAAGCAAACAAACAGGTAACAAGTTTTGTTAGAAACTAACAGCTAATCCTGTGTTGCTAGAATTATTTTTTCAAACAAACAGGTAACAAGTTTTGTTTGAAACTGACAGCTAATCCTGTGTTGCTAGAATTATTTTTTATTTTTCATTGTAAAATGTGTACATTCAGTGCTCTCTCCTAAATATGCTATTTGGCCAGAACCTGATGTCTACTGAATTGTAGAAGAGAGCCAAGTTGAACACAGATGCAGACAAAAATGGAAATATGGCAGAGAATAGATATTCTTACATCATAATTCACATTTAATCTTCAAATTAAACATGCATGTTGGTAACATTACACATGTATATTTTCACCTTTTTCAATGATTGAGACATGTTCTTTGGATGTAAATGCAAAGGCCAGAAAGCATAACACACAAGATACCACCACCCTGGTGGCATGAACACCACTGCCTTGCTTATTCACTGAGTCTTGTTCTCATTGCATTCCTCTGTTCTCACGTCAACTGATGCAAAGGCAGATCAAGCTCTGACTTTTGGTCTTTGTGTACATGTATCAGTTATATCAACTGCCAGTGGAGCACCGTAAGGGAGTGATTTGGTCATTATGTGGCCCTGTAATGTGTGTATCTGGGAGCCGCGGTGCGTTCAGGGAATCAGTAATGATGTGTCAGCCTGTGCGCTGAAAGGTCACAGCGTTAACAACACTACTCAGTGATGAGTGACAATACAGAGTTAATGTGGCATTCAGAGTACGCGACTCGAGCAAAGTAAACGTGTGTGTGTGTGTGTGTGTGTGTGTGTGTGTGTGTGTGTGTGTGTGTGTGTGTGTGTGTGTGTGTGTGTGTGTGTGTGTGTGTGTGTGTGTGTGTGTGTGTGTGTGTGTGTGTGTGTGTGTGTGTGTGTGTGTGTGTGTGTGTGTGTAAAACAGTGGTGGAGGAGAGATTACGGAGCAGAGGAAAGGGAGTGAAAGCCAAAGAGTGATTAAAAGAAAACAGAAAGTTTCAAATCAGGTCAAATGTTGCTGACTGCATCATCATAAAACAGCAGTGGTGGGTGTAACTATACATCAACTCATACAAAGTACTGTATTGAAGTACACATTTTAGGTATTTGTACTATACCAAGTATTTGAATTACTTTATACTTCTACTCTACCTTATTTTGGAAGGGAATGTTGTACTTTGTACTTACTGCACTACATTTATTTGGCATAATTATTTACTAGTTACTTTATAAATTCAAATATTGAAACACAATACTTCACACAACTTTTGAAATATGAATATGGTATAGCTTAAACCATTCAACGTTTTATTCAAGTTACTAAAACCATGAATGAAATTTAACTTTTTAGTTTTTTTGTTAAAAAATAATTCACAGTTCCAGCTTCTTAAGACATGCTGCTTTTGCTTTTAAATATTTTTAAATATTTAAATATTTTTCAAAATTAGCAATAAGTACTTGTACTCCTAATATTAGGTACATTTCACTTAAGTAACATTATTGATACAGTACTTTTACTTTAAATTGAGTATATTCAGTTTTGTTTCAGTACTTCTACTCAGTGAAGAATCTGAATTATTTGTTCATCACTGTAAAATATAGGCACCAACAAGACAACATCGCAAGTTGTAAACGTTTAAATCGAAGATTTACATCTCCCCTGTCCCTGCCTACAGTCTTTGTTTAATAGTTTTGTACATTTGTCAGTTTTCACCATGTGTTGACTGCTCTTAAAGTTCCATTCAAAACTGTTAAAAACTATAAGTGACAACTAGCAAACAGTTGACTGAGAGATGTTGGTTCGGCAGGATATTTTGACTGCAGTAACCAGGATACTGTTGAATCTAAAAGTACATGCAGCAGGTCAGTGAATGCATCGCTCTGCAAACTTATTTTTGTGACATAAGATACTGTTTTGCATTTATTAAAACATTTTATTTGTGCCTGTAGAAGTATTTGGACTTCACACATTCATAAATATTCATATGTTCGGCTGCTGAAACTGGACGATTTAGAATTAGAGACTACCGTAGTTCAAGTTTCACTTTCTCACCTTTCATCCCACTGCTGCTGTCACAGGGTTTCCTCTCTCCCCTGCAGGCACACTCACATCTTAAAAAATGATTTGAAACCTTGCAACGTTTCTACACGGCTCAGTAATAAGCTTTAAAAACTTGGAATCAGGCCAGCTGTTGGAAATTATGGACAGGGGGACACCATTTTACAAATGTGCACCCTCGTCCAAGGCAAGTACCAAGCTTTTGCATAACAACATGAAATGATTAGGGCATCTTTTATTTCAATTTATATAGTTGCTTTGATTAAAAGATATTGGCATCAGTTATAATGATTAACATTGTTTATAATATATAATTTTGCTTTGCCCAACACAGATTATTAACCATTAGAGTTAGCATTGCACAGAGTACATAACAAATGCAGTCAGCATCCAACCAGAAAGTACCAAGAGTAGGTAAAGTGCATGATGTTACAGTATTTCACATATTAGGTTACAGTATCAAAGTTGTTGCATATGTACTGGGGAGACACAGACCCTTTGTCACAAAAGGCAGAATATGCTAGTCAATAGAACCTCCATTAACTTTAACGTTAGCCGTTAGCGCTGTGATTTAGCTAAACAGGACTGAGACGACCGGCTGCTGATGTTCAAAGGGAACAAATACTGTTTATATTTGGGTGAACTGTCCCTTTTAAAACAATTACATTTAAGATAATGAAACGGGGGGTTACGTATTGTAACCCTAGTTATATAAGCACAGGCGGAGCCCTCTACTGGACTCTATGGGTACTACCCTCAATCATGCTATCCGAGCATTCACCTATTGAGATATCTATAAACGTAGCTGGCCCCTCGGGGCGGGCCTACCTGAATGTGCACGCAAGCCCACCTTATATAAGGCGGCCACACTTCCTGACTGTCATCCTACACCCTCTTCAGCGAGCGGCATAGGACAGACAGGATCCCAGGTAGAAGGCTCCGCCTGTGCTTATATAACTAGGGTTACAATACGTAACCCCCGTTATATCTTACACAGGCTCCGCCCTCTACTGGATGGATAAACGCCCTGTCGTTCAACAACATCGACCCATCACACTGCCCCTGACCGGCTTTTGGTTAAGAGCCACTGCACCGCAACTTCTTCTCCTCCGGTTGTGACCGTGGAGAAGTCGGGCCGCAGCTTACTTGGCTGGTAGAGCACACTCAGACACGCTTACCTCGTGAAGAGTGTGCATGGACGATAGTGGGGAAGGCTCCCAGCCCTCTATGGGCTGTATCATGGTCCCCCAAACACTCGAAGCAGAGGTGGTGGGGATCGGCGCCCGCTATTAAGCCAGGGCACGAAGGACAGGCCTGGGTCTCTAGAAGTGGCGAATCCATGAAGGTGTGATAACTCTTTCTCTTCTTTCAAATATTTTAATTTCTCTGCTTCAGTTGTTGCTCGCTCGCTGAAGAGAAAAGGATGACAGTCAGGAAGCTTGGCCGCCTTATACGGTGGGCTTGCGCGCGCATTCAGGTAGGCCCGCCTCGAGGGGTCGGCTACGTTTATAGATATCTCAGTAGGTGAATTCTCACATAGCATGATTGAGGATAGTACCCATAGAGTCCAGTAGAGGGCGGAGCCTGTGTAAGATATAACCTTGATCCAGTATCAAACCGGAAAACTGAACTGTCTTCTTAGACAACAGCATTTAACAGATTCAACAAAATCCTTCTTCCTGCTTCTGTTTCAAATCCCTTTACAATAACAACTACATTAAGCACACTTTTCAGGACACTTCAATGAACAGCTGACCAAATCTGTGATTACATCAGGATAATGGTGTCCTCAATCCCCCCAACACATTAGCTCATCCTCGGCTCATCTGGTTGTAGAGTTGTACGATGACAATTGTTTTTCATTAGCATTTAAAAGACTAGCACGTCCCTGTCAACAAGTGAGGGGGAGCCTGCATGCAGTTTTCCTCACTCTGTGTCTGTGCTATTCTATGTGTGTGTAGTGGGCTTAAACAGTTAGAACCCCCTCCCCCACTTGAGCCTGAGCGCCTGCCCCATTCAGGTGCAAATAGGGGCCGCGGCATGCAGCAGATTTACAGCCTGGGTTTACGGCGTGTAGTAGTTTTGGACTCTTTCTCCTCTCCGGCTGCAGCTCTTGGGTGGCTCGGGGAAACATCTGGAGGGGACAATGGCCCCGGAGCCGCCGCTCCAAGATGCTCTTTCAGCGACAATACCCACAATCACCGGCACACTCTCTATTAATTCACTGTTAGACATTTTTACAGTCGTATTCAGCCCCACACGCCAGGTGATGGAGACGTGTAGTTATACAGCAGAGACAAAGAGAGGGGGGATATAAACGAGTACCCAGAAAACACGCTGAGAATGAGACAGACAGAGGTGGAAGAAGTACTCAGATCTTGTACTTAAGTGAAAGTAGAAGTACTAACTAGAGTGTAGGGATACTCTGTTACAAGTAAAAGTCCTGCATTGCAAATGTTACTCAGGTAAAAGTTGAAAAGTATTCTCATCAAAATATAGTTAAAGTAGCGACAGTAAAAGTAGTCATTGTACAGATTGGTCCATTTCAGAATAATATATATGATATGTTTTATAATGATTGATCATTAAAGTGTTCTCAAAGCTGGTAAAGGTGCAGCTAGTTTGAATGACTTTGTATACTGCAGGGTAGCTTGTGAATGTACTCCAGGTGGAACTAAAGTCTGATTTAAGAGTTAATATATTTCACATTATTAATCCAAATCTGTAAAGTAAGTAAATGTATTCAATAAAAGTAGTGGAGTAAATGTACAGTATTAACCTCTGAACTGTAGTGGGGTAGAAGTACAAAGTAGCACAATATTATAGTACTAGTATCTCAAAATGTTTTTTAAGTACAGTACTTGAGTAAATGTACTTAGTTTCGTCACATCCCTGCTAACAGATTTAAAGTTGGTATTCCATAAACCCTGATTGTGCCAAAACGCAGGGTGGGACACTGACATCATCACTGCAGAGCTGCTATGCTTGACGCCTTTATTTGTACTTGTACGACATCCGTATTTTCCCCATTGTAGACACTACGTCAGAACAGGAAGTCAGAGGAGGCGTGTGAAATGTTTTAAACATCTGTGAGTGGTTTCAAAGTAGTTGCAGCTCGGGTCACTTTTCTGTATGGAGCTGCCGGGCCTTTACACACAGACATGCATGAGTTTTATTCATTGTTCTGCCAGTGCCCTTGATGCACTGATGTCAGGGATGATGCTGTTCCCTGGCTAGTGAAGTGTTAGCTCCTAAACAGCCAGGATGGGTTTAATGCAGAGAATTGATTTCTCCACAGGGATTAATAGCTCAAATTTGGCTAAAGAGTAATTGCTAATTTATGCCTGACCACTTGGCCTGCCATTTGGTGGATAACCACAGCTGTAGCTCATGGCATTATATGTACGTCTAATACTTGACTAATACATCACACATACTCAGAAAGTGCAAACACCCACAACCTCTATAAAAGAGACATGCAAAGCAGAATTGTGAGTCGCAATGAAGCGTCATGGAGTGACCTCATCACAGTTTGTGTTTTCAGGGGAAGAGCCCAACCTCTGTTGACCATTTATTCAAGTCATTTAACTATGCTGTTAAGAGGAAGTCCTTACTCAAGTAGTACAAAATAATTGACAAAATAGACTTAGACATAGCGCCAGCATCTTTTAACAATTGACTCCTCGAGAAAAAGCGCTGCACCCAGTGATTTTCCGAGACCTTCGCCTTTTTGTATGCAGCCACTCTGAGCACTTCTAAATGTCAGCTTTTGAGAAAAACACCGGTAACGTCAAAATTGAAGGAAAAGCTTGTTTTTGACCATGTCTTTTCAGACGGGAACTATCATAGCAAAGACCAAAAAGCCCACTTGTTGGAGCGGATCAGCCAGTCTGTCATTCAACAATAATGATACGTTGTTAAGATAAAGTTGTCATGGTGTGTGCCTCGCGTCTTTTTTCTGAGCACTCTGCCTTCCGACTCTACATGTTGCTTTTGGTGAGTGTTGGACATTTATCTCCATTCACAGATCGTACAAAATGTGAGAGCAGCTATCTTCCGGTGGGTGTTTATAGTGAAAAAAACAATGTAGTACGTACAAACGGATATTAAATAATCCCAGGGGGTGATGCTAGTCATACAACAGTGGTGATATGGCCAATGAAAAAGCGCTGGGAGAGTTTTTGATGTTGGTCCAGTTTAAATAGATAAGGCTGAAGACCTCACCTCTCAACTCGCACTGTGTCCAACAACAACATTGGTCCTACGTCCCCCCTCAGACTTTTAACCATTATTTGTTCCTAGAGTTCTCTGCTTGACCTGGGTGACGGCAGCAGACACGGTTGCTGGGAGATGTGTACATGAATGTGAAGCCTTTGTGAGGGGCAGTGCACTCTGAGAGAGCGGTCCTTTCTCCTCGTTTTGTCATGAAAGGCACCTGGTGTGCACTGAAGACATGAATGGGGCAGCTGGGTCATACTTCAAAGTGGACCCTCACTAACACACAGACAGGGCTGCATGCACAGACGCAGGCAACTCCTGAGCTAAGCACCGCTGGAATGTGACTAAGGACTTTAACCCAAAAACTGTACCTAAGTGTCATTTATATGATATTAAGTACAAAGGTGCGTAGAAAATACAGTGATTTTGGCTTCCTTTGAACATTAGGAGTAGTTTTACAGATTAAGATTTTACAATCATACATATATTGCACATTATTTAATTCTAGAGCTTTTTCTGGTCTGTGTTTGTAAATACAAGATGTGGTTACACATTGATGGATTACTTATAGAAGTTCAATAATATACATAATAGAACAACACTGGCAAATGAATTCTGTTTTATAATAATAACTGTACGTTTATCACTTGTTTTTTGCCTTTACTTACTTACTTCCCTTGCATGTTGGCATGGTTGTGTTGCAAACTTTAACTTGAAACTCAGTTGTATCCTCTGTAAACATTTTGTATTTGCTGAAAAAAAAAATGATGAGAGACGTGAGAGTTAGCCACACAGTTCTAGATACATAACGCCTACTGGACTCCTTTGTTTACTACCGTCTCATAGTGACATCACTATGTAACACTGGCGCTTCTATTGGCAAGCGCTTCAACACATTGTACGTGACTAAGGCTAAGGAGCAGGACATCTCAAAGTGGCTGACCAATCACAACAGAGCTGGCAAGCTAACCAATTAGAGCAGACTGGGCTCTGGTTTCAGACAGAGGGTGAAAAGAGGGGCTGCAGCACAGGCAGTATGAGAACAATAAAGAGATTTTTGAACATTAGAGCATGGAGACATGTCACAGTAGAAGCCCAGAATACAAATACGAACCTGAAATTTAATATGTCTTCTTTTAGTAGAGACATTGTGTTGGCAAATGTTGTACCGTTACTCTTACCTGCACTGCTGTTGCAAAACCCCTCAGGGTCTCTTGAGATTTGCCTGCTCCTATCGTGAATATCAATGTTTATTTTAAGCTAACATAAGGACCATTCTTCCATTTGTGCAAAACAGGCCTTTGAATTCAAACCACATTTAATATCATCTTTCAATAGCATTATAGTCACAAACTGGGGAGCAATTCAGATTTATGAAGGTGCAGAAGAATATGCACACACACACACACACACACACACACACACACACACACACACACACACACACACACACACACACACACACACACACACACACACACACACACACACACACACACACACACACACACACACACACACACACACACACACACACACACACACACACACACACACACACACACACACACACACACACACACACACACTCAGCACACACACACACACACACACACACACACACACACACACACACACACACACACACACACACACACACACACACACACACTCAGCACTTGGCCTCTAATCTGCTCTTAATTCAGTTCAGGCCTAGGGAGACTTTAACTCAATTACACCCTGCTGCCTCACCTCCCCCCTCTCACACACACACACACACACACACACACACACACACACACACACACACACACACACACACACACACACACACACACACACACGCACACACATATCTCAAGTATGTGAGCTTTTCCTCCATCACATACTTGAGCCGCATCAACCAACATGAATTAGATTGTGAAGCTTTTCTGTTGGAGGACAATTGAATTTGTCCACTGTCTGTCTGAAGTGGGACTTGAAACAAGAATAGAAGAAAAACCTATGTATTTTCCAGATCTACCTTCCTCTGTTACATTGTTCCCACTGCAAAGTCTGGCTATATAAAACACCTGAACATTAGCCTATACTCTTTCATTAAAGGTTAGGTGATCATTCATAATGTGATCCAGGCTATTAGAAATTTGAAAAAGTGGACATCCAGACTAACACTCTAATTGCTGGCTAGAAAGTAGCATTTACAGATTCAGGGTTTGAGAGATTTTAGCAACCATATTTCCAGGTTTGAGAATATTAAAGCTATGTAATAGCTGCTGCTGGCTCCAGGATGTTGATGTATGTTTGTGGCGCTGAGATCTTTATTTCAGGTCTTGTTGGGCCTGGGCTGAGAGGAATCTGTCATTGTAAATGCCAGGCGATTCACTGGAGCAGTAATGAGAGTTAATGTGTTGGTGGAGAGCACCCATCAATATAAAGTGTTGGGATAAACCTCGTGTTATGGCTGCAGGCCTGAAGATGCAGCAGGTATTTTGGGATCATCATGCTGTATTTTTCCAGTAAAAAAAGACAGTTATTTCCCAAACTTCACATAACTGACACCTATATTAGGGCCACTTTTGCATTGGGTGATTGGTACAGCAACAGTTGGCTAACAACATGCATGGTCCCCAGGTGATAGAGCCTTGTGTCTGTGTTGATCCCCATTACTAGTCCTGTAGCGCCACAGGAAGTCAACGTCGGTATTGATGTCAAATATCTCAACATCTGGTCTAGATTGCCACAAAATGTTTGACTGACATTCAAAATCCACAGAGGATTGAGAACAACTTTGCTGATCATGCCATCGTTAGGTCTAAATATATTTTGGTCGTACATAAAACAGATATCCCTTCGTTAAGTGCTTATTAGCAGAAGTTATCATGCTAGCATGAGATGTTTAAGCATTTGGCTCCAAACTCCACCGTTTCTAATACAAAATATCAGCTTTTATGGTTGTATTCTTGCAGTTGTTAGCATTAGCTTACCATTTACTGTAAATACATCAGCTTCACACTAAGCTGCACTTGTCTTTTCTGGCTATTTCTGGCTATAAATGACAGAAATTAGAGAAGTTAAAGTAATTTAATTAAACAGTTATTAAATGCACATGTCATGTTTACTCATTATATATGGAGTTTATAATAATGTATTAAAAATAAATATTGATATGCTTTTAAATAAATAATTTCCTTAAGAACATTACTATCTTCCCTAAAATTACGAATAAATGACACAGTTCATTTACTGCAAAGTTCCCTCAAGATGAATAGGATTGTTGGGAAAATACTGAATGTTCTCTTCTAATATCAGAGTAGCACATGATAAGAAAGACCCTTCGTAGCTGTGTACGTAACAGGATGTATGATTACCTGCGTCAGGACTGTTTTAGGCATATGATATGTGATTAACATGATGATTCAGCCTCTATGGAGATAGACATATGACTGTCATGTTTATTGCTTACGCAGGCCTCAGCTAATCTGAACCAAACATTGAATACTGCTTTGAACCGGTAGTCTCCATCTTGTTTACTGTAACTCCCTCTCTTGTATATAATGTGAAGGACACTGTTCTGGGAACTAGTTTTACCACACAGCGCTGTGTGTGATGACTACTTCCATTCTTGCAAGGATAATAAATATATGTATCTGATATTGAAGACCAAGCCGGTGACGAGTGATATTTTTCCTAAGAAGGATATTATTATAAATAACTTGAGTTTCAGTATGAGCAAACGACCGATTGAGCTTTTACCGAACAAGAGGGTTGTAATGAAAGACGCATATTTGCATCATGGGAATGATAGGATCGGGTAAAAACATAAAAGAGAATACAAGTCAGGATATCTCCACCTCTACTGCTTAAATTTACAGTTACAATATTTCAAGGAAGTGTAATGTTAAATCACCCTATAGCCCTTTCAGGCTATAATTTAATTTCACAAGTATTTAAGCAGGCCTATATAAACCTGGCTAGCCTGTGCTGTTTTATACCAGGGGAAGACAAAGTAATGAGTCTATCTGTAGTTGGACAGAGCACTTATCCTCTGTGTTTTAGAGAAAGAGTTTATTTTCATGATCTATCGCAGTGTGGTAGATATCCCTGCGGGCAAAAAGGCTCAATCTCTGGAGCAACCCAGTGCTTCATGATAATAATTTGTTGCATAAATCTATTGCTCTCTGCAGCTTTGCATTATGCATTACATTGTGTTAATCCATGCATTAGTGAGGGGTTTCACACTGCTAGATAAAGGTGTTGCAAGTATATGTTAATGTCTCTATGTATCTAAACCAAACACTTCTTTACCGTTACCCGCCCTTGTGTTTCTTACACAGCTTCCAGCTACAGGTCCTAATTCCCAGTGAATGTCTAGTCGGCAGGATGACAAACGCAGAGGTGTTGCACGGAGCCAGGCTGTGTGTCCATGTTACCACCTCTCAGCAAGAAGATTTATCCTCTAAATCAAGCATTTGTTTATTTATTTATACCTGTACTCTGTGTGATTTGCTCCAAGGCCTTCTCTAACGCTTTAGCGGCAGTGCTAAAGAAGACGGATGGGAGTAATTAGCATCACCTGGAGCTCTGCCACTGTCTCCACGGTTACCAGTGAATTATCCCCACCATGTACAGTACAGCCAACCTCCATATCTCTCACCTTCTCTTCTTCAATCTTCGTTACACCCACTTTTTCTTCACTTTTTTTTTTTTATAAATACAGGGAAATGTAAACACCTTATACAGGTTTTTATTGACTGGCATGTGGAAAAGTTTGTAAGAAGGTTTCTCTTATTTTGTCTTTAATTTGTTTTGTTAATTGGCTAGTGTGCCCTCATTGTTTTGATGTATTAAACAACATCTGACATGATGGCTGAATGTTGAGTGAGACACACACATGCCTTGCATAAACCTTTGTTACAGTAGAATCAAAATGGCAATAGGCAATCCTGCTAAACCAAAGATGTAATTTAATCATTCCTTCCTAAAATTGCTGTGCATATGGCATGGTTAAACGAACAATATGTAATTTTCTCGCATCTAGTAGCTCTCAATCCAAACAGTTTACTCATATCAACATGGAAGTTGTTGTTTCCACAATTCTTGCCATCTTTACTGCCAGCTTCTCCGGTTCAGGACTGATCAAATCCAGTAAAAACACCAAAACAAAGTTATATGACCTAGCAGTGCTGTGCAGCGACAAAGGGTTATGGCTTAGCTGTAGAATTGAGCGTGCTAACGCTTAGTTCTCCTTTTGTCTTTGCCAGTTTCTACTCCTTCACTTCTCCTCATTCTTATTTTAGTTATCTACATCTTCTTTTCACTCATAAATTGCTGCTCGCTCTTTGTCATTGCGGCACACTCCAACACACAGCAACACACAGCAACACACAGCAACCGACAGCAACACACAGCAACACACTCCAACACACAGCAACACACAGCAACACACTCCAACACACAGCAACACACAGCAACCGACAGCAACACACAGCAACACACTCCAACACACAGCAACACACAGCAACACACTCCAACACACAGCAACACACAGCAACACACAGCAACACACAGCAACACACAGCAACACACAGCAACACACAGCAACACACAGCAACACACTCCAACACACAGCAACACACAGCAACACACAGCAACCGACAGCAACACACAGCAACACACTCCAACACACAGCAACACACAGCAACACACAGCAACCGACAGCAACACACAGCAACACACTCCAACACACAGCAACAAACAGCAACACACTCCAACACACAGCAACACACAGCAACACACTCCAACACACAGCAACACACAGCAACCGACAGCAACACACAGCAACACACTCCAACACACAGCAACACACAGCAACACACTCCAACACACAGAAACACACAGCAACACACAGCAACACACTCCAACACACAGCAACACACAGCAACACACAGCAACACACTCCAACACACAGCAACACACTCCAACACACAGCAACACACAGCAACACACAGCAACACACTCCAACACACAGCAACACACAGCAACACACTCCAACACACAGCAACACACTCCAACACACAGCAACACACTCCAACACACAGCAACACACTCTAAAAACGGTGGTTTGTGTTGTGGTGAAGATGAGGAAGAGTCAGGAGAAGGTTACAGGGTAAAGATGGAGAGATCGAAAGGTCAGAGAAGAGATTAAGTAAACAGGAGGGAATGAAAAGAAAGAAGGGCGGATGGCGAGTTTATTTTTTGCTGGCTTGGGAGACTGGATCCAGCTGGAAAGTGGGACTTGGAGGCAAAAAGAACAGCAGTCGGGCATTAAAACTACAATCTGATTTGCTGCCAGTCTGTTTTCCTTTCCATCTTTCTACTCACTCTTCACATTCTCTTTGCACTCTTCTAATGGCCTCTGTGGTTCTGGCTCCGCTGTGAGGTGAGTCAGTGGACGGGGTGTAGGAGCCAAGTGCCAGGAGAGGCCAATCTCACAGCTTCACATCCAAAACCACTGTTTCACCAGCTAAGAAAGCACTTTTCATAAATGCAGGATCACAGTTACATCTATCAGCGATCAGGCAATGAGAGATGAGCGAGATCCAGGAACCCCAAATCGTTTCCTTACTCCCATTAAAACCTTCAAATTAGATTAAAAAAATACAGAAAAAGGGAGGCAGAGGGGAAATCATGATGGGAGCTCCAGCGTTTTCTTGATTTGGGGCAGAAAATCCTATTTCATGGTGGTGTGGGATTCCGTTCCAAAAAAACGTTTTATCAGCTCCCTCATCTGACTTGGTGAGGGATTTTATTCTAATCTATTTCTTACTCTCCAGCTCACCCTCTCCTCCAGCGGTTCAGCAAAGAGCTGAGAGCAAAGACAATTCACCATTTCCAGGCATTTGTTTTTAATTTGCAGTCATTGAAGGCTTGCCATCGTGACTGCGCAGGCTGATTGTATTACCAGGAGATATAGAGTAATTGAGGAGATTAAAACCTCCCCCTGCTCTCATTCGATATTCTTGCAGAAACCGAGGAATGTCCATTAGGCCCTTGAATGTTGATTAGAGAAACAAATCTGATGTCCAGATAGCTGATGATAGGCGAAGTAGATTTTCTTGTAGAGAGCTGCGGGTAAGTGTTTCACGATGTCGCGCGTTTAAAAAAGAAAAGGGAAAGAAATGGGGATTCATTTTTGGATGACATGATTATAACGTCATGTGGAGCCATCAGATTTCTGGAAGAGCATCAGAGGAGGGACGGTCACGGCTGTAAGACGGAAGGGAAGTAACAGTTAGGTCTGATGTATATGGTTAGGTCAGAGGCTAAAAGACGAGGGGAATAATTTGTACACCCCCTATATATTTAAGTTAGACATCTGGTGAATGGCAGGTTGTCTGCACGTCCCTAACAAAGTCTTCACCTGTCTTTACATTTGATTAACCGAATTCCAGGCCTCAGAACTCTTTGGATACACCTGTTGAAGAGGACATGCATCTTTTTCCCATCATGTGTGACTGTTTCACAAAAAAAGGCAGTAACACATGTATTTAGGCTGCAATCATACAAGTATAAATGTGAAGATGGTGTAGATCAGCGGTTCCCTGCCTTTTTCAACTCAGGGCCCACTTAAGAATCAAAAACAATTTTGCGGCCCACATTCAACCATAAACAATACGGAGGCTAATTAAAGTTCTGATTGGTCAATTCAGAACATGTGAATCCAGTAGAACAGACCGCTGTCAAGGACTGTAATGACCGTTGCTAAGGAGGATCAAGAAAGAGAAAGGAAAGGGGGTTCAAATAAAATAAAAAAATCGGAATAATTAAAATGTTTCCACACAAATCAAAATGTTTTGCAAATTATTTGGCGACAAATATTGAATTTACATTTACACCCTTTAATATTTTATTCGGGCTTTTAGCTGAAGACTGCACAGTTAATAAATACAACTATTCTTCTGGCTAAAATACTTATTTTTAAAAGTCAATCAAGGAGTTATCTTAATTTAAGGTGTTTGAAGAGTAGATCAAAAATAAAGTGTATTGTTTATTGAAAAAATTATTGCCATAAAAAAATCTAAGGGTAGCTCAACACGCCATGAAATGGGAAATAATTAGCTCTAACGAAGAGTGGGATTAACCTATTAAGTCCGGCAGCCCCCGTCCGCTTTTTTATCTTCACAAAACTATGTCTCAGGGCTTCTTAACATTTAACAACCTATTAATGTGTCATACCCACTTTACGGGAAGAAACACAGCTAACTGATGATACAATACAATTTTTACCGAAACAAAACACAAGTCTCACAAGAAGCATCAAAATGAGCCCTGAGCAAAAAAATGCTAACGCACTTAGCACAGAACTCACGGTACTTTATTACTTATCGGATCTGCTCAAACAAGACATCAGCTGAGATTCCACATATTCTAGAGGTATAAGTATCATCACTCTGCGACCAAAACTCGCGGCAGCTCAGGCAAACCCAGACAACACACAACGTAGCTTTACAGAGCAAAAACGGCAAATAGTCTTACCTTCAGTGGTGACTCGTCATTAGGGGCAGGTGCACAGCCCCACCTAGTGTCAGCAGAAAGTAATGCAAATAATAAGAAATGAATGGGTGCTGTAAAAACTACACTGCGCATGGTCAGAGTCTTTTTTTATTCAATGTGTGCGGCAAAAAAAAAATCACCATAGGGGCAAAGTACTGGCATACCTACCAAACGTCATCTCATAATTCAGAGAGCTGATTGGCTGTAAGTATGTGTGCCGCTCAAAGTTTAGATGTGAAGAGGAGACGAGAGAGAGCAGCGTATAGTGATTAAAATCAGTAAAACGGAAGGTAAGTGAATGAAGTTGACCATCTACTTCAGCTTTGGTGAGTTCATTTTATGTCATATATTTTGTTGATCTTCTGTGTTTTTGCCTATAGGCTATTCAATCAAAAACAATTATATATTGATTCTGACTTTTCTACATCCAACTCACAGGTTTATCATTGCTTTGAGAAAAAAATAAATTAATTTACCCCTTTTAGAAGGGAAGATAGTCATTTGTTCTGGGAATGTCATTTTCGAGCCTGAGACCTGAAAAACAGGCTCAGGGCTTAACAGGTTAAAGGAACAATAAATATGCTAGCCATGTTGTGTTTTTGGTGGGTTTTGGTTGTCAACCTATTTTTGTTTGTGAAATGTTGAAGTGATCCTACTGACTGTAGCTTTATTACTTCTGTTTTTGTTTTGTTTTTGTCTGAGATGGGAATGTCATCTCCTATATGTTATTGTTATGTCCATGTTTGTGTCTTTAGCCTGTACAATGCCTTCGCGGACCACTAGGGAGCCGCGGCCCACAGGTTGGGAACCGCTGGTGTAGATTTGAACAATAACATTTTTTATATTGGTCTTTTTTTGTAAGAATGGTTTCACCTCATAATGTGTAGAGTTAATGTCACAAAAGATAAAAAGCTATAAGCTAACTGTTACAATAATAGTAACAAACCCCTAGCTAGTGGTGACAGTGATGAGATTTAGACTTACACAGTTTAAGATTACTAGTTCTCCAAATAAATAAGGAGTGCTACAGATATCGCAGGAAATTTGAGTTGCGAATTATGTCCTTTGTCTTAATGATGGACCATATTAGGAAGTACTCATAAATGTATTGATCGTTTAATCGTGGCAGGAGTAAAGATACAGACAGCAGAAATAAATGTGAGAAGATCAACTGGAATAATTTGCCATGATGCGAAATAAGTAAAAACTGAAACGCGTTGAAACTTTACAACCCAAACTTTCCTGTAATGTGTTCTATACTGTAGGTTTTAGTGCATGCAAATGTTCTTCAAAGGCTAAAATCCCTGTGTTTGTCATGGCTTATTAAGCTAATAATAATAAGTCAAATGTCCTTCAAAACAGTAATATCAGTAGATAGAAACCCATCCCCTCTTTATCATTAATAAGCAGTATTTAAACCTTTAATAAATTGTTAACAACAAAAGTATCACTATCACATAGCACCTTCTGTGGGAACTTGACACCAGTATACGTAGATAATAAAAGACAACGTAGTAAAACAATATACTGTATATATATATAAAGAGTAAAACATGCTTATAATAAAAATGTATATATCTTTAGAGGTGATGTTATAGTTACTGACAAATACTGCACAGTACAGTGTCCTTTCTCCTATGACCTGGTTATCAGACTAACATGCACACCCCAATGAGAAACAGGCTTATATATACCAAGCAAGATGCATGCACACAAACTCAATAATAGAAGCCTATAAAATTCCACTGTCCTCCTCCGTCCTCTGCCTGTCCTGTAAACGCTGCACAACCTTTGACTCTGACTTTGGAGGTTCATCCCGGCCAATAATCCTCTCAGTCTCGCTCTGAGCTCGTTCTCTCATGCCTGGTCATGCACACAAGATCCAGCCAACTGACACTCTTGCCAATACTCAGCCCTTTTGCTCCGTCCTTATTGAAATCTGAATTCTCTCGCTCTGACATCTGCTTGCTGGATATTATGTGAAGCAGACTTATATTACACTTGTTACTGTTGTATAAGCATGAAATGTAATTCATGTCAATTCCAACACAATTTCGAACTGGCTAAAACCTTGCATTTTCCTTTGATTTCAGTTCATCTCAAACATCTGCCTGATCGTGTTATTTATTCCTCACACACTTTTCCTGACTCCTAAAATTCAAGCCTTTGCGTCAGAGCCTCTGTTCTAGTTCCAGGCTAGGATAAGCTCTAATGCTCGGTCTCGGCCTCCATTAACACCCCACACTCCTCCTCACTGCACCCCAACCCTTCTCAAGGTTAATCATGATGCGTTTTCCTGTTTCAGGAACGGAAAGTGAGCTATAAAGGGAAGCACACTAGAGAGGTAAAGAAGGGCAGCTCTTGAAAAGATTCGGAAAATAGAGTTCAGACCGAAAAAGAAGGTAATAAGTGTGAGAAGAGAGGATACTTCTGATGCTCTCTGAATATATCAGTGTATTTCCACAAGTCATCCTCAGAGATCAATAATGAAGAATTCTCCATCTGAACCATACACACTGATGGACAGGCCCATAAATGTGACCACTGTGGCCCCTGGCAACCACACACACACACACACACACACACACACACACACACACACACACACACACACACACACACACACACACACACACACCCTGGCGACCGGACATATTCTTCATAAAACTAATCAATTTAAATAAAACGAGGCCACGCTTTATTAACTCGTGCACACAAGAAGGTATCTCGTGCGAACGAGAAAGTAAAACGTGGCCACGCTTTGTTTATTTTTCTCTCTATGAACCCTCCAGGGCTCCGTAAGTTTGGACACAACGATGGAGAAACTTAACAAGCAGCAGTGGTCCACTGAAGAGACCAGCTACCTACTGGGGATCTGGTCTTCCGAAGAGGTACAGAGGAAGCTGGAGCACAATCGGCCATTGTTGCTGTTGTCGGTGTCAGCTGTGAGGGGTTTCCGCAGGGTTTGGCTTTATGAAGCAGGCACGCAAACGGTTACGTGACGCAATGACGCAATGACGCAGCACCAGTCGGATTCTGGGCGGTGTGAAAAGAACCGAAGAACCGGTTCTGAACCTGAAAAGCTCTAGCACGGAGTTTGAACCGGAGTTGCAATGGTGTGAATGAGGTAAATGAGATGCAAGCAGCTAATGCAGGCAGTGGAGGAGCAGCACAGTGTAGGAAATTGTAAAAAAAAAGTGTAACTCCAGCCTGGCTGCTGCATTCTGGATGAGCTGCAGTGGTTGGTTGGTTCCCACTGACCAGAGCCTGGACCAGAACCTACCTCGGGTCTTTGTTAATTAACGGGACTCCTGATGACGTGGAGAATGAATCTGCAGGAACAGGTAGTCAAGAAATGTTGGCAGCAAATGGGACACTAAAGAGTTCTCACTGGTGATATAAAGCTCACCGATCGCTCAGCCTTGTCCACACACTCAACCCAATGCAGCCTTCAGCGTTCTGTAAGGGCCTGGGTCCACATAGCACCTTTTCTCAGTGCCAGTGTCTTTTTTCAATTGATTCCCATGAAAACAGAGTGCATGCCCTCACATGCAGCCGCCTCGAAAAAACTGCACGCAGCATCTTTGTTCCGAGCACCCCACCGTTTTTGTGCAGTGTTCCGAGCGCCTTAAGTTGTAAATGTTTCAGCTACAAAAAGTTGGGGACGTCAAGTATAAATTGTGGGAGAAGCTTGTTTTAGACCATGTATATCAGACGAAAACTATTAAAACAAAGACCAAAAAGTAAATGTTTTGTTGCAGAGCAGCCGGGCGGACCCTGGATGGTGGCTGTTGCTTAGTGTGTGACTTTATCTTCGGATGCAGAGAGTTTTCTGCCAGAAAAAGACACTCAGGACACGGACTCTTGTCATGGTGGTCTGAGCACCCAGGAACAGTTGCTTGTGCAGTAATATGAATACAATCCCTCACGGCTCCTCGATCACTATCAGTTGTGTATGAAAGCAAGCTGGTTCTGTTCATACCCGTGTACACAGACCTATTCAACTCCTCACCGGGGTTAAATGCTGTTACGGTCAGTTACTGAGTGTTGATTGAAGTTTAGTGAATAATCATGTGTGAAAGCCATCAGTTATACAAATATGTGCCCTGGTTACATCAACATATACTGTATGTTGCCCCAAAAATTCCTAAATGTGCGGGTGTTGCTGCGGTGCATTAAGTTACACTTTGGATCATGAATTATTCCCCACAAGGCCATTAACAGGCAATGAGCACAGGTATTGATAGCCTAATGCAGCAGTGAATGATATCTTGTGTGCATGTAGTAGCATTAGTAGTGGGGATTAACACTAGCTGCTGTGATGCAGCCTTTCAATAACGGCTTATAATGTCTGCTGTCTTTTGGTCTTAGAGCATTTCGCTGTCTCACATCAGCTGACAGTTGAGAAGAGCTAACTTTTGTATACCTGGAGAGCCAACAAGAAATTGTCTATTTTACATCGCACAAATACTTCACCAGCAGCAGGCCTTTTGATTATTCAATCTTCTGTGTTACCATCTGGATTTTGTCGCAAAAAGTCAACATAGAGAAGGAAAAACTCAGCTTTGGCCTGTGTTTCTTCTCAGCTTTCAAATGTAACCGTGTCAGAACAAAAGCAGCTGTGAAAAGAACAAACTACTTCTTCAGCTAAATCCTCTGCTACTGCCTCCCTGATGACCGTTTTCAAACATGGAGGAGAACTTTTACAAATAAGTTATTTGCAAGTCTGTTTGACCACTGTCTTTAAAATAATGGTATGATGACCCAGAGTTGCTGAAGCCAGGCCAATACCAGGGTTTACAATCTGGGTAGCCAAGCCTCAGTTTTTACATTTTTTTTGCAAAACTAACAGCTTGTTCTTAGCCCAGTCTAGTTTTTAACATGTATCAAATGTTGGTGTGACAGTTCCACGAAGATAACTTACAAATACAAATTGCTAAAGAGAGGAATAAAGAGGAAGAAGAGGACTTGTAATGAAAATAAAGTGAGGACATTGAAGGTGTTTCGGTCACCATTCTCAGACAGAACAGATACGCTTACATTTAAATTAATTCAGCTTTTTACACAGGCTGTGGAGCAGCTCGTGTTCCTCTCACCCTACACTCGTGTGAATGCAAACTAAAGCATATTTTTTAGGCATCAAACCTCCACAGTGATTGTGCATTGGGCCCTGAGTGCTGCAAACAGTGAGTGAACTGAAAACTGTTCCTGAACACATCCTGCAGACAGGCTTAGGAAGTAATAGATGTAACAGGACTACATAATCAGGATGTAAAAAAAAGGTAACTATATCCCCTTAGAGTTACATAAATAATATGTAATCAGACTACTGATAAATTAAAAAAAATGGGGGATTACTATTAGGTTTACAGTGTTAGTAAAAATCTAAAAAGAGCATATATTGTTTGTTGTAAAGGATCCAATGTTCTCTCTTCTCTTAGAGCTGTACTGCTCTGTATGATAATACTTTAAGTGTGAATCTATACGTATACTGCCTGAGTCTGCTTTATGGTTTTCACTTTCTTTGCTTCATTTGTTCTTTTTTAATTCAGCAGGTGAACCTATATGTTCATAAAATAGTGTGTGAGCTTAACTGTGTGTGTTAAACTAAAACGGAGCATTTTCTGTCAGTTCAGATTTTATTTCTGCTTTTATAAACTATAGTTTGTGCTCATGTGTTGCAGTGTTGGTGTATAGGCTGCTGCCTGGATCTGCTGAGTGAAAGGCAGCTTTTCTATAAATGAAATAATATGGGTTTCTTCCTTTCTAAGGTCACATTGTGCTGTTGTCTTACATATACACTTAAGTAAAAAACATCTAATTGATATTTCTCTTCTCTATTAGCATTGCATTTGATATTGAGGTAATCCTAAAGTAATCAGGTTACATTGCTTTTATATTTTCAAGATTCGGTGACTGATTACATTTATTTGCAGGTGGATCTGGTATCTGAGTATCTAGCTCCATGCTTCTATTCACATCTCTGCTATGTTTCACACATTCGCGCTGCTCAGCTCTGTTATGATAACAGAGCTGAGCAGCCAGCCTCTTCCTCCCCACCAGCCTCTTCCTCCCCTCCAGCCTTTTGTGACGGGAACCTTTGTGCCATTGTTCTCCCTCTCTCTGTCCGTTACTCTCCGTGGATACCTAAAGGCTTGTTTGTGTGTTTGATCACTCTTTCTCCTTAATTCCCCGCAGTTTGACTTTATTTACTTTGGCCTTCATACGGGACAAGTGCTCCTTTGAATGTCAGGAGTAATGTAGAGGGCGGAGAACAATAAAGGTTGTTTGGTGACGGATGATGTGTGTGTTGGCAGGGTGTTTCCCCTTGTCATACCAATACTGCATATTTTCACGAGTTTTTTATCATGTTACACTATGTTGTTTGTTTGTTTTTCGTATATATTTAAACATATTTTTTTTTTTAATGTAAATATTCCTATATTTTAAAGTTGTAATAATGTTCTTAAAATTATTTTTTATAATTGATTTTATTTAGTGTTTCTTACACTGAACAAAAATATAAATGCAACACTTTTGTTTTTGCTCCCATTTTTCATGAGATGAACTCAAAGATCTAAAACAGTTTCTACATACACAAAATAACAATTTCTCTCAAATATTGTTCACAAATCGGAAAAAATCTGTGATAGTGAGCATTTCTTCTTTGCCGAGATAATCCATCCCACCTCACAGGTGTGGCATATCAAGATGCTGATTAGACAGCATGATTATTGCACAGGTGTGCCTTAGGCTGGCCACAATAAAAGGCCACTCTGAAACGTGCAGTTTTGCTTTATTGGGGGGGTCTGGGGGGGTCCGAAAACCCTAGGATTAAACCCTAACCCTAACCCTAACATGTCACCCATCTCCTTCACATAGAGTTGATCAGGTTGTTGATTGTGGCCTGTGGAATGTTGGTCCACTCCTCTTCAATGGCTGTGCGAAGTTGCTGGATATTGGCAGGAACTGGAACACGCTGTTGTATACGCCGATCCAGAGCATCCCAAACATGTTCAATGGGTGACATGTTAGGGTTAGGGTTAGGGTTTAACCCTAGGGTTTTTGGACCCCCCCACACCCCCCCAATAAAGCAAAACTTCACGTTTCAGAGTGGCCTTTTATTGTGGCCGGCCTAAGGCACACCTGTGCAATAATCATGCTGTCTAATCAGCATCTTGATATGCCACACCTGTGAGGTGGGATGGATTATCTCGGCAAAGGAGAAGTGCTCACTATCACAGATTTTTTCAGATTTGTGAACAATATTTGAGAGAAATGGTTATTTTGTGTATATAGAAAATGTTTTAGATCTTTGAGTTCATCTCATGAAAAATGGGAGCAAAAACAAAAGTGTTGCATTTATATTTTTGTTCAGTGTACAATAGATGTTCTTTGACTGTGCTTATGTGTTCGCCATACACACCAAGGCAAATTCCTCGTATATGTAAACTTATTAGTAATAAACCTTATTCTGATTCTGATTATAAATGTAATGTGGTACTGATACCAGAACGTATCTGTAAATGTAGCCATCTAGACATCGATAAAGACACAGAAGGTCAACTCGAGGCCAGCAGAAACCGTACTGCCTCTTTAACTTGTTACGATGCATTTGTTATAAACAGCACAAAGCATGATGGAATCTTGAAGAGGATTAAGTCAGTGTTTTGGACGGACTCATCTTGTGTTCTGTGTGTCCTTCCATCCATGTGACACCTCTGTGTTTGTGTTTACAGCAGAGGCTAATCCAGCTCAGCCTCTCCCCTCCCTCCCTCCCTCCTCTCTCCAGATAAAGGTGAGAGCGTCAGATTATATTTGATAACGCACATACCAGCTGCAACTCACAGAGAGAGCTCCTTGAGTAAAACAAAGAAACTGTCAATAGAACTCTACACCCCTAAATACATCACTATCACTCTGGTGTGGAGGCTTTATCTTTAAAATGGTTAAATGTTAAATTATGTTATATTAGTTCCAGGCTTTGGGAGTAATGGATTACATGCAAAGGGATTACGAATCAGAACACAAAAAAGGTAACTGTTTTCCATTACAATTACATTTAAAAAAAGACTCGGATTAAAAAAAGTATCAGATTATTATAACATTCTTAGAACCGATCATGTGATTGTGTTTATTTTGTAAATGTTAATATTTAGGTAACAAAGTATTGCCCAGCACCCCTCTGGCCCTGCTTCCAGCCGCTGCTCACCTTCCCCAGCTCCATGCGTCTCTGAGGAATATTCCACAGCTGCTATTTTCCACCTGTCCACCAGAGGCCCTCACACGATCCTAGTCACAGATAGCCATCGGGGGTCTGTGGAACTATTGTCACCTTGTTCTTAAATGTCTTTTGCTTTTAATCAGTTACCCACTTTGAATCGCCACGTGCTGAAAAGTGCTATATAAATAAAATTGCCTTGCCTTGCCTTATAGCCACGTTCATCACTGGTATTAGTTAAGTCTTCAATGAGGAATTACTTTTCTAAAAATACCTACACACTTGAAACATCATCAAGTGTGTTCCCGGGTGTAAACAGAACGGCTGACTATCGATACCTGACTCTGCCATGCTACATACACCCGGGATGTGGAATAACATGGTTGATTTTATTCACCCGGAGACCAATAGCAGTGGACAGATTTATTTTAAGCGTTTTTTCCCCTCAGGTCTTTTTGTTGGACTGCCTAAGGCTACATTAGTTTTCATGAGGTACATTTGTGGTAAAACCTTGCTAGGCACGTCATGTCAGTGTTTAGAAGCCATCCAAGTTAACAATTTAGAAAGTGACGTATACATTTTCTTCAAACGCAAAATAAAATAATAAAACTGAAATTACCATCCACAGAGAAGTTAACTTTCATGGCCTCGACCATTACTTAAAACAAGGTTTTGAAAACCACAAGTGTTTTGCTGATTTAATGAGCTCATATTATCCTGGGGAAATTCACTTTTTATTTTTCCCTGCTTGCCGGAATAATTCCCAACACATTGTAACCATTCTCCTGATAAGGATTCTTTATTAAAACCTGTTTTGGGAGCACCATCATCATGGATTGACTCACAGTATCACTCTAATGTGGTTCTCAAACTTTTTCTGTCATTCCCCACTTTGAAGATTTTTTTTAAATGTTGAAGTGAAATTCATCAATCTGGTGCACTTTGAGCACAAAATGAATTTATGGGTACAGAAAGAGAGCTGTATACTTTTCAATAATCCAAACATCTTTAGAATATGATCACAACCAATAACAAATCATTTAGACTGGTTTATTCTTATATACTTAGTTAGTATTCTTCTTTTTCTTTATGCATATTTTAATAATCACTCCCCTTTTAAACTGGTTTTTTGTTGTTGTTACTGTCCTATAGTACACATTGGAATGATTTCTTACTTTATTTTTTACAACTAGGCTTAAATAGATAAAGGTGTGCTTTCTCTAGCTCTCTCTCTGTCTCGCTCGCTCACAGAGGCTGTGTGCTCCTCCGTGGCGATGACGGCTTGCGTTTAAAAAAATGAAATAAACATAGGCCTATTTGTAAAGTGGGAACACACACACGGGATTTCGAAAAGTGTCACGGTTAAACTCCTTGATGAAGTGGTGAGGTGCCGCTCCACATTGCTCTTCTTCCCGACTGAAATGCTGTTGTGTGTGTGTGTGTGTGTGTGTGTGTGTGTGTGTGTGTGTGTGTGTGTGTGTGTGTGTGTGTGTGTGTGTGTGTGTGTGTGTGTGTGTGTGTGTGTGTGTGTGTGTGTGTGTGTGTGTGTGTGTGTGTGTGTGTGTGTGTGTGTGTGTGTTTATGTGTGTATGAGAGATTTTTACATATGTCTGTAAATTATTTTGGTTTCAGGTGTGTGTGTGTGTGTGTGTGTGTGTGTGTGTGTGTGTGTGTGTGTGTGTGTGTGTGTGTGTGTGTGTGTGTGTGTGTGTGTGTGTGTGTGTGTGTGTGTGTGTGTGTGTGTGTGTGTGTGTGTGTGTGTGTGTGTGTGTGAGCAGGCTCGGATTGGCTATCGGGGGAGTTGGAAAAGTTCCCGGTGGGCCGCTGCCGTGGGCTGCTGCCTTCGGTGGGCCACTGGCTCTGGCATAGGTGGGCCGTGGACTTTCACAGTGCCGCTGCGTCGGTACCGAATCCGCCGCAGCAAACATCCGACGTTGCGAGGCTCTGGCGGGTCCGACGCAGCGGCGCTGTGAAAGTCCACCGCCGTTGCGAGTCTCCGGCTTTAACAGTCCACTACCGCCCGTGAGGACCCAGGTTCGATTCCGGCATGAGGTCCAAAGCATTTATTTAAAAATAAGTAAATACATAAATCTCCCGTTCATCGCGTCCATTCGCGACCCACCTATCACATATCTGCGCCCCACCAGTGGGGCACACCCCACACTTTGAGAAACGCTGCTCTAATCAGTCGTCATCGGTGAGCCTGGTCCAATCAGCCACGTATCTGCCCCCAGCCCCACCTTTCTGTACAAATGGCTTCACTGTAACAACATGCTGCCCAGATAATGACAAAGTTAAAACAGAGCTACCCCCAAGCGTAAATTCAGTACAGTGGAATATAAACATTTCGCAATAATTCAAAATGGAAGAAAAAATGACGTGATAGGATATCTTTGTCTGTGTGTGTGTGTATGACAGTATACAATGCTTGCGGTCAATGCAAGTGTGCATAAAGGACCCACCCTGTGTATACTGTATGTGCGTTCGCTTGTGGTTTCCTCCAGACATGTTTATTGCATGGTTCATACATTTGTAAAAAATGCGGTCAGCTAGAAGTGCATTATTTCCATCCAGCAATTATCTATGCCCATTTATATTCTGCAGAGTGATTGGCTGGCTGGTCGGGCTCTGCAAACTTGTGCTGTTACAAATGTACAGCTGTGGCCCTCAGACCATATCACTTATTTTTCTTCCAAATCGCACCAGAAATCAAATAGCCAACACCAGAATAATGTGGCAATGGGTAGACAATATACAGCCCCTGTAAACCTTTAAAAAAAGAAATGACATGTGCATCTTTTCCTGCTTTTCTTCTAGTCTCCTTCCTGTGTGCTGCTGTAGAAGTGTCCACAGCTCTTGCCTCAGTGATGGGGGAAAACAGCAGCTTCCACACAGAAGGAGGTAGGGCTCTTCATCCTGGAGAGTATGTGCCCAATAACTGCGGAGCACATAGGGCTTTAGGAACACTGTTACCCCGTTTCCACTTAAATAAGTTCAGTTCTAGTTCTGTGCTGGTGCTAGTGTGTTTCACAATTGCGAACTAGTCCTATTTTCTACTGAACAGAGCCCTTCAGGAGACTCATCATTTACGTCGCGGAAATTCTCAGGAACAGCAGGGTAAACAAAAAAACAAGAGTGAAAAACAACAGAAAAAAGGCTTGTGCCGTTATTGCAAACGGTCAACGATGGTGGCAAACAGGTGGTCACTGAAAGCATTAGTAATATGTCTTGCATATGCCTGGTTAATGTTGAATGTGCGTAAATATATGTGCGATCGCGTTCTATTCCCTTTGTTTTCTTGAATCTTCTGCTTGTAACAACTTGTTTGTCTTTGTCGTATTCGACATGAACTGTTATTGGTTTATCTCACCCCACCCTCTGAGGTAATATGCAGTTTGTTGGTTCTATTTGGGAACCAGTTTTCGGGGACGAGAGCTGGCACCGCTGTGGTGTAAACAAAACACACTGGTACTGAGGAACCGGCCCTACCTGCTGGAACCGCTTCTGGCACCTGCTCATGCCTGCCTTTGTTAACAGCTGTTGGTGCCATTGCATAGGTGGTTTGTATTTTGCTGTTTATTTGTGTGTAATTGCGAGGGCCATGCTTCTTAACACAATGCTATTGGCCATGCTGTTCCAAGGGTTTTTAATATCACATGCCCACAATTTAACAATCACATGCCCTCACTGCAGACACCTTCACTATTAAAACAAATAGTGCACCTGAACATGTTGCTTGTAGCATATGTGCTATAGCCTATATGTTTGAAGTGTGTTGTTAAAACTCATGTAAATAAACAGTATTCTGTGTGTGTGTGTGTGTGTGTGTGTGTGTGTGTGTGTGTGTGTGTGTGTGTGTGTGTGTGTGTGTGTGTGTGTGTGTGTGTGTCTACTTGCAGCTCCCTCAGCTTGGTGTTTGCTCAGAGAGGAGGATCACAAAACTGTGAAGAGCAGGATTATGCACCTTCACACCTTGACTACAAATAACCAGTCAAGTGCTAAAAGGAAGGTACACATTGCTGAGTACACACACACGCTAACACAAACACACAGTGAGCAAAGCAGAGCAGCTGTCAGATCATCATTTCACCGATGAAGTCAACCTTTAATCCAGTCTTTTAGGTTGGGTGGTGACCTGGAGAGTTCTCGGGTTTGAATCAGAGGACTCTCTGTCACTGTGGCACGGAAACAAAGCACTTCCTTTAAGGTCAACCGAGATGTTTTTCCAACACAAGAATAGAAAGTGTCCAAAAAGATTCCACGTTTACATTGTTATTGGCAAATAAACCTTCCATTTGATCTGAAATACTACGTCCCACCTTTTTCCGTTTTTTTGTTCAATATCTTTCTGCAAAAGGGTTTTGCGTGGGCTCAGTATGAGTCTGTTTCCATTTAAGGAAGCATGGTGCCAACATTTCCTACTGCGGCGTACAGTGTTTTTATCTTAAACAATGTATGTCTCATTTAAAATGCATAAATGTGTGCAACAGAATGAATGCATTTGAAGAAACTAGATGTCAACCCACCCTAAAAAAATTACCTTTAAAGCTTACTATTGGTTTAAAAAAGAAATGGTGTTCATGGTTAAAAGAATGTTGGAAGGAACGAGGGTTCGCTACGGAGACCGACAGGTGAAACATGCTACAAAGGTGCAAGTAGAAACACACTGCAGCATCAAAAATATGCAATTATAAAAATACAAATGTGCCAAAAGATATGCAAATAAAGAAACATCTTCACCAACTTGACGAAACATGCACATTTTCTTTACTAAAAACGTTGCAAATTAAAATTGTGCAAGCAGCTCAAACGGAACATTACATTACATTACATTGCATTTAGCTGACGCTTTTATCCAAAGCGACTTACAATAAGTGCATTCGACCAGGAAGATACAACCTTTAAGAAAACAGAATCATATAAGTACATCAGGTTTCATAGAGCCAAACATTTCAAGTGCTACTCAACTGGCATTTAGAAAGCCAGCCCTTTATTAGTATATAAGTGCTTTGTTAGTAATTTTATCGCTCGAAGTGGAGTCTAAAGAGATGAGTTTTCAGTTTGAGTTTTCAGTTTGCGTCGGAAGACACAACGGAAACCAGGGTAAACTAAAAAGTGATGCAACCAGCTGGATTGGAGCGCTTGTTTTTAGTTTGGTTCATAATTATTCTAGTTTTTTCAGTATATTTGAAAATTACTAAGTTAGCTACGTTAGCTAGCTAGCTTAAAGCAGATCTGCGATAATATCAGGAGTCATGCGATCACATTGTTCAAATAGGCCAATACATTTTTTTAGGTAGGTTTCAAACAACAGTGACAGTTGGCCAACTTAAAAATCCCCGGATGTCAACAAGCGCTCCGGTCCCAGCTGTGTGCATCACTTTTTAGTGTCCCAGTTTCAGTTTTCTGTATCTGCAGCGTTTCGTTTATGCAGCGCTTTAAGTGAACGCTGAATTCTTAAAGCTGTGAATGTTTCTTCTTTTGCATTTGTTTTGGCACATTTGTGTTTTTATATTTGTTCGTTTCTGAAGCTGCAGTGCATTTCTCCAAATGGAAATGTTTTGGCATTGTAGCGCGTTTGCACCTGTGGGCCACCGTAGTTCTCTCTCCTAAGGTTCACACACTCTGTTGGACTGCCTCCTTATCAAGTTGTTTGGCCCTGGAACTATGCCACACTACTTTCACCTTTTTCACACACCTGTTAAAGTCCTTGCCAGGTAATAAAATTGATCCTAAATCATTCATCGCACCTTTCCCCCTTTTGCCTTTCACTGCATATTTATTTGCCTTGTACAAATCCACAGCACCCCCAAGTGCTGGAGAGAACTCCACAAACAGACATACACACTCCCTATCCCCAGCAGGTGATGAACTCACACATCTGTTTTCTAATTTGAGATCTCCTTCTGGGGTTAATGGTCCGGCGATGCTGCTGATGGTCTGATAGCATCCAACAATGCAAACTGACCTTTAAGAGGAAAAAAGCCTCTCACCATTAGCTTCCATTGATTTTTATTGATCCTCCATTGATTGTTACCAGGGGTTTTAACAGCATGGGCACTACCCAGCCCGTGTTTTAGCTCAGCCAAGCCTGACTCTGTCTCTTAGGGAGCCAGTTAGTGCTAATGCTGCAGCCTGTCATCACTGCAGGGGAGTCTTGAATGGACGCGTGTTTCTGCCTGCTGTAACACTACACTAAGACGAAGAAGGTCCAAAATCAAAGGAGAGGTTAGATGTGCTGTGATAGAGCTGATCCTGAGTGTTGTTAGTGCAGTTGTTGCTGACCTCAGATTCCTGAGAAAGAGAATATGATACAGAGATTATGCGATAGCGGTCGGCTGTGATTAGCTGGAAGTGTCAGATCCTGTTACGCAGGGGAATCTGGCACGGAGGGAAGCGCCGAAAGAGATAAAATTGATTCTCTCAGGAAGTGAGATGAGGGGGCTGATAGAGGTTTTTGTCAGAAAACTGAATTGGCAAACAGGGCATCCTGGTGGCACGGCGGCCGGTGACCTTGATGTGTGTCTTTGGCATCTTTTCTTTTTGTTAACCCCATATCTCCCATCTGCTCTCTGCTATCAAAGGGTGGAAACACCATCAAAACCATAAGCAAACTGTAAAATCTCACATTATTTACCTCAGTGGACTTATTTTTTATCAAATTTTACTCTTAATCAAAGTGAAATGATACTAAACAAATAAAAACTTGAACCGTTCCAGAATGCAAGAAAAGGTACACTTATCTTTTTTATTTAAGTGAAACCACCAGCATGGAGTATGACATGACGTCATAGGGGTAAGAAAAAAGGTAACTGTATTCCCTTACAGTTATACATAAATAAGACGTGATCAGATTATTGCTACATTTCCAATAATTTAGGATTACTCTTTACAAAAATAGCAAATAATGATTGATGTAAAAGTATCAGATGTTCTCTCTTCTCTGTGAGCTGTACTGTTCATAGGCTAATACTTTAAGTGTGAATCTATAAGTATACTGCCTGAATCTGCTTTATGGTTTTCACTTTCTTTGCTTCATTTGTTCTTTTTTATTCAGTAGGTGAACCTATATTTTCATAAAATAGTGTGTGTGAGCTTAACTATGTGTGTTAAACTAAAACGGAGCATTTTCTGTCAGCTCAAATTTATTAAACTGTAACAACAAAACATCTTATTGATATTTATTTTCATTTGTTTGCAATGGACTTTATATTGAGGTTATCCAAAAGTAACGGAAAGTATCAGGTTACGTTAAAGACTACAAAATGCAAATGCATGTACTGGCACCTTTACCGGCCTTATTGTCACGCTCCTAAGTTCATGTCACGTTTATAGTTTTGTAGGTTTGGGTGTTTTTGCTGGTTTCCATGTCATGTTTTCTCTGGGTTATTGTCTGGTCCTTTTCCCTGTGTTTTTCCTCGTGTCATTAGTTTCCCTGGTGTGTCTAGTTAACTGATTGTGTTCACCTGTGGCCCTTGTGTTTCTCCTCCCCTGCCCTGCTGTTTCTTGTCTTGTGATTACCCCTCCCTGTATTTAGTCTTGTCTCCTCCTGTGTTCAGTGTTGGTGCTTCTTTTGTGTGTGACTTAGTTCACCGGAGAGTGTTTTGTCTGTTCCAAGTTTATGTTAGACCTTGAAATAAAGGTTATATCAAGTGTTATCTGCGTTTGGGTCCTACCTGCTTCACTCACCGTATCACTTATTAGCAACCATGCTGACCCTGATTAGAGTACCAGACTTTGTAGGAGAGTTTGAGGCATTGCTCGTGTTTATACGGCATGAAGATTATGTTTGAAAGCCCTTCGGTTAGTTTCAGAGTGGTATTTGTTTCAATCCAAAACATCACAAGGCACTTTCCCTCTTGCCCCTTTCAAAAAAAGAGCAGCCAACACAAACACAAAGTGTCAAATAGTGGGGAAATGAAAAATGAAATCACTTTTGGAAAGTAGAAAGTAAATATTTGCCCCCTTGAAAAGAAACAACTTAAAAGGGCCAGAGTGCATTCAAGTCTCATGAATGTAAATACATCTCTGTTTCCCAACCGAACACGGAACATTTTATGTTTCTCTTTTCTTTATACGGCAGAGATAAAGGTATCATTCTCTCGAACTCAGGCACTGTTCCCTGTGTGTATACTGTGAGATATCACGGATTTGCACCTTGTCATCCACGTATGACAAAATATGTGTGAACAAATCAAAGGTGTATTAATGCGGATTATCTCGTTTATCATGGTGAATAATTGAAAACAAGGCTCAGTGCCTGGTTTTTGAAAGACAACAGAGATAGACAGAGAGGTTGAATCGCCGGGCAACATACCAGCCTCACACATATACACTGAGAGCTCCTGATGTTTATTAAACTTTTACACCTTCCTCTGCACTTTTGGTTTCTTTCTCTCCTTATTTAGCCCGGCTGGCATTCCTTTTCTTCCTTTCCTTTCTTCTTCTTCCCTCCTTTTCCAAACTGGGTGAACCGAGAGCTGAGCAAACAGGAGGCGGATGGAGAAGAGGCAGAGAAGTAAAAGAGGCATCAAATGTTGGAATGGAAAAAGGAGGGAAATAACCTCCATCCTCCCCCTCCTCACAACATTCAATGTTCAATCAAAAGAATGGAGAAAGGTGGATATGGTGGAAGAGGGGTGAAAGGGAAAGGAAAACAGTATTGATTGACACTTGGGAGTTAATCCCCTAGCCATGCTTATGGAGCGGCGAAGGAGCCTCACAAAAAGCAGGGATCAGTGACAGGGAAGAGGTGGAGACGGGGGAGTAACGGTGGAGCAAAGACAGAAAGGGTGAAGGAGGAGGAGGTGGAGGAGAAGTTTCTTTGAATGAACAGCTGTTGTGCTAGGACACAGCGCGAGCTCATACTGGGAGGATTTACACAATGTATTTCTTTTTTGAGCACGGTTGTCGCCAGGAGGTTACACAGATTGGGTCAATTGTTAGAACACACATTTTTAATGAATGAGAGGAATAATATCAACCCAGTGTTTCAGCAATGTGTTGGTGATATCCGGCCATATTATTCGCCAAAGTAGAAACCGACATAATAACGTTGTGGTACACAAGTTGACAAATGTCATGGGCTACTTTCCGACCTCAAGTTCCGATCAGCTTCATTAAGGCTTTTGCACATGGTTCTCTGATACAGGAAGTTGCAAGTGCTCTGTTATGCTTCCTTAACTATCACTTTGTTTTCGGCCATACTTTTGCTTTTTTCATATTTTTATCCGCCTGCATTTGTCCTTTTGGCCTTGTGACCTCCTCGCCCTGCCATCTTTTACCTTAATCCTGCCAAGTGAATCGTTTTTTGATTTGACTGCTCCTGTTAGTCTGCTTGTGGATCTTTCTCAGGAATATCCAGCCTAACATGGATCTAGCATACTGTGACCTTATTCAATACCCTGTCATGCATCCAGGTATTGGCGCAATTAGCTTTTGATTTATAATCAGCACATTTACCAAATACATTTGAGTTACAGTATTATTGTTTATGTAATCTAGTATTTATATAATTAAGCAATAGCTCATTACAGGTCGTGGTATATGCTCATTATATCACAGCTAAGGGGCGTGGTTCGGCCCGACGCGAAGCAGTTTGCTTTTCAGCCCAACTGTATACTGTTTTTCTCAGACGCGGGGGGATACTGACTTGTTGTGAAAAGTAACTTACAATTCTACCCGTGGTATACGCTCAGTATATCACGGCTAAGAACCAATCAGATTGCTTGATTTGACTTGTCCGTTTTATAATTGCATTTTTATTATGGGGATTGTTTAGTGAGTGAATGAGTGACGCCAGGCTCCATCTGTGGGGGGCGAGGCTTTAAATAGACAAGAGAAATTTGTGTTTTTGGGTTAGACCTATACTGTTTTCTGACCACATTATTTGCTGCATTACTTTACTTATCTTTGCTTTATTATTTAGGCTATTGATTTTCAAAGTTTATTGCCTGATAACAAGAGTGATATTTGGTTTTTGGTTGTATTTGTTTTCTGGAAGGTTTACTGGAGCTTACTGTTTAATACATTTGAATGTTTCAAGTGAAACTTAAGAGCCTTTCTGTGCATCCTTTTGGGGACATTTGTGTCAGACACCGTCACCTAACCTCATGTGGCTTCAGAAAAAATTAAAACCCAGGATTAGCCACTTCAGGACATCCCCTAGCAAAACTGTAATTGAAAGACTGGAGAAAGCTGGAGGTGGCAGAGGGGTGAGAAGAGGAGGAAGTGGTATTGATTGACACTTCAGGAGTTAAATCCCATGCAATGTTTCATGGAGATAGGGAGGAGCCTGATAAAGAGAGTGATCCATCACAAGGGAGAGGGGCGGAAATGACGAGTGAGGGAGGAAAAGAAACAGGGAGGGATGAGAAGACATGGACGCATGATCAGCCCTTTTTCCTCCCCTGCCAAGAGTTTTCTTTGTGGGAAAGAAGGGTAAGAGCCTTTGACCTAACACTAACCACTATGGCATTTATGGAATTCCTATGAGGAGCAGGTGAGCCCTCAACCTGTTGCTCCTGCTGTCAAACCACGGCAAGGAGGCTCCGGTTTAATGAAACCAAACCCTAAGAACGCTTATGATTTGATTTAGATTAGTGAAAGACAAATGACTAAGAGACCTTCAACATGCCCACTGGGTACTTCGACCCAAATCATCGCTGTGATTCAATTCAAGGTAATGATCTTGTTAACTAAATGTGGGATTCATCTGCTCCTGGTAAGTCAGATGGAGGAGGACTACCCATCTCACTGCCTTCATCCCATCTTACTGTTCTCGTTCCAAACGTGCCAAAACCAATTATGTATCCCACAAGATTCAAGATTATAGATTCAAGGCTTTATTGTCATGTGCACATGAGCTACAGTTGTAGATATGACAATTACAAACTTAAGTCACAGGCTCCTCCAACAGTGCAACATGAATAGGAGAACAAATAAAACAGCTTAGGAAATGATTGACCTAGAACGCACCTGGGGTGTGGAGGGTATTCAAAAACAATTATAGTCGCAAATCTATCTGCTTATCGTATTCTTTTATAAGGTCTCAAGTCTCAACTTCTAGCAGGTTTTCCAGTGAGGAAACCCAATGAAGGAAGCTTCTTAGAAGGTATTGTCATCCTGTGAGGTGCAAACCTTCTGCAGCTGACTCCGGACCCTCATCACCTTTGGTTTCACCACCATTCTTAAATCATCTAAGGAGTAATGCTTCTGAAAGGACACCCCTGAAAGAGTTCCAATCATATGGCCAAAGGTAGGGTCCAACCAAGGTCATGTCTGCATTTCTTCCCTGTGGGCTTTACTGTAAGTTCAACAGCTACATACCTAAAAAGAGCCATGTGATGAATACCGCTATGCTTTGCATCTCTTCCAGGTCCTTTCCACTCAATCCTATCAATGAAAGCCCTCTAGTTACAGCCTCCAGGATCCACCGGCTCAATGATGGGCAAATGGTCCATATATTGAGCGGTCGAAACACAAGTGGTGCTACAGAGAAGAACCGGTTCACCACCAGAAAAACAAAATAACTGTTCTTGAACCGGATCCGGTTTGGTGAAAAAGGGGCATGAGTGAGCTTGTTTTACAACCGTTTAACTGTCGCAGTCGATCATACTCTTTGGGTAAATAGAAAAAAAATCCAAATTAAATTTTTCAAATTTGTAACCCTCCTGTCGTGTGCTGATCAAATCTGACCGTTTTACCATTTTCGGTACCACTTTACAATAAGACTACTCTTTTAAAGGATTCATAAAGGGTTTAATATTAGGTTATTAATTAGGCTGTAAACACTTTATTAATCATTAATAACCATTTATAAACCAGTTTTAACATAGTTTTCATACATCAATAAAGGCTCACTATTTGGCAAGATGACTAAGCCTTATATTGGCTACCGAGCTTACTTCGTCTTCTTCATCAGCCAACATCCTTGGTATCTGTTGTTCACCGAGTTGATTCTCCCCCCTTCCATCTTGATGTTTCTTGGCATCTCTTTATGACCATTTATTTATGAGTTACTAACATTTATAACTGCCAAAAGGGAGCCTTATTGTAAAGTGTAAAACACATTCCCATTTATTAATGAGTCACCATTTATAATAAGGATTAGCAGTACAGATAAATGTGAGCTCACTATTTGGCAAGCAACCGGTCACAGTTGCCCTGTTCATCTCATGTCTTATAAAAGCCTATTAATGATTTATAAAGTGTTCACAACCTAATTAATAAATGAATTACAAACCATTCGTAAACCCTTTATAAGGGTAGTCTTATTGTAAAGTGGTACCCTTTTGGGATTCCCCTTGATAAGATAATGGATAACTGAACCAGCGTATCTTTAGAGCTCCTAACCATTGCAAGCAACACATACACACATACAGGGTCACTATACACTTTCACATGACACACACACACTAACGCACACAAATAGTCATGCAATCACTCATATACAACCCCCCCCCCCCGTAGACTCTAGCCCCCCTGAAGACTCTATAGACGCCATTTCATAGAGGATCTCCTGCTAAGTTGCAGGTCGATTTTAAGCCAACAAGCACCATTAACGATACTGGCCTTTGTGAAGGCTCCATGGGGGGGGGGGGGGCCACACCCTGCTGCTGCTTCAGCCTGACGAGCATCAGGGCTGGGAGGGCCAGGGGTTGGACCGCGGTTTATGGTGCTTCCTCACAGAAGGGCTTCATGACTTAGAGAGCCTTAATGAGGTGGAGACGGTTAATATTTTAACACTCACGGCTATTGCTCAGCCATATGCCAGGAGAGGTCCTGTCTGGGTCTTCCCAAGAGGGGGAGGCAGAAAGGGAGATGAAGAAGGGAGTGAAAGAAACAAGGAATGTTGCATTCCGTGAGCCATAAGTTTTGAACCTGTATTATGGTGTTTTCATAAATGTATAAATGTTGTAAGGAAACCAATTGTTTTGTGTCCTTTTCAACAACAGATTTACAAGTACTGACAAAATTTACATTAATTAAAATAGTGACACTTTCAGTAAAGTACTGTAGGCCTACCTCTACCGGCTAATGCTAACTGCTAATGGTGGGTTAATACTCACAAAACAGTGCAATTTGGTTTTTAATTATTAAAAGCTGCAGATGTGTGTTGCTCTTGCCTGATTTGTTACATGTATTGTGTAAATGGACAAAGTAACGTCTGAAGTACCTTGTAACCAATGCTTTTTGAGGAATACATCTTTGAATTAAATGTTGGGAAAAAGTAAGAAATAATAGAAAATATTTATTTGAAATCAACATATGTGACCCATTCGATCGAATCAGTCAGATGTCGCTTCTGCGCATTCTGAGATAATCGTGGATTTATGTGAAACAATCGTGTTTTGGTCATTTTGGGGTTTTGGTTGATTCAACGTAACAGTCTTGGCTTTCACAATATGGAACTGTTACCTCTATATTCAGATGAAAAATATATTTTGAAGCTTGTAAAGACAGGGTGTCAATTTCAGCGGTCCCTGTGTCCCCCCCACTCTGAGTATTACCGCTTCCCTGAAGTAATGAATAAATGACAGGGTGATAGTGACACCGCAGGGTCAGAGACATTGGGGTTTTGTCTTATTATAAATAAAAAACAAAGCCTTGGCTTTCAGGATTTTAAAATGTTATTGCGGAATTCAGGTTATAAATATGATGTTAAATCTTGTAAAGGCACGATGACGCGCAGCGAACAGAGCAACTTAACAGCACTGCAACTGTGTGTGTTGGGTCTGTGCGCTGGGAAATACACACAAACACACACACCAGCTTTTAACGCCCGGCCTTCCCTCATCCTGGTCAAAAGCATCCTTGTCCGCGATGCTACTAACTAAAAAATGAGTTAGCCTATTCAATTGAATAATAATCTGCTGTTGAACATTAGTAGAGGCCTGCTTACACGCTTTTTTCTAGATGAAAAAAGCGAATATACGGGGGGGAGCCCCCTCTTAAAATAAACTTTGGCTTGAAAATGTCCTGAAAATTGGAAAGCCTTTTTCTCATAGTTTTGTTTTGTTAACAAACTCTTTCCTGTCATATTTGTAACTCTAAATACGTGTTGGAGTGGAAGTGACTGATTTTGATATAGCAAGTCACTTCTAATATGAAGGGATTTGTCACGGGCACACAAAATAGCCTACTGTTGGTTAGAGTGAAAGACAGAGCAGGGAGGCGAGAAGACAGAGACAAGTCTTCATAGGAGTCTAAATATGAGCTTTGATGATTTGAGACAGAGACACAAAACACTTGCAGGAAGGAGAAGAAAGGCAGGGAAAGAAAAGGAAAAAGCCTTTACATCTGGAAGAGACTCTGACAGGAAGCCACCCATCTGTGGCCAAACAGCTGGGGGCCAGACAGAGTGGACCCTGTCAGCTTGAGTGTGTGGATGTGTGTGTTCGGGGGGGGGGGAGAAAGGCTGAGTCACCGGTCTGGAACGGTGAATGTCACAAGATGTCTTCACGGCTCCGAGCTCTCCGGGACAGGAGGTTTTGTTGTGGGAACAGACAATTAACCTGTTGGAACAACTGTCCTCATGGCTGTGCACCCCCCCCCCCCCCCCAGCCCTCACTAATGCCGCTGTGTTTTCATTTCCCTGCCGCATCTGTCAGGGATTACCCCTCACTGCACCTGAGGTATGTGTGGAGGATGAAAAATACATGGCTCACTGGCACAGGCCAAAAATAAATATGAGGTTATTAGGAGTATTTTTAATTTCATGCCAAAAAGGTTTTGGGGGATTTGGCTGGTAATATTTTGTCCATCTGTACAAAAAAACAATGATTTATTCAGTTATACGTATCACTTTTAAAGACCTGATGACTAAATGAATAATAGAGATAGCAATCGTGGACATAAACCATGTCAAACTCCAACCTGCTGCTGCTCGTCCACATTTACAACCTGCTAACATCTCTGACGGATCTGGAATAGATGTATCTGTTCTAGATAGTCTCAGTCATGGCTCGAAATCAACAACCGTCAAATATAAAAATCTGATCCAGATCTCCTCCAGGGTATGTTAAGATATATTACCATAGGAGCTGTTATGCAAGTATCTTGAAGTGATTACTTTTCATTAAGATGATGCTTTAATCCAAAGCAATTTACAATAAGTGCAATTAACCATGACAATACAAATTCAGAACTGCAGGTGCATTAGCTTCAAACAAGCCAAACCATTTAATTTGCAGTTTTTCAATGACAAAGATGAAAGTGAACTTTAGTGAATATCTTCCACTATTTCCAGAATGAGAAAGTGTGGAATACATATGATATAAAGTACACATCAATGTTATTTTCATAGATTATTTATTATAATCACTACACTTCTAAAGCCATTTCAGGCAGTTTGTGTGTGGCTCTCTTAATCTTATCAATAATAATAACTCCATGTGCAATAATTCAAAATGAATCTGTGTTAATTAAATCTAAATGAACTGCCTCACTGTGTAAACATTTTAAGAGAACACACAACATAGTTTCATAAGCAGCTGTTGAAAGGTCCAACAAATTGCATTTACATTTCTTCAATAAGAATAATGACATTCTTTTTTCTCTAGTAGCAGCTGGATGTGAGGAAGTCGACACTATTTCTAAAAAGACAGATACATTCTTATTGAAAGTGAGGGTGTGAGAGATGGACAATGTATTCCAATGTGGTATTTAGGTTGAGCCTTTTAGTATTATTCCCTTCTTTAAAAAAATGGCTTCAAACATGTCAGGGAAACTAGCAACAGAAAAAGTGTAAAAGTGTGCTAATGTGTTCGAACGGGCAGGAAAAGAAGGAGTCATCTCATACTGTTCTGAAATGACCTCTTCAACTCTTAATACTATATCATGTGTTATCATTGTTCAGTCAACTGATCTGAAAATGGTCTATTTGGATTATAAAGTTAGTGAAGTGGGGGAGATGAAGAGTCATCTACCAGGAATGTCAGCTGGTAATCATTTGATTGGCCAGCCCAGTGCTGAATCATGCAATCCCAAATACAATGCATTGTGGGATTGCATGATTCAGCTTCTTATCTGCCTTTTTCTATGTACTTAACTGTGAATAAACAGTATTCTTGTGTAGTAAGACCACAACCCACATATCATCTACTGACATCATGTCCTCTTTATCCTCCTGACATCAGTGTGATGTGTACTGTTGCTTTTGTGGCCCCTCAGGAAAGACTGATTTACTCCAAATATGAAAACAAAATCCCACACAGAGGAAGCCATTACTCTGGCATGTTATTCATGACTGTCAGCGTTTAAACACATGCAATCTACACCTATTCTGTACGTCTTTTCAGAATAAAACAGTGACGAGGCCTTTTGTCCTTACATGTCATAACATTGCTTCTAGCCAGCCGGGGCGAAGGGACAGGTGCTATGGACTTGGGTTTCCTCCTTGGTACCCCCCAGGTGTGTGTGTGTGTGTGTGTGTGTGTGTGTGTGTGTGTGTGTGTGTGTGTGTGTGTGTGTGTGTGTGTGTGTGTGTGTGTGTGTGTGGGTGTGGGTGTGTGTGTGTGTGTGTGTGTGTGTGTGTGTGTGTGTGTGTGTGTGTGTGTGTGTGTGTGTGTGTGTGGGTGTGTGGGTGTGTGGGTGTGTGGGTGTGTGGGTGTGTGTGTGTGTGTGTGTGTGTGTGTGTGTGTGTGTGTGTGTGTGTGTGTGTGTGTGTGTGTGTGTGTGTGTGTGTGTGTGTGTGTGGGTGGGTGGGTGGGTGTGTGTGTGTTTGAGAGAAAGCTTGTTTAAAGTGAGTGATGGCGACTTGTGACCGCAGTTGAAATCTGATCAGATCTGTTTAACAGACTGCTGTTTGTGGCCTTTTAACACTTTTTGCAGACACACAATTGATGGATAGACATACATGTATTGTGGTATACGAGCATAAAGACATGTACACATTTAAACAACATACAGTACATGCACACACACACACACACACACACACACACACACACACACACACACACACACACACACACACACACACACACACACACACACACACACACACACACACACACACACACACACACACACATGCACAAACTCGGAATCACAAAATCCCAGAGACACTTGCACAAATAAATAATATGCAAGAACCACGCAGGTACCCACACACACACTTGCACATACAAGGTTGTCCATCAAGTCTGGAATGCACAGGCTTTCTCTCTCTTGTAACACACACTTATATACACGTACACACACACACACACACACACACACACACACACACACACACACACACACACACACACACACACACACACACACACACACACACACACACACACACACACACACACACACACACACACACACACACACACACACACACACACACACACACACACACACACACTGGAAGTCTGTATCAGAAAGCACCGTTAAGCTTTCCCAGGGGAAACAGCAACACAGCCGTTCAATGGTCATTGTTATTAGGCTGTTTTCCTTTAAGCGTCCCTCTCCGCCTCTCCTCCCTCTCTCCCTCCCTCTCTCCCTCTTTCTCTCACGCTATCCGTCGGGCCCCTCAGCTGATAGCTCCTGCAGGTGATTAATGCACAGCCTCGACCGTTAGCGCTTTGCTAATCAGCCCAAAAGCACTTTGCTTAAATGAGGAAAGTCATCCAAATGGTGTTGCGGTGTAAAAAGCCCCATGTCGATGCATGAGGTCAGGGACTCTGCGTCAGCTGGTAGCCACTGTGGACGTGCCCCGCCATTTCTCCTGAATCCGGTCAGAATGGGGGGTATGGGTGAGGGGAGCCTTTGAAGTATCTGAACACGGCTTTCATACACAGGAGTGCACATTGTTGTTTGTCTTTATTTTCACTCAGATATTTTTTAAATGGTAAATTGTTTGTCCAGTCTTAACGAGTTCTCAAAGCGCATTTACATATACAAGTCACCATTCACCCGTACACATCCCGTTCATACAGAGGCAGGCGCTGCGATGCTGTGATGCCACGTGCTCATGGAAGCTCACATTAACACACATTTACAAAGCAACGTGGGGTTATGATCTTGCCCAAGGATTTAGTGCAAGGGCTGGGATTGAATCCACAACCTTCCCGGCATCCAATTGAAGAATCCCATTGTTTTTTGTAATACGTCATCACTACATAACCTTTTTAATTGTTTTCCAGCAGGTGTAAAAGCTAAATATATTTTGTTTTGGTAACCAAATAAAGTAAACAAATACAAGCTTTAGCAGATAAAAAGGACAGCAAGTCTGTAAATAATAGGTAGAAATTACACTTAAGTGGAAGGGTTATAAAGTTAGTGCAAAACATCTGAAATTGAATCTCTCACTCTTTCTCTTTGAGACATATTGACAGAGACACACACACACACACACACACACACACACACACACACACACACACACACACACACACACACACACACACACCACACCACACACGGGCACGGGGGCTAATGAGAGTGTTTCTCAGCCTCTGTTGGTGGATTAGTTCTCTGAGCAGTAGAATGGATCTGATTGAGAGAGGAAACCAGCCGAGGGGTGAAAGGGGAGCGAACAGAGCGAAGGGGAAGAGTAAATAGCACTGACCCATGGGGGGTCGGCCCCCTTTCACCAGCTCTCTCCCTGGGAATCCACTCTCACTCATTCAGGCTCTTCACCTCAACGCACCACTATCTCCCGACCCTTTTGGGATTCAAATTATATCTCATTAGCTCTTATTGGATTGCAACTTTCCTGGGATGCATAGTGTTTCAGTTTTTCTCTTTTACCGATCGCTAGAAAGGATGCTGGGGTCTTGAATAAAGGCTCCTTTTTGTTTCCCTCCCTTCATCAACCGCCTCGCCTAATTTCCGCTCCTCTTCTTTCCTCATTCATTCGTTCTGTCACTCCATGTTTCTCTCTCCCGTCCTCTGTCAATTCAACATGTTGTATTTGTCCAACTATTCCCAACTTGTATACAG